>NW_022900928.1:12577085-12591467 GCF_012274545.1 Fukomys damarensis
GCCCCAAGTCCCCCAGGGACCAAAAAAAAAAAAAAAAGATTATAAATGGACAAACAATATTAATACACACAATGGAAGTCTAGGTTGCTCAGAATTGGCACCGTGAGAGCATCTCACTATGTCAGCAGGTGACTGGAGGAGATGAGCTATAACCACTCCCTAACAGGTGGTGCTGGTTTCTATGGTCACATCCTCTGATGGTGGGATCACAGGGATGTTTCCCACACATGATCTCTTCCAACCACCACGTAATTTTCACAGATATTTTCATTACTATTTCAACTCTACAGCTGAGGGATCCAAATTTGAATGAGGCCCAGTAACTAGCCGACATCATAGAACTTGCGAGCGAAGCAATCAGGCCTAAAATTTAGCTGCCTGACTAACCTGTGCTTCCTATGGGCATTATTTCCCGAAGTTTTGTATTTCTGGCCTACTGATGGAACTGTTTCTTGTTTTCCAGTACAAGTACAGATAGTCTCAAGTTTTAAAATTTATTTTGTCATTTCATCTGGCTTTAGTGTTCGTAATGTTAGATTTTTTAAAATGTTGGAATTGTAGCCCTTTTTCCCGTGTTATAAACTATTTCCTTAAGATAAATTAGTTGAATTAAAGTCCTCAGTGGATGCACTGAGACAAAAGAATAGATTTTTTTTTTTGAGGGACTTCGCATATATTTTGCAAGACAAAATAAAATTTCATACATTTCACCAATATATTCCTACCAATGATGCATCAGAGTACCAGCTACTTTGGGGGATATAGTTTTTAACTGGTGTCTTTGGAGGACCAAAAGGTTTAAGATGCCTAATGATGATATTTGAGGCACAATGACATATGAGCAGAGGAGATATTTTTGGGAGAAGTCCCCTCCCTGTACCTCCCAAATCCCTCTCAGACACCCTTTCCCCTCAGGCAGCCCCTCCTGTACATGTTGGGGGCAGGGCCTAGGCCTGGAGCACCTCTGCCAGGATCATGCTGATCTATGTTCTTGCCTGACACTCGGCAGCTGTCGTGGAGGCGTGGGCTGCAGGCGCTGTTCCCCATGGGCTGTGTGCAGGCTGCAGGCCGGGGAGCCTTTCCCGCCTAATCCGAGGGGCACTGGCAGTGGGGAGGGAGACAGCTGGGTGTAACTGATCTGCAAAGGAATGGAATGGTGCAGGCCTCCCAGCACTGGGCTGGGCCGTCTGCAGGCTGCCTGCCCCAGCTGCCGGGCCTTTAACCCTTCCTTCTCTTTCTCCTGTCTTCCCTCCATCCTGGGAGTTGATGTCACCCTGTTCAGCCAAGTCCCAGGAAGCCCCTTGAGGACCGGGTTTCCTTGCAAAGGACCCAGCCATGTCATTTCCACTTTGAAGGAAGTTCAGGCAGGAGCAGGCGACCCAAGTCTTGTCTGAGGCCTTCCTGTCTTAGAAGGAAATAGGGCTCTGGAAGGCATGTAGGTGACTCAGACAGAAGCGGTTGTGTAGTCATAGTGGGGAGGCCCAGCCTGGATGAACTCTGGTGGCAAGAAGAGAAGGAAAAAGCACCAGGCTTGGTGCTACCTCCACCACTGCACTCTACAGTGAGATCTTGGGTGAGTCACTCCCTCCCTCTTTCTGGGATCAGTTTCCTACTACTGACAGTGTGGAACTTGAAGATGACATTAAGTTTTTTTCCACAGTGGTGACAGTACCCCATTCACAAAATGCCTTCTATAGGCTTTATCTATAAACATTGTTACACTGGTTTGCTGAATTCTCATTCCCATTTTAGTGACGAAGAAGCTGAGGCTTAGAGGATAAATCACGCAGGTGTTTGGGGGCCACAGCCTGACCCACAACCAGGCTCTCCCACTGGCCCCAGCTCCCTCTTCAGCTCCAACTATCCTATGACTTAGTTCAGGACAACAAAGGCAGGACGGCACAACTTATTAGGACACAGCTCAGGCAGAAGCTCAGGGCGAGACTGCTGATGAGGATGGGCTGGCCTGGGTAAGCCTCTTCGCTCCTACTTTCCCTTCGCCCTGGGCCCAGATGGGCTGGGATCCCCTGGCTCAGTTGGGCAGCTTCACTCGTGGGCACAGCCTCTGCAGTTGTTCAGCGCTTTCTCATCCATGATCTCACTTGCCCCTCATGCCAACCCTGGGGTGCAGAACCTGTTGCTTCTCCTCACAATCGGGATGGAGGCTTGAAATCTGCCAATGTCCTACAGCTGCTAACTGGCCAAAGAAAGACTAGGAGAGACTAGAGTCTTCTTTCTACCATCTCCTCCAGCTTCCCTGAGGAAGGGGCCTGGAGTCCAAGCTACCAGGCACCCAGCTATTCTCCCGGTCTCTTCCCTGGCTGAGAAGGAAAGTTGGAATGTAGGGTCTGAGGTTAAACAAGAATGGGATCAAATCCTGATTCCTCTACTCTCCAGCTGCGTCCACTGCTTTCTCTCTGATCGCTTGCTTGCTTGTCTATTGTTAGCGAATAAATGAGTGACTGCTGGAGCCAGGCCTACACCACCTCCCCTGGACAGAGCATGGATGAGGCTGGCCTACAAGCCCAAGATGAGCAGAACCTAGGACTGCTGCGGGGCTAGAAGTTAAAGGGAGGGAGCCAACGGGCTGGAGTTTTGCAACTGGTCAAGTGTAGGCAAGGACCATTTTAGGGAGAGGAAGGAACAGTCACTCTGGATGAGGTAAAAACCCCAGAGCAGGAAAGGAACCACGGGTAAGGGGCTCAGGGTCAGCTGGCTTGGGGGAGGCACTGATTGGAGGGAGGTGGTGGCTTTATGGCAAGTAGGACTGAGAAGCTAGTCTATTTTAGCTTTAGAAAATGAGCTCTCCAAGGATGCCAGTTCCCTACCATACCACCTGCCCACTTCTACCTACCTCCATCCAACCCCTGGTCTGCCAGGATTTCTGGGCAAGGGACCAGGGGCAGTGGGAGAGGGTGCAATTCCAGCTTGGGAGAGACAGCTGTGCAGGCCTCCTGCCTGCTGCAGGGGATTAACTGGCACCGCCACAGTATGCTGGGGGGAGGTGGGCACCTGGCTCCCGGCTCTGCCTACCCTTGTACCCTTTAACTCCTTGTTATCCAGCCCCTTCCCTTCAGGCTTAGAGATGTGCTCATACTGATTTTCTTCTGCCCTCTGTGTTAGATGTTGGTGGGATGGGGAGCAAATAAAGACAGAGGACAGGGTCCACCCAGCCAGAAATATGTGGATCCGTCCATGAATTTCTCTCCATGGCCCTTTCTTCTCTGGCTTCTTCCAGTACATAGGCAAGTCCCTGTCCTCCTTAAACCATCAAATAATAGGCCATGGGATGGTTCCCTTGACCCACGTCCTATCTCCCTTCCATCCTTCTGAGTGCTGCCCTCCTTGCCATTGCTACTTCCCAATGAAGGAGACACAGTCAGACCACCAAATCCACCTCCCACTCTTCCTGAGCACACAGCTGGACTACATCCTCCAGCTTCCCTTGCAGTTAGGTGTGGCCGCATACCTTCAGCACACATTTCCTGAACACCTCGGTGCCAGCGTGACATGCATGAGTGGAGCTGCCTTGCGTCGTGCTGAAGATGGTAGAACCACCAGATGGAGTGGCTGAGATCTCTCAATCTTTTTAGACACGAGGTTCCAGCTACTCAGAATGATTTATTTGGGCAATTCTTTTTTAATAGGAGAAAGAAATAAGCTCCTATTATGTTAGAGTCACAGAAAAGATCTGATTTGCTATATATGAAAAATAAACAAGGAATTTAGTCCTCTATCTCCTCTACCTTTCCGTGTGGAATAACACAGGAAACAGGGAAGAAGGTCTTGAAACCCAGACAAGAGGAAAAAGGAGAAAGCTCTGTGTGGGAAGAGAGATTTCCTGGAGATATGATGTAGCCAATTAAGTCATACACGTAGCACTTGAAGCTGCTCCCAAACTTGACATCTGCCTTCCCCAGGCCATAAAGCCTCAAGACCTTGAGTGGTTTGAACCTTGGGTAAATGCAAAAGGCAGGGCCACAGTGGGTGAAAAGACCATGGGGACCCAGGCCCAGGAGAGGGGGCTGGTGCTGACAGAGGTGATGAGCGTGGTGAGGAAAGAGTTAAGGGTCCTGGCTCCCTCAGTAAGGGCAGTAAAATCAGCATGTCGCCTCCAATTTGCTCCGGCCTGACCTTGAACGTGAATCATTCCATCACAATGTCCTTATTGATTTCCACAGGAAGAGGATTAAACCCAGAAAATCAGGGCGGGAACTTGAGCCTGCACCAGGGAGAATGGGATGGTTCTGCGGCTCAAAGCCCCTCGTGTTTGCAAATACGTCACTGGGGGCTGCAGGCTGGACAGCCACTAGGCACAGCCACCATCTCTCTCAGCAGCCAGGCTGGCCCTGGCCTTTGTTTCCTTACCTGTGTTGTGTGTGGTCTCTAGGGCTGTCTCAAGCTTAGGTCCTGTGCAGAGATTGTGGAGGAACCAGAGGGATGGGTTAGATGCTGTGAATGTCCCCAGAGCGTGGAGTCTAATCTGGGCTGTTCATCATTCTCTGCATGGTGATTCTCTGCATGGCGACAGCCCTTGGGACACTCAGAACCAAAGAAGCTTTTTCGGGACCAAAGTTACCATTGGACCAGCTGGCTGTAACACCCAAGAAGGGCTCTGCTCAATCCTGAAAACCCTTCAAGGAAAGGAGACCAGCGTAGGAGTATGTGAGTGTGAGTGTGTGTGTGTGTCCCACACAGGCTTACATGAGGTAAGTCATTTTATGGGAACCAATCCACAATTTCCTTTCTTCATTTAACATATACTGGAGAACCCAATATATCAGTACACAACAGTGCTATCTAATATTCCATAGTGTGGCTGTATCATTCCCTACTGATAGGCATTTAAAATCGTTACCAATTTTTAAAACTTGGGATAATGCTGCAAAATCGGGCACATGCTTCTTTGTATGAACTCCTTCTTTAGATGCTGCATGAGTTTCCTGCTGCTGCTGTAACAACTCAGTACAAACTTCGTGGTCTACAGGGATACCATTTATTCTTTCACAGTTCTGGAGGTCTGAGGTCTGAAATCAGATCGGCTGGGCTCAAATCAAGGGGCCAGCAGGTCTGCATTCTTTCAGAGGGCTCTAGGGAGAGTCCATTTTCTTGAATTCTGGTGTCTACGGCTGCCTGTACTCTACGGGCAGTGACCACTTCCTCCAAAGTGCATTATTTAAATTTCAAAGTGCATCACCCAACCCTTGCCTTTGTCAACACATCTCCTCTCTGTCTCTGGCCCTCCTGCTCCCCTTTTATAAGGACCCTTGTGCTTATACAGGACCCACCTGGCTAACACTGGATAAATCTCCTCATCTCCTCCTCATTCATCACTTAATTATATCTGCAAAGACCTTTTTGCCACAGAAGATAACATATTCATAGGTTCCAGGAATTAGATGCGGGTGTCTTTCCGGGCCATTATCCCACCCACCATAGCTGCTCAGAAATCGAATGACTTAATCAAAAGATGCAAACAAAATCAACATTGTCAAATTCTATCCACTAATGCTTATACCGACACTGCTGGTGCTGGTCTTTTGGGGGTCCGTTGGGTGGCACTGGTCACTGTTCAAATCTTTAGTTTCCTCTCTTCCTCATAGTCCAAACAGAGTCAGTGATTTGCCTCTTTCTATTCTTTCACTAAATGTCTGAGCTTAAGAGTTGGTTTTTGGGAACAGGACTAGGGGATTTTAGTCAAAAGGTTGCAATGAGATGATGGCTTCTGGTAAGAAGGCAGCAGGGTTCTCTGGGGGGAGTGGAGGTGAGGTAGGAGGCAAGCAGCTGACACACTGCAATTCCAGCAATGGAGTACGAGCACCAGGTACTATGGCCTGCTATGAGTATATGGTGTGGGTAGGGCAGTTTGGCTGCAGATGGTTACCAGCTGGAACCAAGGACTCCTACAGTGACAGATCAGAGACCTTCCTAAGCAGACCACAGAGAAGCTCGTGTGACTGGATGCCCTCTGCTTCCATCTACACAGCATCTGGTTAGAAGTGACCCAGTTCAAAAGCTGCCTCCTCATACCTGCACATAAATAGGTAGAAGTGACAGTGAGGTGAGGGGTGAACAGCTGGGGACCTTGGGATTTCGATAGTGGCTAAAGAACTACTTTATCTCTTAATCTAACCACCTTGCTCTATGATTTTAAGTCAGTTCTCTGCTGAGCTTGGTGTTTGAAATGCTGGAAGCTACTGATATGTGATTTAGGGAGTGTGCTATGGCTAAGGAAAGGACTGACTACCAAGAATCTAAGTTTGGAAGCTTTATCTTTTCCATCTCTGTCTGTAACAGTGAGAAATTAACAAGCACGAAAGATGCATTTAAGATATAAATGTCCCTTAAGTACTGCTTTAGCTGCACCTCCCAGATTAATGTGTCATAATTTCATAATCGGAAGATCACACTGCCTCATTTCTATTCTGATTTCTTCTTTGATCCATTGCTTATTTAAAAGTGTGCAGCTTAAGAGGCTGTAAATCCTTTTCACCCGGTCCATGTTAGCAGACACGTGTACCATGAGGGGAGAAGCTTACTTATAAACTAATATCCAAGCCTTCCAAGTGTCAGTGACAAAAAGGGGGATGCCCTAGAACCTGCAGGAGGGTGAGGCTCTTTCATAGAGGACTGCTTCAGCCCTAGGAGTGGCCCCCTCATCGAGGGATGCTTCCCCAGCCCTCAGCCTCCTCTTTCCCACTTAGGACAGCCTAGCAGAGTACCCTCCCACTCGCTCCTTGGTGCTGGTGGTCCTTCAAAGTTGAAGGATCACTAAGAATTCATCTCTATTTTCTCCCTAACTCCAACACAGCCAGCAGGGCTCCAAAAACTAACTAGGTTCTTTGGCAGAACCAAGACTGGGATCTAGACTGGGATCACTCCTCAGGCCACTCTTTTGGGTGCCAGCTCCCCATTTCCCCAAATGTCCTTTTCTTTCTTCCTACCCTTTTCCTCTAGAAGCCAGTCTCTGGTCAGTTCAATACCAGCCAGCAGGCATCCACTCAGGGCCTGCTCTGCGTGGGACACTGTGCTGGGCACAAGTGGGGCAGGAGAAGTAGAGTTGGCCTCCAGGACCAGAAAATAGGCTTCTCTTCCCAGCGGACATTCTTTCACAGCCACAGCAGTCCTGGCATCCTCAGAAATGCTCGAAGGCCTAAAGTCTTCCTGTGGTTTATTGATGCACACGCAGAATGCAGTTACAGGAGCAGAGAGGCTGTGGGAAGAGCTTGGGACCGTCCTGGGATAGCCTTCTCATCCCAAGGGGCACAAGCACAGCCACACATCTGTACACATCAGGGCAGTGCTGGAGCCCAAACAACGTCAGGCCTAGGCCCTTTGGACCCAGTGGTATACAAAGAAGGCAGGAGGCAAGTGTGGCTGAGCTTTGTGGCCCTGGGTTTAGGGAGGGCACTGTGGTTTGGTAACAAGCCTCTGACAGGTGCTGAGGGATGCAGGGGGCACATGGACAGGGCTGCATTTCCCACTGACAGACACTCCTCTCCTAAACAGTCCCACAGAGCACAGGGCCTGGAACTGGCTGAGCCACAAGGGACACACTCAGGCCTCTCCAGAGACCAACTCTTCTGTGTCCTTGGCGAAAAGGTACGTTACAGTCAGGAGCTGCACCTGCATGCTGAGTACCCATCACACAGCCTCCAGGTAGACTGTCCCCAGCATCCGGATGACTAGTACTGGGTGAAGGCCCTTGTTGAGGAACGCATTCCTCCTACCAGCAACTCACAAGGCAGCCCATCTGCCGGGACAGGTGGCTTGGGGTTGAAGGAGCCATACGGAGACACAGGCCTGGGTCTGTCCTTCTAAATCCCTTTCTGAATTACAAGGTTGACACCAGAACATCAAGCGTCCCTCTTGGAGGAAGAGGGAACTTGATGGTCACTGAGCCCACCCCTTAGCCTCTGTACCTGCTCTCGAGCACCTCTGTGAGAGAACCTGGGCCCCTTAAGTCCACTTTCCTTGTTTGGGGGAAGTCTTCCTGGGAAGCTCTGCACAGGCCTGATACTGCAGTTAGAGCCCCTTTCCTTTTACTGTGTCTGTTTCTCCGTGGTCAGAAGGGCTAAGAAAGAACCCTGCCACTTTAACCTCCTCCCTCATCCACACTGGGCCACCTGGAACATGAAGGTGGCAGTGGTGACCCAGCAAGCCTGGGTCCCAGCCTCAGGACCACTGGCAGGCGCAGTCAGTGGGCTCCTGCACTGTATAGGGCACCCAGGTGGCGTTGGTGGCGCAGAAGAGCTGCACCGAGCGCCGCTGCAGCCCCACCTCACGGCAGCACTTGCAGAAGCGGGCATAGGTGTTGACGTTGTGGTTGTAGATGCTGGCAGACGGGCACCTCCCATCACAGGACACTAGGTTCACCTGGAGAAGGGCAGGCCAGTGAGACAGCCTGGGGAGGACACCCCCAAAGCCCTTTCCATCCCTGTCTTTGCCCACCCGTGGCTGCCATGTGGGTACCACGCACAGGTGTGTTGCTCCTGCAGTCGTTCTTGCGAATGGTCATGCGGATGGTCACCTTTTTGCAGGAGCGCCCATCCTCCTTACCTGGGGGGACAGAGCAGGTGAGGCCCCTTTGGCCCAGAAGTGCTCCCTGGGGGCAGCAGGATGGGCCAGCCTGGGGCAGTTAGCGTCATGCTGGAGGGTCCCTCTTCCAGGTTAGCACTCATGCATTACTGCCTCTCCCTGCCAGGGGGAAGGACTTTATCCTAGGGCTCCGGACCAAGTCAGGTAGGCAAAGACAGCAGTGTGAGCGCAGGAGACCCTGAGACCAAGAAAGATGCCTGGGATGGCCATCCTGGACTTCTCAGAGACTGCGCTAGGGAACAGGAGGACTGGGGGACACAGAAAGGCTGCCTCCTCACCCAAGCCCCAACCAGAAACTCCATCTCTGGCCCCCGGGCATGGGTTCAGCCTCTCTGAGCTTCAGTTTTCCCACCCCGAGAGCGGTTCCAGCATTGAAACGCTGCAGTTTTCTGAGTGAATAGAAAGCCCAGTCCCTGGTAAGATGCAGGTGTTTCTCTGCCTATGGCACAGAGCTGGGGACTTGCCCATCTCACAGGGGCTCAGGGATGGGAACTGTCTGGCCCACGCTGCCCACAGACAACCGAGAATGAGGCTCACTGTCTCTCACCCCCCTCAGTAATGTGTCCCAACTGCCCCTTGCTCAGGTCTGTCCTGATTCTCTCCCTCCTCGCATCCCTCCCTGGCCCTCCTTGCCTTTTATCTTCAGGGCATTGTCCCTGTCCTGTCAGAGGCCATTCGTGATCACACCGTTCAAGCTAAGCCTAGGGTCTTCCTTTGTACTCCACCTTCCACGTGCTATGAGTTCTTTTTGCACTCTGAATAAATACTCACATTTATACCTCAATATAGATTTATAATTCTGTCCTCTTTTCCTTAATAAAATCACCCCAGTTGCATAAGCCTCAGGCTTCACACAACTCTGTGCCTCTGACCCATGATATAGTTTAGCTGTGCTTCTTTCCCCACTAAAATATCAGCTCTGCAAGGCCTTCTTTGTACTGGATCGTTGCCTGGCACATCATTGGTGCTCAACAAATATTTGCTGGATGCAGGCGCACTCTGTAGCCCAGGAAGCCCATCTCTCCTGGCCTCTGGGCCTCACTACAGAGGGAAAGGGAAACTGAGTTCTGCCCTCTGGGCTGTGTATGGAAACTGGCTGAGAGACAGCAGGAGCAAAGCAGTGGGGCAGCAGTGAATGGGTGCTGCTGAAGCAATTCCCATGCAAGCCCAGGAGGCCGGGCTCACTACCCAGCATGCACTGGGGGCCAAGGGTCTTCACCAGAGCCAGGAAGTAGGGGTCCTCTCCCTCCCTCACCCCAAGAGCTCAGGGCAATCTAGCAGAGGGGACGCTGGTGGAAATAGAAATACAGCTGTCTGATTCAGTCCTTGGAGCTTCCAAGAGAAGTACCTGGGTGGCAGTGGCCACTAACCCCTGGAGGAGAGGTGGAGCTATAGGGGACCACAGGAAACAGAGTCCCCAGGGAACCTGGGGAGAGGGACATGTGTCTCAGGTCACACGGGGGCACAGAGAACATTCAGAGAGCAAAAGGATCAGGGAAACCATTGAAGTCTTGATCCCGGTCTCCTCGTGTGTGTGTGTGTGTGTGTGTGTGTGTGTGTGTGTGTGTGTGTGTGAGATGTGGACTCAAAAGGGCCCCAAGCCCTATAGCCCTCAGGGCAGGGTTGGAGCACCCTAGCAGGAGGGCAGACATGTGAACCAATACTGGGAAGCTCATTGGTCCATTCATACAATGAATGGTTGGGGGCTATAGCTTTGGGGTGCTCAGGTGTCCAGGAGCTAAGTGTGTGGACAGACACACAGAGCTCTCATTCTGACTCACTCTGGGGTCCTGGAGGCCTGAGCCCCACCAGGAGGCACCTCTAAGATTCGGGCTCCTGACCACAAAGGGGAATCGATGTGAGGGACGTCTGGGCTGGGGTCCTTGTCAGGGGCAGGAGCAGCAGAGTGTCTTCTGGTGAGCTACCAACTGCATCCAACAGAAGCAGAGGGCTTGCATTGGGACAAAGATATGAGAGGCCTCTGGCCCTTTGTTACGTCACCAGTGCAGTGAGCCTCATGTCAGGATGTTATCCTTTCCTCTACTCATCCTGGGAGCTTCCTTCAGAGGTGCCAGGCCAGGCCAGGAACCCAGCCTTCTGTCCCTGACATAACACCCTGCCCCCACCAGCACCCCTCACTCTTGGACTTCTACCGTCTTACTCACATGTCCTGCAGCATCCTTCCAAGGAAGGGACCACGGAGCCCCCAACCTAGAGGGAGAGAAGAAGGGGCGGGTGCAGAAAACCCTGTTCCAGGCCAGGAGCCAAGATCCCAGCAATCAGTAAAGAGAGTCTAGGAGTCTTGACTCTGGTCCTCCCATGATGCCCCAGGGCAGGAGCTCTAAGCAGGCCATGGAAGAGCTGGAGGGGTAAGCTGACTGGCCAGACAGCTGGTACTAAGGCTTGCTGCGGCCCTGAGAGGCTGGAGCCTCAGAAAAGATGGTGCAGGGCCTCCCTTCTCCCTATGGCCATTACCACACAACCTCCCTTGCCGACTCCATGCTGGGGAGGAGGTGGATTTAGGAACATTTCATCATCAGTGTTGCCTCCACAGAGGCCAGTGAAGGAGGGGCTTGGCTTGGCCACCGGGGCGCCAGCTCAGCTCTAGGTAAATTGCTCCTTTCCCTTGGGCTTAGTTTTTGTTATGATTTATACCTAAATGTTCCCTAAGAGCCTCAAGCATAGGTGGGGTTTTGGAAGGTGATTAGCTCTTGGGAGCTCACAGCTGACTCCTGCTAGGAGGTGGGATCTGGTTGGGAGAGGTGGCTCACTGCAGCTGAGGCCTGGAACGAACATCTCCCTTCCCAGCTCCTCGCTTCACTCCTGCTGCTTTGTGGCCGCCATGACTCGAGCAGCTTTGCCAGCCAGGCCCTTCCAGCGCCTTCCTGCCTGGGAGCTGGCCAACCGCGGACTAACAGCCTGAGCCAAAGTAACACTTCCTCCTTTGGATTTCAGGTGTTGGGTACTTTGTTCCAGCAATGACGAGGGTGACAGGGACAGTTTTCCATCTCTAAAACTGGGGCAATTATCTCTTAGGACCCTCCTCTCCTATTGTGAGATAGATAAAACACTGGCTGGACTAGTTCTTTGTAAGAAGTTTGTGTGTGTGTGTGTGGGGGGGTGTATTTTGGTATGTGTCTCTATATGAGAGTATGACTGTATGTATATTTGTTGCCTAGGGAAGCGTGAGGAATCATCAAAGGTCCAGAGTTAACCTGTCATTTTATCATTTCAGCAGTGACACCAACTCCTCCAGGGATCCTTTTCCCTGAGGTGTACCTGCAGTGACAGCTGTCCCTGGAGGGAACCACGGGTGGAACCATTTGCCTGTGTGGTACAGGTGTGTGCAAGGGTGCTTGTCTGAGGGCTCTGGGGTGTGCTGATGTGTGTGTGAAGTACCCGAGTGTGTTCGTGGCTCCGTGGGGTGCGTGGGGCATGAGTGGCCAACTGCCTGTGATGGTGTCCACAAGTGTCTGGCCCACGTGTAAGTTCGTGTGCATCAGTGTGTGGATGTGTGAAGAGCGATGTGTGATGTGTGAAGTGCCTAAGCCAAGGACCCTCCTACACCCAGGATCCTGCCCCCGCTTCCACTGTCACCTGCAACCAGCTGATGCCCTTGCTGAGGCCATGTTGTGGGACAAGGGGGCACTGACCTTGGCACACTCAGTCTCGTTGAGTGGGGGGCAGCTGATGGGGGAGCGCACAAGCACGGCACCCAGGGGAGTGCTGCCGCAGTGGTGACGGGCACAGTCTGCGATCCAGGACGCCCCAGGCTGCAGGGCACAGAAGTGAGCACTGGGAGCTTGTGGCCTGGCAGATGGCAGAGCCCAGGGACAGGGCAGCCCAGAACCTGGCATCTGTACAAAACTCTGGCCTGGGAGCCGGAGGGCCTCGGTCCTGGCGTCCCCTTCTGGGACACCTTCCCAGGGAGGCTCAGGGGCTGCTTACCAAGAACAGGGATGTGGTGCCGTTGGGGAAGGTGAAGAGGCAGGACACGTTCCTGCAGGAGCCACAGCAAGCCGCCAGGTCCCGGGGATGCTCGTACTCCTGGTTCTGCAGCCGGGGCGGGACAGCCTGGAGTCATCTGGGTGCACCCCTCCACCCTCCAGCTCTGCACTGTCCACCTGTCTCTGAGGGGCCCACAGCCCGAGAAGGACCCTGCGGGACTCGGATGGAATGTCAGCCTTCTACCTCTGGTGGGCGGGCAGGTTGTCCTTGTCCCCCCACAAAGCCCCCTAGTTGCCAGCATCTAGAGGGAGCAGTCTCATAATTAAGAGGCCAGCTTGGGTTCTAGATAGACCTCAATTTGAGTCTTGGCTCCAGTAGGACTTTTGGCAAATACTAAATCTCATTTTTCTTACCTGAAAGTTGGGGATAATTCTAACACCTTGTATTCAAGCACTTTATTCGGTTTTTACTAGAAGGCAGTCACTGTCCTAGGTACTGGGCTTTACAAGTTGTAGTAACGCAAGCAAAAGGAGAAGGTATTCGGTGGGGGCTTAATAAATGTGTGTCCTCTCTGTCAGATGCCCATGCTTCCCAGGCCGGAAGTTTAATCCTCCCCCTCCCGGCCTCTTCAGTGTTGGTCCTTCCCGCAGAGTGCCCACTGTCTAGCCTTGCCTGGGGAGCTGGGGGAGGCTTAAGGGCCCCCTCCTTTCTGGAGCCCCTAGGGTCCGCCAGGCCAACCCTCTGGACCCCGCTGCATCCCGGCCTGCGCTGCCCCCTACCGCCTGGCAGTGGACGTCGCACAGCACGGAGGTGGTGTTGATCTGGTAGAAGCTGGTGAGTGGGTCCAGCTCGTCCGTGCAGCGGGAGGTGTGGCACACACCATCTGCCGAGAGCTCTACCACCGTCTGGCCGGGCTGCAGCACCCCCAGCTCGCGGCTCAGACACACGGGGGCTTTCACTGGTGGCGAGCAGGGTCATCGTGGTCGGGAGCCCCGCCACGCGCACGCGTGTCCCGCCCGTTCACCTGCTCTGCTCCCCTCGCCCCGACCCACTCACCACACTCGTACTTGGCGCAGCCGCACACGTTCTCCCCGCTGTGCATGAACTTCTGGTCCAGCTGGGACTTCTCCCACTGGCCGACAGAGGCGGTCAGCACCGGGGTGGGGCCCGCGCGCCTTTCTCCCAAGCCTCCCTCCTGGGGGTGCTCTCCGTGCCCTCCCGCCCTCAGAGAGGAACCCGGCCAGCTCCACACCCCTTAGTCTCCACCAGGTTCCGGGAGAAGAGGATAAAGGGAGCGGGTGCTGGCCTTGGGTGAGAGTATGTGCAGCCCAGAAAGTGACCTGACATCACTTTGTGTTTCTTATTTTCCCTTACCCCGTGGCCGTGTAGCTGGGGGTTATGAGCACAGGCTCTGGAATCAGAATCCCTGATCAAATCCTGGCTCTGTGACTTCCTAGTTTCAAGACCTTAACTTTAGCTTTTTGTTTGTGTTATTGAGACAATCACAGAACCAGTCTCTTGGGGTGGCCACGAATACGGTGGTACACAAGAAGGGTCTGGGCAAGCTCTGGGCACATAGTGAGCTCTCAGTCAACATGAGCTGTCACCATGACTACCACCAGCACCACCCGAGTCCCCATCTTCCCCATCCTGACCGACTCTGCACCCTCACTGCAACTCTCAAGCAGGCCTGCTTTACAGGAGGGCACAGTTCCTGGAGAATCAGCAGCAGAGCCTGGGTGAGGATGCTGACTTACAGCACAGGGTGTTCTCTCTCTCTCTCTCTCTCTCTCTCTCTCTCTCTCTCTCCCTCCTTCCCTCCCTCCCTCTCCCACT
>NW_022900928.1:12591613-12601987 GCF_012274545.1 Fukomys damarensis
ATTTTTTTTAAATTTCTAGAGATTGAACTCGGGGCCTTCACACTAAACTACTTCCAAGGATTTTTTTATTTTTTTGTTTTGAGGCAGTCTTGCTAAGTCACTAAGTTGGCCCGGCTGCACTTAAACCGGAAGTCCTCCTGCCTCAGCCTCCCAGTACGCAGGTTACAGGTGTGGGCTGCCACACCCAGCTCCTTTTCACTAGATTAAAGGAGTTGGGTCTGGGGTGGCAGGAAGAGGAACAGACTATGGAAAATAGGGAAGAACAGGGTATCCATACCAGATGGCACCGGGGCACGGGGATTGTGTCACAGTCACACTCTGAAAAACAGGAGGGAGTGGACCCACCTCACCAAAGGGGCACAGGACACACTGCACACACAGCCCCTCCTGTGGCACAGACACAGCCCCAGCCTGGGTGGGTCCAACCTCCATCCATACCCAGGAGGCCGCAGCTCCCCTGGCAGGGCAGGTGGGCACTGATGTGTCCTGAAGGCCGTGATCCCCAGGGGGGTGAAGTGCCATCATCAGACAGAGCCTCCCAGGTTTCCTCCTCCAGTCCTCCTCCCCTAGGTGGCCTCTCCAACAGTACACAGGAACTTCGGACCACTTTCCAGCCACTCCCGCCCCACTGTCCCAGCGCTTTCCCTAAGCTGTAACAACACTAACAAATCTAAGGGCCACACGGCTGTAGCTCAGAGACCTGGAAGTGCAGGCCAGAGCAGCAGGAAACACTCTTCTTGAAACTTGCTTTGTGTGCTGAGCTTTTATCTGTGCTCTGAGGACAGAGGACAGAGCAATGAATAATTCACCTTCCAACCCTTTGCCCACGCTAGTGAGGCTGGAAACAGAAAAGCTAGATAACCAGAGGCAAACTAAATCTTCTTGACTCTTTTTAAAATAACATTTTTATATGGAGCTCACCAGTTTTTGTTACTGATCTTTGGTGCTCCCACGGGCCTTGCCAAGGGTTGGATGGTGAGTGTTAGTAAATGATGTACCATCAGGAGGTTGCAATAAGAATGTTTATTTATTTTTTGCTTTTTTGAGACAGGATCTCACTGTATAGTTCCAGCTGACCTTGAACTCACTATGTAGCCAAGGTTGGCCTTGAACTCATGGTAATCTTCCTGCCTCAGCCTCCCTAGTACCAGGATTCCAGGCATATACCACCACACCTGGTTTACAATAAGGACTTTTAAAAACAGGAAATGTTTTTGGAGTGGGGAACTTGTTTTTTTTCTCCTTTTCTCCTGGACAGAGAACTGTGGGTATACTCAGAGTGACGCAGGAGGAGGAAGTTCCCCTGGAGATCCACTTGGGGAGGTGGCCCTGACCTGGAACTTACCACAGGACTTGTAGGGGCAGCAGCGGTCTGGGCTCCACACCTCCACCAGGGCTGTGCCCATGCCACACTGCACTTGGGGGCAGCGAAAGCTCTCACACACTGCGGAAGGATGGGGGTGACGTGAGTCACAGACGACGTGAAACGTGAATCCTCAGGATGCAACGCTGGCCAAGGGTGGGTACCTCCCAGCTACCCCTTAGGTCACAATGGCCTCAGACCCCCTGAGGGCCTGGAGTCCTAGGAGGAATGTGGGCTCCCGGAAGCTCCCTGCAGGGCTACTTCCGGAGTCCTCATGCTGCACAGAAAAGTCCCCCAGACCCCTCCCTGTGCCTGCCAGGACCCACCACACTGGTACAGTGGGCAGCAGAGCTCTGTGGTATTCCGGTGCACGGTGAGCGCCTCCCCTTCCTGGCATTCAGGGATAGGATCCGGACAGTCGCCACAGGCTGAGGGGCAAGAGGGGTCAGTACTGTCACAGAAGACCACTCAGGGGCTTGGTATGCAGCAAGTTCCTGGCATGGAACCGGGATCTCAACAGGCCAGGTGTGGCCGGAGCTAAAGTAAAAGCAGCACCTCACAGTCTTACATGAGCGGTCCTGGAGCCAGAATCTGACAGTCTCCCCATTCGGTAGCCCCAGATCTGACTCTGAGCCAGTTTCCATGCTCAGTGGTCTGGGAGTGACAAAGTCCATTTCCTGTGTGTCCCGCACTGCTCTCTGGACAGTGATTCCAGCCTTCTCCTCACCATGCCCTCACAAAAGGACCTTGGCCTCTCCTCCCAGTGGCACTTGCCCAGAAGCAGAGGGGAGGAAGGGCTGCTGGATGAGGGCATCCACCCACCGCAGAAGTAGGAGGTGCAGCACGAGTCCCCCAGACGGCCTGCAATCAGAGTCTGGTCCTGGCGGCAACTAGGGACCTGCTGTGCCTCACACATGTCAGCGTCACATTCTGGAGAAAGGACAGAGGAGTGTTGGCCACCCCCAGCCCTGCCCTGGCTCTGCCCTGACTCCAGACAGGGCTGTCCACACTCCCCTTGTACTTTTCCCGCCCACCCCGCCCCTCTCACCACAGCTGTAGCTGGGGCAGCAGGAGTCTTCCCGGAAGTGCGTGAGGAGTCGGTGGCCGGGAGGGCAGGTAGGGGCGAGGCCCTCACACAAAGTCTGGTTACACACTGGCCCGAGGGCCACACAGCCTGTCACCTGGAGGCTGGGACATCCCGCTGCACTCCACCACTGCCCCACCCTGGATGCCTGGTCTTACATCCCCAGCCCCCAGGACCCCTACTCCTGGAAGAGCCTCTGAGGATCACCCAAGGACCCAGAGCTGGAACAGAAGAGCTGTGAACATTCGTGGCCGTGGGCAGTGTGCCAGCTGCTGTTCAGGATTAATGGGTGATTTCCACCCAAGACGGGCACAGCTGATATTAAATAATTGGCCTGAGGTCATGAGTGCAGATAATGGAGGAAGAGCTGACCAGATCGCTGGTCTTCAGAGCTGGTACCTTTAAACCTCCCTACTTTGGCTCTGGCTCTCCCAAGCCCAGTTCTCCACTCTCCCTAGCTCATCCCTCAAGATGCTTTAATTTTCCCAGGCCTTGTCCTAGCCATCAAGGTGGGCAAGGCTGGAGCCTTTTGTACATGTGTGTGTGTGTGTGTGTGTGTGTGTTGTGTGTGTGTTACTGAACGTTGAACCAAGGGTCTTTGAACTGAACTCCATTGCCAGCTCCTTCCTTCCTCCCTCCCTCCCTCCTTTCCTTCCTTTCTTTTGCAAACAGGGTCTCACCAAGTAGCTAACTTGCCCAGGCTGCTCTCAGTGAACTGGGGTTACAAATGTGCACCACCATGCCTGACTTTGGGCGGGAGCCTTTGAGGTGTCTTAGGGTGGGACTCACCGCAAACAGTCCCCAGGCAGCAGGGGTCCTCGGTGGGAAGGAGCAGGACCACCTCCCCAAAGCGGGGGCAGCTCTCTAGCAGGGGCCCCGGGCAGTCCAGGTCCACTGGAACGATGGTGTCTGGAGCTTGGCACTGCTGCTGGCAGCAGCCACTGAGAGAGCTGTTCCAGGTCTCACCCAGGGCCCGCGGCACCCCCATGCTGTCGGTGCAGGCTGCAGTGTGTAGGGTGGGGATCAGAGGGCCGAGGGTGGGGGCAGAATCAGACTGCCCCAGGCTAGACCCTCCCTGGGACATTGACCACCCATGCTGGCATGGACTGGAAGGATGTAGAGGGGCCTCAGGCTGCAGAGAGACCCCAGGTGAGGCGCACCCCAGAGGGGCCTACCGCACTTGTCCTCAGGGATGCAGAGCGCAGAGTGACGCCGGTGCAGGATGGTGCCCTCTGCACAGACACAGCCTTCACCCAGGACCTGGCACTGCTCAGGGTCCAGCGGGCCCAGCATCCCATCCTGGCAAGCATCGGGAGGCTCACAGGCCGCCACACACGCCTGGTAGGTGGACTCGCTGGAGCATAGGAAGGCTGCAGGGGCAGAGGGCACAGGCCCCGCTCAGACACCAGCAGGGCGCCCCTCCAAGGGCCCTGGGAGCAGGAAGGGTGGGAAGGGACTGTAGTCTCAGCCTGCCCTTGGTGGAGAACACATCAGTCAGGGGGCTTCGTGTCCACCTCCTTGCTCTCCATCAGGATCAGCAAAGGAGAGCCCGCGGCCCAAATTCTGCCTGTTGTGCTTTTGCAAATAAACTCTTAAACAGCCATGAGCATTCTTTCTCATACTGTGTGTGGCTGTTTTTGTCCTAGAGGGGTAGAGTGGAATCTTGGTGGGCTGCATCGCCTCTTGTCACGAAGACTTCTTCACAGAGAAGATGCAACCCGCAAAGCTCCAAATATTGACTCTCTGGTCCTTTTAAGAAAAAGTTTGCCAACCTCTGGCTCTGGATCAGTGTTTTCAAACTCTCTTAACTGTGAAAAGCAGATCTGACATTGTGGCCTGGGCATACAGCTTGCAGAACAGGGGGCCGACCTCAAGCCTGACTGTACAAGAATCACTCGGAAGCTTGAAAATCGCACTGCAGGACCCTGACCTGGGCCGTTCTGAAGCTGACCAGGGCCCAAACACTAGAACTTTTGATGTCCCGTGTGACTCAAAAGGGCAGCTGAGAATGAAAATTGCTGACATATTGAAACAAAAAAATGTTTTTCGTGAAAGCACGCTTAATCCTCCTATTTACAATACGTACTAGAATTTTAAATTTTATTGCACTTTTAAATGCTTGTGCTGCCCCCAATGGATTTCATCCCCCCTGACTTAGATTCCACAGTTTAAAACATCAGCAATTGGTAGTTTTGTTTTTCCATATCTATGGGTGTGGTGCTCTCGAGCTGCCCCCATTCTTCCTGGATGTTCGTGTTTAGAAATGAAACTGCTCTAGAACAGGTCACCCTTGCCTATCTCACTACCCGGAAGGAGGCGAACCTCATTTCCAGCCCCGTGGAAGAAGAGACTGAAAAAAGAGAAAAATGAGCAAAAATTAAGATAAGGAAGTTAATATTTACTGGCCAGTAACTTGGTGGCATTTCATCTTCAAGCTATCTCTAGGAGGGAGCTATCACTGCTGTCCTCATTTTGTTAATGCGATAAAATAAATAAAGCAAAAGCACTGTGTCTATTTATTAATTAATTTGTGTAAATTATTATAATTGCTTTCTCATAAAATACAATTTTTTATATTATAAACTTACTAATTAATATAAATCAGTGAATGAGCGAGTGAGGCGAAACTTGCGTCTGGGAACCTTTCCATCAGATGCGAACCCCCCAGACCCGCACTCACGGCAGTAGTCAGAGCGGCGCCACTCGATGCACACGTGGAATTTGTGGCACATGGCCACGTACACAGTCAGTGCCACGCAGGGCTGCTGCACGTACTTGGTGTCCCGGATCCACAGCTCACAGAACGACTCCGGGGAGACCTGGGCACAAGCAGCAGGCAGTGCTGCCCATCCTAGTGCCCCACAACCCGGCCCTGCTCAGGGGGAACAGTGAGCCTCCGCTGCCCTCCGCAGCCCCGGAGGTGACCCCACGTGGGACCCAGATGGCACATACGAAACGGTGGCAGGCGCCGAAGGTGCGGTTGGACACCATGCGAAGGCAGGGCGAGCAGTCAGCTGTAGCACAGCTGTCTGGGCGGAAACGAGTCTGGCCTACTGAGGTCAAGGAGCTGGGCACCTGCCAGCTGTCCAGAAAAGGAGCAGGGTCCTCAGCTGCACCCAGCACAGAGCTGTCCTTCAGGGTGAGGTCGTTGGCTGCGTCTCCATCACAGATACCTGAAAGGGGCAGGATTATCCCAGTAGCCACAAAATCACCAGACTCCCGAGTCCTCAGCACTCACACAGAGTGCTCATCACAGCAACTTTTTGGACACCCAAGTTACTATCATCCCACTTTGTGGGGCACAGAGAAGCTTTTCCCAAGAAAAAAATCTTTGACACTAAGGAAACAAATGCCAAACTGTTTAGGGATAAAAGGACACAGTATCTCGAACTTGTTTGCACATACACACATGTATGTATGTATACACGCAGAAGGGCAGAGGAGCAAACGAGGCAAAATGTGAAGGTGGTAAATCTGAGTAAAAGTGTAGAAATCCCTCATACCATGTTTCCAACTTCTAAGTCTGACATAACAAAATAAAAAGTTACCCCCAGAGTCTTAGCAGCGCTTGCCAGTTAATATAACACCTACTTCCTCTTCCTCCTGGCCTCAGTTAGCCTATTTTTCCCAGCATCCTTTACACGTGGCTGAGTCCCCACAGGCGGAATGCAAGTGGAGGTGAGGAGCACAACTTCCAAACCTCCCAACTGTCTCTGCTCCGTACAGCTGGAAGATGGCAGAGCCACAACAGGGATGGAACGTGGGACTCTGAATCACTGATTATTCGGGCAAGAACTAAACTTGGGGGTGTTAAGGCTTTGAGATGGGGCAAGTGTGTGGCTTACCAGTCACAGCTTCTAACATAATCTGCACATCCTGCCTCGTCTGTCATGCACTAGGTACATGGAATGATCAAAAGTATGGCAAATGCCTAAAACATTTTTTTATTACCATAAAAGACACGCTGCTATTAACACCTCTCAAAATACTCCTCCTTGCTTACAACACACTTAGCCCTCCACTCCTGCGGCTTTCTCTAGCAGTTCTGGAAATCCTTCTTATGAGTGTCTTTGGTCGCAGTATTGTGGCTGCCTTGATGTCGTGGATCAATTTAAATTACCTCTCATGGTCTCTTTGACTTTGTGGGGAGAGCCAGAAGTCACAAGGTACCAGAGCCAGTAACTAAGGTGGATGAGGACATGCCATAACGTTTTTATGAGCCTGGCTTTCCACTGAATAGGCCTGGGCAGCCGCATTCACTATGTATTTGATTATACCTCGTAAAGACACTCACAAAAGAGGACTCCAGAACGGCTTCAGAATGTGGCAAGAAAAACGGTGTGTACGTATGAAGTGAGAGGCAGTGTCGTGAGGGAGATTTGTGGCAATACGGTTTTACAGTATAAAAATTCACTGCAGGTTTTGACCGTATTCCATACATACTGTGCTCCAGATATATTCCCTGCCTTCGATTTTGGGTGTACTGAGCACTCCCTGCCTGAAATGCTTTCTCATGTGCCTTTCCTTCGAGGGCCCTCATATGCACCCACCCATGCACGGCCTTACTAGTTCTGTGTAACACTTGCTGGTTTGCAGTTCTGTCATGCCAAAAGATTTGATCTGAGTGCCAAGGTTCATTTTCCTTCAGATTTTCATTTACCTCAGTGAGGGCTGTCACGCAGGTAACCTAGGGAGGAGTTGGCCCAGGGGCTCCTGCTGACTAGAGTGTAGTTTGCCGAGGATGAACAGAGTAGACAGGAGAAATGGTGAGAAAGGGTGGTGGCGGAGGTGCGTGCATAAGGAAAGGTGTTTGTGTCAATCAGAATGGAAGCTCCAGACTGTCTGTTTGGCTCACTATTCTGTCCCCAGTGCCTGGCACTTAGTAAATTTGTGTTGCACAGTGAAAGGAGCACAGTCTGACTCACACATGAAAACGCATGTGCAGAGAGGGTACCCTGGAAGCAGGGTCATGCGTGTGAATGAACACAGTGGGTGCACAGGGAGGATGGAGGGTGGGTGTATAAGTGTTCCTGTGTCCCCCATCGTCACAGTCACAGTGTCTGGCATTACGGTATGTCCCTGCAAAGAGCAGTGGCCTGTACCCCAAGTCCTCTTGTGCCCTTAGCCAAACACACTTCTGGATCATGCTGCACTCAGCCACTTAACCTCTCCCTTTCTTCTTTAGTTCAATGGGGATACTAAGGGCCACCTCTCAGGGCTGTTGTGTGAATGACTTGGAATAAGTGAGCTCAGAATGTGAAAGTGCTTTGTGAAGGGCCCTTCACACAGATTGGAAGGCACTTGGAGGGTGTCAGGGAAGCTGACAGACAGTCCTGGCTGCAGAGACAGCTGGCTGAGCCAGAGCCTAGCACCATCTTCCTGCTATCAGCTTCAGCCCCACAGTGCAAGACACCCCCGCCAGCCCCGACTCTGCTGGGGGTAACCTGTCCTATGTCTTGTGGCAAAGAGGGACCCGGGAAACATTCCTCTGCCCCCGAGTGGGCGCCCCTCACCGCATAGGCCATGGCCCTGGGTCTTGCTGGCTTTGCTGGCCTCCAGGATCATGAGTCCTGAACTGTGCAGCCACTGGATCTGGATGTTTGAGGGCGTCTGGATCACATACATGTGGCCCGTGTCCTCAATTTGGAACCCATACTTGCTCACAGGTGGCCACACTGCCTGCGAGTCCACAGTCACCTTGAGGGGGGGAAGTTCTGTGTGAGCACAGCTTGTCCATCAATACAGCAATCTGTCCATCCATCCATTCTTTAGTTCATCCATCTGTCCATCCATCACCTGACAAACATTCAGGGACATCTCCTGTGTCAGGCTCTGGTTCAGGCACATGCACCCAAGATACGTTCCAAGGTGGTACAGGACAATTCTGAATATATATTTATCTTATGAGCAAAACACCAGTAAAGCAAGAAATGCAACCACAGGAGGCAGGCTGCACTTTGATGTCTGTACAAACACAAACGCTGAGCACTTGTCATCACTCTTGTGTCTCCTGATTCTGCTCAGGTCATTTCTTCTGGTAGATTTCCCCTCAATCCTCAGCCTTAAGGTCAAACACTCTTTCTCTTGTGCTAACCAGTAAGACAGAATCTATTTGATACACTCAACCCCCAGCATTGGCCTTTGGAATGACATAAATCAGAAGCTCAATCAATATTTGCTGAATATTCAACACACCTTAATTCTTGTAAGCATTTTAAATTCAGAGCTTAACTTTTATTATATATTGACAAGGTTAAATTTGCATGTATCATGAATTATTAGTTTTCTGCTATAAAACTGGGAGAAAAAGATTAAGATTATAAAATATTTATTGGGGCTTAACTGTCTCCCTTCAAGAATAGACTGTTTCATTAATCACTTCGCAAATTACCCAGCACATGAACTATGGTGTCGCAGTAGAGGGAGCCTCAGTGTAGGAGTCAGAAAACTATCGCTTCTCAGCCTTTTGGCTGAGATCAAGTGTGAGTCAGAAAACTTTGTGACTTTGGGAAAGTCCTTGGCTCTCTCATAGAGCTCAAGCCTCCCCATGCTCTGGGAGTGCATATCCATATCCAGAGAGCCTCACCTGGTAAGGACAAAAGCCTTGGACTTCTTCTGTGCCAGATGGATTAACAAAAACTGGCTTTACCCTCTTGCCCAAATAACTAAAACCTCACAGGATATAAGAAACAGCCATTGAACAGCTGGTGGTACAGGAGTGCGACCCCTGAAAAGCAGGTAACAAACAGGGTGAGGCTTATGACTCTCTACTGCTGAGAGAGCTTCTAGGCCACCGTAAAGCGGGGAAGGACCCAGGCAGAGGCTGGAGGTTTCCCTGAATGTGAGGTTCACAGAAGCCCAGATAGTTAGTGTGAAAGACAGAATGTTGAAGAGGGTGGGGGAGAGTTTGTATGTTGTACGCTGGGGCTTTTCAAAGAGCACCTTTGATCCACCCATAAAACTGTTCTGAATTTTCAGAGTATCAGTCACATTGTGCAGGTGAGAAAACCACCTGAAAAAAGCAAGGAGAAAATTCCTTACAGGTAACACAGGGCTGGGAATAGCTAGAGCTACCACCTCCTAGAGGGAGAAACATGGCGAAGTACAGAATATAAGGTAGGGAATGCACAAAGGTCTGCTTCAATATTAAGGAATCAAAAATGTAGAACAAAGAATAAACAATAAAGTCTCACTCAGAATAAAGGCTACTCTGGCAAGTCCCAAAATGATCAAACCATTCCTTAGTAGCATAACTGTTATAAAGCTCAAGAATATTTGAAAAAACAAAATTTAAAAAAACTATCTAGCAAGGTAAAACTCACAATGTCTAAAATTCAATACAAAATGCTAGTTACACAAAGAAGCAAGAAAACGCGATTCATAATGAAAGAGAAAAAGAGTCAGCATTGACCAAGAAATGACACACAATAGAACTAGCAGACGGGGACTATAACACGATGATCATAACTGTATCCTTCAGGTCCAAGGAAGTAGAGGAAGACATGATTATATGGAGGGGATACGCTAAAGAAGTGAAAGAAATTCAGATGATTCTTCTGAGACGAACATATAATGTCTGAGATGAACAACACACGAATGAGATTAACGTGCTTAGACACCGCACATGGAAAGGCCCACTAACTCGAAGATAGGATGACGCACATTATCTAAAATGAAGCGTAAAACTAAAAACGCGAAAGATCTCATGCTTTGAGAAGAGTGAACAGGCCTGACAAACCTCTAGCCAGCTGGTCAAGGAAAGAAGGGAAGACGTAAATTGAGATCAGTGCCATCAGTGCCTCCGCCCACCTCCTGACAACCACTGTCTTTTGCTGTAGTTTTTCTTTTTCTAGAATGTAGTATAAATTGAACCAAAGAGTATATATATATATATACGTATATATATATATATATGTATATATATATA
>NW_022900928.1:12602076-12650099 GCF_012274545.1 Fukomys damarensis
TATATATGGTGACCCTCCCCTGTGTTTGGCATGACAGAACCGCCCTTTAATATGACTCTGGGTTATAGGCTGTAGGTCTTTGTTGAAATGTATAGAATTGTGGATTAAACAAGGGGCATCTACGTGTGTAAATTAGGCCTTCGTTTTTAAATGAAACATTTAATTTGGGGGGGAGGTTTGAGACAGGGTCTCACTATGTAGTAGAGACTGACCTGGAACTCACTATGTAGCCCAGGCTGGTCTCGAACTCATGGCGATCCTCCTGCCTCAGCCTCCCGAGTGCTGGGATTACATAGGCGTGTGCCACCACGCCCGGCTTTAAATGAAACATTTAAAAACTAAGGAATTAAACACAGAGAAATTTCTGTGTAAGTTTCCATCCTATGACAAACTGTCACCAGCCACTCCTGAGAACTCTGGTGTGATGACATTATGGTCAGAAATGAGGGCAGACTCCAGAAGGAAAGCTGCTGGTTTGGACTCCGAAACTGGGGAGAAGTCGTGACTTTGGGACCCGGGGAGGAGACAAATCTTTCTCTCTCACATGCCTGTTGGCGGTAGCAGAGGAGGCCTTGTGGGGAGGAAGTCTCTTTGACTGAGGTGACTTATGTAGGGGTCGCTTGCTTATACAGTCCCCTTCTTGAAAGGGGCCCTAGTAATGTGTTCATGTGGCCCCAGGTTGTTTTTCTAGTGGCAAAAATGAGATATTTCTAACAGCACTGATTTTAGACCACTGTCTCTTACCATATAGACTTAGTCTAGATCCCTCCCGGTACCATTCCTCTTCTGACAGTGGGGTGAGCACAAGCATTCTAATTAAAATAACGTCCAAACAAATCTTATTTTGCATTTTTAAAAAGAGAGTCTCCTTCCACCTCTGTCCCCAGTTATGACTAAGTCTTGAGCCCGCCCCCCAATATCCTGTCCCTCGGAGACTGCTGCCCTGCCCCGAAGGCCACCTCTCTGATGCAATGCACTCACCTTCCTGTTGAAGCGGTCGATGGTGACTTGATGGGCCAGATGAGTCACATTCAGTATCACTGGACAGAACGGGGGCCAGTTCAGGTGTCCCTGAAGAGAGAGCCCAACCTCAGAGACCCGTAGTCCCCCCCAGGTGAGCAAGTACAACAAGCGGGAGCTTTTCCAGTCTCCCTGATCTCGTGCAAGCCCAGCCAAAAAAGAAACAAAAAAAAAGCTTCCTCCTTCCACGGGGCTCTCAGGGGCATCCTAGTAGGAAGTGCCAGGCAGCTGATAGCCAGGATCACAGGCCTCAGCCTTGGAGTGGCTCCCCCAGCTCCATGGCACTTGCTCCATCCCACACGCTGTGAATTGTGCGGGGTCCAGGCCAAGCCAGGAGGTGGCGCTCTCTGCTCAACTCTTCCCTGTGATCCTCCAGGGAAGCTACCGCTTGGCCTAAGGCAGGTAGGCTGTGACCCTCCAGAAGATCAGGTGAGGTAAAGGGAGCTGGTGCTCTGAGGGCTTCCACATCTGTCCCCACTTCTGGCACCCCTCAAGACCCAGCTCACTGCCCAGTCTCCCCTCTAAGCCTAGTTCAATGCCCAGGTCCTGGCAGGGCAGGAAGTGAGGCACAGTCACCAGGTTGGCACTTTTGCAGTCCAGGACGTGGACGGTGATCATCCCATCTGGGCTCTGGCTGAGAATATAGATGGCCTCCTTGAACAGGGCTGCATGGCTCCCATCGAAGGTCACGAAGCTCAGGTCAGGGAAGACTGAACACCGGCCTGGGGACGAGAGCAGAGTACAAGGAGAAGAAAGATGCCTCCAAGGCCACCTAGGAAGATGGGGCCGGTGCCTGGGCCATTTCCTAAGTGATTCAGAGGTCCCTTGGATGAGGCACCTCACAACAGAGGGTCAGGGGTCCATGGGACTAGAGGTCTCCCGGGAGGGGGGTGTGGAGGAGCACAGATCAAGGGTAGAGGTCACGCTGGGGAAGGTGGGTGACAGGCGCACCAAGGCTCGCGTGACTCACAGGCACACTCCCAGAGAGGACAGCAGCGGTCCCCGCCCACCCGCACTGCAGGGCCCAGGACCCCACAGCGAGGGGGCCTAGCACCCTGAGGACAGTGCTGGGACTGGTTCACACGGACGAGCTGGCCTGCTATGCAGATGTGGCGGACACAGTCCTGCTCGGCGATGGGCTGGGGCACAGAGTAGAGGGACAGGTGAGTGTCTGCTCCAGCAGCTGCAGCCCCTTCCCCACCCCAGACTTGCTGGGACAGCGCAAGACCACTGGGGAATGATGCCTAGGAGGTGCACCCAGTATTACATTGGGGACCAAGGGACAGAAAGCCTGAGTCTTTTGCACTCTGCATAACTGCCTGGCCCATGCTAAGAGCTCCAGGCACATGGCATGCAGACACAGCAGCTCATACTCACAGACATCTACGTGTGCGCACACACACGCACGAGCGTGTACTCCCTCTTCACATGAGGATGTCTCGTAACACCATGCACAGCACACAGATACACAAGCACTCGCTTTGAGTCAAAGATGAGAACACAAAGCTAACATCCACATGGCTTCCACACAGGTACTCAGGCACAAGCATCCACGGGCACCCCACACCCTCACACCACGGGCGACGAACCAAGCCATCTAATCAGCATTCTGGGCCCAGATGGGAAGGACAGGGCCCGCTGTGGCTTCAAGGTCCCAGAGGAGAAGCAGGGGAGCGGGGCAGGGGCACAGACAGAGATTTCACTTTCATCTTGCAGCTGGGCTGCTTGTTAATGGACAGAGGGTGCAGTGGGCCCAGGAAGGTGAGCAAGTGACGTCCAACGGCACAGGGAGGGAGGTGTGGAGGGAGGGACTGCAGACAGGAACGGCCCCAACAGGTCACTCACAACACAGGTGGCAGATGTGTTGGCCTCAAGGGTGGTTGCCAAGGCCTCAGCTGAACCAGCTGCAATGCCATGCGCCGGGGCTGAACGCCCAGATTGCTCAGTGGTGGCCTCACCCAGGGGTACCGCTGGGAGCTGGGGTCCTGCGGAGGTTCCCTGGGCCTCTACCAGTGAGCTCTCCCAGGAGGCTGTCTTGGCTGAGACATGGCTAAGGGCATGGGACGTGGGCACCACTGGCACTGTGCCAGCCCATGGGCCTTTGACCTCAGTCACCAAGGGAGCAGTAGTGTGGACTATGGCTGTTGTCAGTCCAGCGGGCCCACCCTCGGCAGAGCCATAGACAGAAGTGGGCAGGGACACATGCTTGGACAGGATGGCCATTTTCTGTGGGGTGCTCTTTCGTGGGGCAATTGGCACAGTACGGGCTGCCCCTCCAGCCACAGCCACAACTCCAGAGGTTGGCAGTGTGGCTCCCAGAAATAGCCCTGGAGCTACACCTGTTGTCTGAGGGGCTGTGTGACTGGATGGGTGTTCTTGGGCTGCTGCAGCCAGGGTGACAGGCAGTGCGGGGCTGAGTGTCTGAGCAGGTACAGTCAAGGCCACCGCCAGAGATGCGGCCTGATGCTGATGTGCAGGGATGGTGACTGAGCCCTTGGGGCCAGGCGTGGCCACTGGGGCAGACGTGCCCACTTTGGCCAGGGGCAGGCTGGTGTCGGGAGGCAGGCCAGAGAGGATCTGGGCGGGCCGGCTTGACTCTGGAGACAGGAAGGCCGTGGCTTCCAGTCCCTGAGCAGCTGTGGGGAGGCTGGCAATAGCTGGGGTCTCTGGGGCCAGAGCTGGAGGCCCAGTGGAAGTGGTGCTGTGCCGGGCTGGGTGGGGCAGCACAGTGGGGACTGAGCTTGGATGTGGAGATGCTGGCAGGCCCAGGGGCTGGCCATGCCCAGGTTCACCCTTCCCTGTGGATGGCACCACTTCCATGCCCTGGGTGGCAAGGGGACTGAACGGACCCTGTTCTGCTGCTGTGCTAGCCACCATTGGGGCACTGCTGCTCTGGGCCAGGGTGGGCTGGGGGGTCCTCATCTTATGTGAGATCTCGGTTACGGGAGGTGTCAGCAGAGCCTTGGGGAAGGCTGAGGAGGAAGGGGGCCTGGAGGTCACCCCAGGGGGAGCCACAGGCCTGGAGGAGGGACCTGGTAGCATGGAAGGCTGCAGGGGTGTGGTCCTAAGAGGCAAGGAACTGTGACCTGGAACTGTGACGGCTTTGGTCATGAGTGGGAAGCGTGGTACAGGGGGTGACCGGGAGGAGACTGTGATGTTGGGGCTCCCTGCAGAGGTCACAGTCACCCTGGTTGTCTCCACAGCACCTGATGCCCTGCCAGATGTGGATGTCTGCAGGGATAGGGGGAGGGATGCGGATCCCAGGAGGTGGGAGGTGGCCAGGACACTGGCGGTCACGCCCTTACTGGCTGGGGCCTCTGTAGGGCGGACAGAGAAGTTAGAGGTAGTGAGCTCCAGTGGCTGCTGCAGGGCAGACTGGGTGGGGCCTGGGGACAGCACTGGCCCCTCCGTGGCTGCCATCAGGGGGTTCAGGGCCGCAGTGAGTGGGGTTGCTGGGGTGAGGGCTGGCCTGAGTGTGGGGGCCAGCTGTGGCCTCTTGTCACCAGGGGCGGGCAGCGCTTGTCCAGGAGGCAGGGTCTCATTACCAGAGGCCTCTGTGGGAACCCAAAGAGCTGGCTCCACACCTGGGACAGACAAGAGAAGAGGTTCAGGAGGTGAGGCACTGCTGCCCTGGGCCGTCTTGCCGGGGAGAGCTGAGGTGTGGGGCCAGAGGACGCGGAGAGGGCAGCTTCTGATTGCCAGGCAGCAGGCGCCTCATCCCCTGGCTGTGGATGATCTCAGAGACATCAGCAGGCATGGACTCTGCCCCTTCAGAGCTCCCTGCCCAGAGCCAAGAGACCCGAGGTCTGAGCCAGGCCCGCCCCACTCTGGGCCTCACCTCTCTCCCTGGGAAGCAGGCGAGGGGTCTGGATGGCTCCTCTGCCTGCTCTAAAGCATCCTCCTTCCTCAGGCCCATGCTGACCCCAGTGCTCAGGAACCAGAGGCTCCAGGCACGAGCGCCAAGTGAGGCCCTGGGGACTTAGAGGGAGCCTCAGGGAGGAAGGAGACGTTCGGGCCACTTACAGTCCTCCAAGTAGACACATCTCTGTGTGACTTCATCCAGGACCTTGGGGACGGGGCACACAGGGACACAGCCTTCTATCCTGAGAGTAGAGCAGGGAGCGGGTTATTGGTCTAGAATAAGGGGCTGGTCACCCCTTTCCACCGGCACAGAACACAGGTCTCAACCTTCTCTATGACATGTGTGTGCACATGCTACTCATGTACACACACACGTGAAGAGACATCCTCCATAGAGGCGCCACACACGTGCGTATTCCCAGATATGCACGCAGTGCACTTGTGCACACGCTTATCCCCTCCCCGGCTCAGAGGGAGACGTACATGAGCAAGACACGGCTATGCACACGCATGTGAGGTGCTCACACGTTGCCACCTAGCTCCCGATCACACAGCCTCATGTACACCCTCCACGCCTGCAGGATACCACAATACATACACATACATACATGCATTCATACACGTGATCCCACAAACATCAGTGTATGCACACTCACGCAGGCACACTGCTGTACACACCACCCATATACACGCAGCTCACACACATGCATACAGCCATGCATATTAATACATATAAACACGCACGAGGTTCAGCTATGTGTATGTCATGCACAAACAGATACACGCATACACATCATATGCCACACTCATGGATAAAGGCACAGTTAGCCTGCTCCACGTGTCCCCTACACATGAAGTGCTCATACACAGGGGAATCCGAGCACCCACGTGTACCTTAGCATGTGCTTACACTCATGCCCACAGACCACAAACAAGCCCATCCACATATGTGTATGCCTGCAAGTACATGTATGCTCACGCACACTGGAGCACACATCTTGACTCCACACCCACAGTCGCTCTCCCCTCACCTGGGCACATCCTGGCATCTGGCTGCCCCTGGGTCCCGGCAGGTTTGGAAGCAGGGGCTGGCACAGGCATCATAGCGCCATTCACAGATGGGGTAGGCAGCACCCAAGGGCTCGGCATCTAGAAAGGATGACCACCCCAGAGTCTGGACCAAGTGAGACCAGGCACTGGCTCTGGGTCAGATGCCAGAGCACAGAGGTGCCAGAGCACTCGGCCCCTGCCCTCCTTGCCCAAGAGGAGACAAGAGGAGTGAAGGAGAGAGCAAAGGGCTGTCTCCATGGTGACGGGTTGGTGCTGTGGGGCCTAGGGATGGAGTGCCGCAAACCTGGTGTAGGGCGGAGCCTGGGGCTTCGGGGGTGGATAAAGCGGACACTCGGGCCCCTGATCTTCGCCAAGGCTGCCCCATCACCCTTCCCTCTGGGACCTTGGTGCCAGGCTTGCCCTGAATCACCTTCCCTTGCCCTGTCTCTGGCAGGGCCACCGGCAACTGCCGTTGCATCAGAGAAGCTCTCCCTTGAGGGGTGAGGTGGGTGCTGGGGTCTTCTCCCAGCTGAGCCCAAGGCCTTCCTGGGCATCTGGTCCTTGAGCTGCTCTCTCTCAATACTGCCTGTTCCCAAGGGGCCTCTCGGAAGGGGCCCCAAGGGCCTGAATGCATGTGGGTGAGAACTGTCCTCGTGCCCCTGGAGCTGGGCCAATGCTAATGACCATGATGGCAGCCGACTCTGAAACAGCACTGAGTGCTACGCAAAAGAGTTCGAGTGTGTTTATTCTTTAGTCCTCCCAGTCATCCTAACTGAAGAAGCCACTGTTATTATTCCCAGTTTAATGAGTAAACTGAGGTACAGATGCTGGAGGGAAAATAAACTTTCCAAGGGAGATGTTCTCAAAAGATGCCCTGTGGCCAGGGCCTTGATAAATGAAGGAAGTCTGTGGCCTACATGGGAGGGGATTTGGAGGTGGGCAAAGGAGCAGTCTCTGAACCCACAGGCTCTCGGGGAGGTGTGGGCAGGCTCCGTGAAGCCTGGAGCGAGCAGCTCCCCACTGGCAGCCCCTCCTAATACCCTGAGCTGCACACTGTGCCTGGAGAGGAAACAGAACCGGTATCTGGGGCGCACCCGCTACGTGTCAGCCCCAGAGCGACACCCACAAGGGCCAGTCAACCTCACCAGGTCCTTGTGAGGATTTTATAGGTAACGTCACAGAAGGGCGACATGGAGGACCCCCTCCAAGTGCCGGGGACAGGCTAGGCTTCCCCCAGGGCTGTCCAGCTGCAGAGCATGAGTTCTTTCCACCGTGCCCCAGTGTCTCAGCGAGTTCTGATGTCACAGCTGAGGATGACTGTGCTGGTGGGTGTCACTGGAATACTGACACACAAAGCTGGACGTAAGCATGGTTCTTCTGGGTTAGGCAGAGGTGAACATTTTAGGGCCAGGGGCTGAGTGAACTTTGGCCTTGATCAGAAAGAGCAGGGAGCTGCCCCACCACTGCCCAGGGGCTGGGCCCCTTGGGGCGAGAGGGAGGCTCCTGGCTGCTCAGCTGGCCCCCATGAACCATCCCTCATGGGCAGACATCCCAAGAAACCTGAGCCGCCGGCTCCGAGCTGCCATCAGGGTCACTTCTCCCCTCGCTTCCACAAAGGCCATGTATTTTTAGCCCATGTAATTGGCCTGGGGCAGTAGGCAGGACATAGGAAATCGGCGGGGCCCCGGGCTACACTGCCCACAGCTTCCTAGGCCACTGACCTGGAGAACAGGCCACCTCTCATCCTAGAACGGCCCCCTTGTGGCCTCCTTGTGCCAGGGGGATGACTCTATCACTTGAGGTGACTGGAAGGGGGCAATGGAGAGAGGGCAGGAAGAGTGGTTGAATGGGTGCACAGTGCTGAGGACAAAGGAGCGTGGCGGGTGGGCACCTACCCAAAAGGCGGAAGAGTGTGCCCCGGCGGAACGCTTCCATGTTCTCATAGCGCCGCAAGGCCAGCACAGAGCCTGACACGTAGAGGAAGAAGCCAGGTTTTGCCAGGCACTCCAGGGCCACCAGGCCCTCCCGCCATGTCCCCTGGTGCAGCGAGAAGGAGGCATGGTGGTGGAAAGCTTCGCCGCCCTGCCACTTAGCCAGCTCCACAGACTGGTTGGCCGTGACGTGGAGGAAGAAATTGGGTCTGTCCGCTGCCTCCAGGGAAACCACATCCGGGTCTGCACAGAGCCACATGGGTAAGGTCAACACAGAGAGGGGTCCGGCATTCTCAGTAACTCAAGGTGATGCCCCCGTGGACAATCTGGGCCCCTCTCCTCCTGCCTGCTGCCCTACCTTCTGTCCACACCATCTCTATCTGGGGGACATGAAGGGTTACAGAAGCCTCCATCTGCTTAGCCTCAGAATGTGGCCAAACAATCTGCTTCTCTCCTGCTTTACCTCTCCCAGCCCCCTTTCCCCTCCTTCCTTCCCTCTTCCTTTTGCAAACACTCCTGAGAACACTCTGTGTGCCAGGCATTATTCGAAGTGCCCAAGACTCAGCAGCAAAGAGACAGAAATGGCTACCCTGAAGGAGCCGCATGCTTTTGGACATATGGGACAAGCTGGGGCTTAGTGATTTGCCGGGTTTCAGTGTCCTCAGCTTGGTCCTGCTACTCCTACAATCCCAGAGGGTCAGGGCTGGCAGCCCCTTGTCCAAGCCCAGCTGGCAAAAGGGTCCCAGAGAGAAAGTTTGGCCAGAGGCCTGAAGCCTGCGTTCAGTTTCCTGGCTCTGGAGTGCCAATTTCTAGGGCACCAGTGTGGCTGCCAGGGGACAATCCCCGGCCCTCCCCACAGGGTCCTACGGATTCCCAGAGCCCCAGGTCCAAGCAGGTATGTGGAATGTCCCTGGATCTGAGTTCCAGGTCCCCACATGGGCTGTGCTGTGCGTAAGGGATTAACACCTAGGCTGTGGTAAGACGCAGGCAGAGAGGTATGTGTAGAAGGCCTGGTTCCAGCCTGATGCAACTTTACCCACCCCACCTGGCCCCCATGTCCCCTTACACCTCCCTAGGCCGCTGCAAGAAGACGTGCAGTAACTGCAGGAAGAGTCCATTAAGAACAACTGCTCTTCATAATGGTTTATTAGGCTAAGAAAGCCTTTTCCTGCCTGCTGTTAAATTCCTTCAGGATCAGGAACAAGTCTACTGTCATCACTCTTACTCAGTATAGAATTCAGTGTAGTTCTTGAAATTTTAGCTACAGTCATTAGGTAAGAGAACAAAAGTGATTCAAATAGGAAAAAAAGCCATCAAACTATCCTCGTTTGCACATGGTATGATGCTACACTTAGAAGATCCTAAACACTCTCGGAGCTGATAATTTAATTCAGCAATGTAACAGGAATAAAATCAACATTAAAAATTAATAGCTTTTCTGTACACTGATAATGGACTGGTTGAGAAAGAAATCAGGAAAACAATTCTATTCACAGTAGCTTCAAATAAAATAAAATGCCTAGGGATCAATCTTAGTAAGAAGGCAAAAGACCTCCTCTACACTGAAAACTTCAGTACACTGAAGAAAGAAATTGAAAACAAACAAACAAATAAAACACCATAAGATGGAAGGACACCCATGTTCATGGACTGGAATTAGCATTGTCAAGATGGCCATATTATCAAAAGCAATCTACAGATTCAATGCAATTCCATCAAAATATCAATGACATTCTTCACAGAACTAGAAAAACTGATCCTTACAAATATATGGAAATTTAAAAGGCCCAGAACAGCCAAAGCAATCCAAACAAAAAACAGCAATGCTGGAGGTTCACAATGCCTGACTTTAAATTACCCTATAAAAGCGATAGCAACCAAAAGAGCATGGCACTGGCACAAAAATAGACTCACATACAAATGGAACAGAACACAGGACACAGAGACCAACCCACGCAAATACAGCTATCTGATTCTGGACAAAGGAGCCATAAATATATGTTGGCAAAAACAACTGCCTCTTTAACAAATGGTGCTGGGGAAACTGGATATAATATTGTGGAATACTGAAACTAGATCTCTATCTCTCACAAAAATCAATTCAAAATGGATCAAATTCTTAGATATAAGACTCCAAAAGCCTGAAACTTTCAAAAGAAACATGGGAAACACTTGAAGCCATAGGCTCAAAGAGTTCCTAACAGGACTCCAATAGCACAGAATCAATACATGAAATTATATCAAATTAAAAAGTTTCTTCATAGCAAAAGAAACAATTAACAGAATAAAGATACATCCTACAGAATGAGAGAAAATGTTTACCAGCTACTCTGGCAACAGAGAATTGATATCTAGAATATATAAAGAACACAAAAAATAACACGCACTCACAAAAATCAAATAATCTAAACAAACTATGCTATAAAGCCACTGTGATGAAAACAGCATGGTACTGAAAAAGAAACAGACGTGAGGATCAGTGGACTAGATTGGAAGACACAAAAACATCTCCAGATGTACTCAGCTGCCTCATCTTTGACAAAGGAGCTGACCATCCCCACTGAAGGAAAGATAGCCTCTTTAATAAATGGTGTTGGAAAGACTGGATCTCAACCTGCCAGAGATTAAAACTAGGCCCTTATCTCTCACCATGAACTAAATTAAAATCCAAGTGGATTAAAGATCTAAATATTCAAACAGAAACACTAAACTTGCTGGAAGATAACTTAGGCAGAACTCTGGAAGACATTGGCATAGGAAAAGACTATGAACAAATCCTCAGTAACACGGGAACTAACAGAAAGAATCAACAACTGGGATCTCATCTTATTAAAAAGCTTCTGCACTGCAAAAGAAACCATCAACAGAACTAAGACACAACTTACAATGTGGGAAAAAATTTTTACCAGCTGCTCCTCAGACAAAGGACTCTTATTTAGAATATATAAAGAACTCAAAACAATCAGCCCCCCCAATATAAAGACCCAATTCAAAAATGGGCATCTGAAATGAACAGACATTTCTCAGACCAAGAAGTAAAAGCAGCAAGTAAATATATGAAAAAATGTTCCACATCACTGGTCCCTCGAGAGATGCAGATGAAAACAACACTGAGAGAAAACAACACCTCACCCCACAAAGAATGGCTGCAATCAAGAAATCAACCAATAACAAATGTTGGCGGGGTTGTGGGGAGAAAGGAACCCTTCTCCATTTTTGGTGGGAGTGCAGACTGGTGCAACCACTATGGAAATCAATATGGAGATACCTCAAAGAGCTTGGACTGGAGGTTCCATTTGACCCAGCCATCCCTCTGCTGGGTATCTTTCCAAAAGAATTAAATGAATCATATCACAGTGACATATGTGCACCTATGTTTATAGTGGCACAGTTTGTAATAGCTAAAACTTGGAAACAGTCCATTTGCCCATCAGGTGGAGACTGGATAAAGAAGATGTGGTTTTTCTATAAAATGGAATACTACTCAGCCATAAAGAATGAGAAATTAGAGTCATTCATAGGAAAATGGATAAATATTGAGGATATACTCTTAAGTGAAATAAATAAGTCACACAGGTGTAAATACCGAATCGTTTCTCTAGTGTGAAAAACTATAATAGTACACAAGATCCTAATGGGATAATTAACAATGTGAAATAGGAAGAAAAGGGCTAAAGGTGTAAGGAAAGTGGGATGGGTAGGGGAAAGGGAATAAGGGAAAAGAAAAAATATGAGAAAATGAAAAAATGGAAATAAAGTGTCTGTAAATGGGAAGGGTAGAAGGGGGTGAAGGGAGGGCAGGGACAAGGGGGAAAAAAATGAGAACCAAGACCTGTCATGTAACAGTACAAGATCCCAGTAATCAATGTAACTGTATTGTATACCTAGAATGTACCAATAAACTCAATAAAAAGAAAAAAAAATAATCTAAACAATAAATGGGCAAATGAACTGAACAGACTCTTCTTAAAAGAAGTACAAATGCCCAATAATTATATAAAAATTTCAACATTTTTAGCCATTAGTGAATCAAAACTACTTCAAGATTCCATCTTGTTCCAATCAGAATGGCTATCATCAAGAATACAAAAATAAGCAAGTAAATAAATCCTACCATAGGACTCTACTATACATTGCTTTGGTATATTCCTAAAGCATTAAAGTTAACATATTCTGGGGATTCCTGCATACCCGTGTTTATTGTGGCACAATTCACAATAGCCAAGGTATGGAACCAGCGTAGGGGCCCATCAATAGCAGAATGGATAAACAGAATGTGGTACATTTACAAAATGGAGTTTTATTCAGCTGTAAGGGAGAATGAAATTGGGTCATTTGCAGGAAAGTGGATGGGTCTGGATACCACTGCGTTAAACAAAATAAGACAGACTCAGAAAGACAAATACCACATGCTCTCCCTAATATGTGGAATCTAAAAAGGATGACAAGAAAGTAGAAGGGAGACTATTATAAGACAAGAAGAAGGAAATAAAAAGGAGGGGAAGGGGACAGAAGGGCAGAGAAGGGGGCATAGATATGAACAAAATATATTATATGCACTGAACCCCCTCGTGTAAAACTAGAGGGGAGGGTGGGGCAAGGAACGACGGAGGCATCGAATGACCTCAGTATGTGATGTATGTGCATGAATCTGCCAATATGAAACCTAGTGATCTGAATAATTAATTTTTAAAAGAGTGAATAAAATTACTATGGGAACCCAATAAAGGGAAGACTTCATTCATTCAGCTGCAGATACATACTGAGTGCCAGGCACTGTCCTCAGGACGGGGACTCAGCAAGAGACAAAATGAGAGGAGTCCCGGTGCTCTTGGAGCTCACACGCAGCGGAAGAGGGCAATGTAATGAACAGGTAAATGTGGGGCCCAATGACCTGGCTGACAATGGCCAAGGGGGCAGGAATATGGCCTGAAAAGCAAAGGCCAGGGCCCAGGATCTTAACCACCACACAGTGGGCTCAGGGTGGCACCTAGCCCAGGGCTGAGCACTTGAACAGGCCGCAAGACCTCGGGCAAGTCACCTCCTCTCTAAACCTTAGCTTTGAGGTTGGCCCAGACCATGGCTTCACAATCATTTTCCTGAAGTCCTCTTTACAGGGCCCTTAACCCATACCTTAAGGTGCAAAGGCTTGTTTTAACTTGAAAACCTTGCCTTCTCTAAAATACACTTCTTTCTTAACCCCTCTGCTCGAGAGCAGCATGGCACAGCAGCTTGGAAAACAGACACTGGAGCCCAAGGCTGGCTCCTGTCAGTGCTCAGGAGCCCAGTTCCCTCGGGTGAATACCTAACCTCTCCAGCCTCTGCCCTCTCACCTATAAACCGGGGAGCCAGCACTGCAGGGAAGCCAGCCCCTCTACACACACCTTACTTCCTGTACTAAAACAGTGATCGGAGAACAGAGATCGCCCACTAAGCAGAGGGCCCAGCCTCTGAAGGGTGGGGAGACCCCATTCCTTCCTTATCAGGACCACATGGATCTGGGGAGGTGAGCCTGGGGCACCCAGCTCCTCTCTACTAGGCCTCCTGGTGCAGCTGTGCGAATCCGCCTTGTATTCCTACTGCACCGGGGCTTACACGACCACCAGCGTTACCCACGGCCTAGGCTGGGCATGAGCCACAGTGTACCCCTAGCCCCTTACAGCCTTTCCATGGTACGTCTTGACCCTTAAGCTAAGCTCCCAAGTCCCTCCTCAAATCTTTGCCCCTGGAGAGGATGCCACTTATTCCAGGAAGCCACTTCTGTCTTCCCAAGACTGAGCCAGGGGCCCCTCTCAATGCCCCCTTGGGTGTTGCGACTGCCCCAGCCATGGGACCCATGAGACTGTGTCCCTCACAGCCTCAATCACTTGTGCCTAGCCATGTGCCTGGTAAGAAGATATGGTTCGGTGAAAGACACAAAGGCGAGGAGAGAGGCTTGGTGGGTTGGACAAGGAGGAAAGAGGGAAGAGAAGAGAATGAAGGAGGAGGAAGAAGAGGAGGAGCTGGCCCTAGGCTTTTCTGAACCACCGCTTGCATAAAGTGAGGTGCTAAGGACCATTTGGGCTTCGGCCTCCCTAATATTTTTTGAAAAGATGAAAAAGATCCCCCTGCTTTTTTTCCATAGAGCCTAAGAAACTGACCCAGAAGCCCAGTCTGAACCAGGAGAGGAGCAGCTGTTGAGTCCTCATCCCTCCAGCCACGCAGTTGGCTCAGGGCTTTGGCACCCTCCCCTCGCCAGCACCTGCCTCCTTCCCCAAAGGGCTTGAGTGGGGCTGGCGCTGGGGCGGGAGCGCTTACCGTGGGCCACGGCCTTGTACAGAGCAGCTGTCAGCAGGAAGCTCACGATGTCCCCTGGCGCCACCTCCTCTGCCTTAACTAGGGCTATGTCACCGCCCACAGCCTTCACGGACACCAGGGCCCCGCCGGCTGCCACACTGGACAGCTGGTAGGGGCCTTTACCTAGTGCTGGAGGGAAGAGCCCAGTCAGAAGCCTCATCTCCCATCACACCCTTCCGGTCCTGTCGGACAGAGGCGGAAAGACGCAAAGTCGGGGCTTGGGGGATTTCCTATCCAGGCCGCAGGGACCTTAGGTCCAAGAGAAGGAAGGGAAGCTCCAGGCTGTCGGTACCATGTCGCAGTCATTTCATCGGGAGTCTGGGAAGAAGGCCACCTCTGGGGACATTCGGGCCCCCAAACGTGTCTCTGTGCCCATCTAATGCCTGACATGTGACCATTACAGCCACTGCTTTACTCAGAGGCTCCTCTGGGAGGTGACAGCACACCTGGCCTCTGCCCACCCATGGCCTGAGGGATGGAGGCCGGAGACTCAGGCTTAGTGTCCATGCTTAGCTATTTATTTTCAGCATGTGTCATTTTCAAGTCTAGGGGGTTCCTGGATGGGTGTGAGCTGGAGTGGGTCAGGGGATCCCCAACCAACCGCCTTCCAGCCTCTGCTGTGCCCCTGCCTTCCAGGGCCTCCTCCCCACAGCTGCCTGAATCCCTTTCCAGCCATGCTTCCCGGTGACTCAGCCCTGGCTCCCCTTGTCCCTCAGGATAGAATCCAAAGGCCCCAGTTTGAATCCAGGGACTCTTTGCCCCAACCCCATCTCCCCACCGGCCCTCTACTCCCTGGCTTTTGCCACTCTGAACTTCTCTCACTTCTTCCTCGAAAGAGCCGAGCTGCGCCCTAGCTGTGTCTCTGTCATGCTGTTCCCTCCCCCCGAGTAGTCGTCCCTGTTTTGTGCCTGGCAAACACCTACTCAGTCTTCAGGGACTAGTTGAAATGTCACCTCCTTGGTGAGCTCTCCCTGCACCCTCTTCTGTCTCACACACAGACATCGTCGTCCCTCCTCCACTCCACTCTGACAGTCTTTGGAGCAGCCACACACTGGCCACTGCTCTGTGATGAAGATCTGAGTTGGGGTCCCCTCCTGTCTCCCCCATTAGCTGTGAGGCCAGCACACTGTGTGCTATGTTGGTAAATGGTTAACAACCAGCACTCAGGAAAAAAATAAATAAACAGAATCTAAGGTGTAATGCGTTGCTGATTTCCATGGTGTAAATACTCCCAGCAGTGGCTAATTTCAAACCTCCAACTGAATGTGGAGTTAGGGACACACTTGATATAGGCCAGCTCAGCACACTGCTGTGACAGGTCTCATTTACCACTGACACCCCAGCGCCCCACAAGGGCCCAGACGAGAGAAAATGTTGGTAGAGGAACAGAGCGAGGAATGGGTGAGTGGGTGGGTAGGTAGGTGGAAGATGCTAGAAACAGCTTGTCCTTTGCCAGTTACTGCCACCCGAAATGCCACAGAAGGGAGAAAACTCTGCTCAGACTCTTGCTGAAATGTCTTGCCTGATGTCACGATGACCTTGCCAGCCCCAGAAACTGCAATTCTCCCCTTTACAGACTCAACCTTTAGGAGTTAAAGGTTTGGGGCCGTCAGGGGCCCTTGGGGTGAACATTTTGGCTGGACCGTCTCTGCATTGTCCTGCTGTGCCCCAGTCCAGCCCTTGTCTTACAGGTCCCCTACCTTTGGTCCTTTTCTCTAGTCTGTCCCTGCCATCCTACCAGCCATACCCTTCTCAGGGAGGTATTTCTCAAACCATTATCTAATGCATAAAACTGAGGATGAGGTCTTGGGCTACACCCACATGCGCTGACTCCAGAGGGATGGAAACTGGGGGAGGGTTGGGGGCTTGGAAGTCAGGGGTGAACAGCACCAAAGATGGATATGCATCTAACTCTGCCGAGGCCTGACCTTGGCCCAAATGAATGAAATTCAGTGCTAAAAACTACCCCGCCCCCTGTTACCCATTCAGCCCAGTGAAAAATTGACTAAATGGCTCTAATACTGGAAATTAACCTTCTTTGGGTCCTTAGTTATGACCCGTGTCTTCACCCTCATTAATAATCTAGATGTTGAAGCACATCTTGCTACCTTGTGACCTTGGCTGTATTTGAAGATGGATCTGACAGGCTGTATGTTCTGCCTGGCCTTCCTCAGAAAGAGCAGTTTTCATTTGCAATTGCCAAGTGTCATCTTCAGGGAACCCGAGATGACCAGCTGTGGGCCCGAGGAGCTCAATTAGGAGGCCACGGAGCTGGTGTATTGGTGTAAATGGGGCTTTTACCTCCTAGTGAAGCTGCCCTGGGTGAGCACAATCTCTGGCTCCAGATGGGGGCTGCAGGACCCACTGGACAGAGTCCCTGGGCATCCCTGGGCCCTGCACCATCAGGACTCTCTCTACCCGATGCAGTCCCCATGTCACAGTTCTAAGGGCAACACAACCTCAGATTGACTGAGGCTGATGTGACACGAAGGCAGGGCTGGCAGCACCCTGGTCCCTGAGGCTCCACTTGGGGGTGACCACTTACCTTTGTTAAAGAAATCACAGTCATATGCTGGAAGAGAGAACAGAGACTTCTTAAGAGCCAGCACAGAGCCTGGAACAAATGGAAAGAGCCAGGGCTCCCAGCATCCCAGCCTCCCTCCTCCCAGAAGAGCTAGGCCTGTCCTGCCTCCCAAACTCCAAGAGTCAAGGACGGTCTTGGATTCAGGTATCTATGGGAGAGATTATATAGTGGTTCTTCTCGGACCTCCAGCAAAGGCTCAAAGCCTGGCCCTGAGCAGGCCCTTGATAATCTGTTGAATGAGTGAACTAGTGAGCACTGGGCAGCAGGGTATGCTTTGTGTGGTCCTAAAGGGGAGAGGTAGAGGCTCTAGAGGAGGAACACAAGCATAAGACAAAAGCCAGTCTTCCCAGAGCCTGGGGTGAGAAGGGGACCAGGCCTCTCTGCAGTATCTAGTTCAGCACAGAAGCCGCTGGGCAGTGACAAACTCCTACAAGCATGGGCTCAGAGCACCACCTTGTGGCAAATCAAATGGCAGCGCTCCTGGAACTCGCAGCAAAGTGGTCCAGAGCACAGGTTTGCACTACACTATCTGGGGATGGACCTGGCTCCACCACTAAACTGGGTGCCCTCAACTGCCTTAGTTAACCTCTCCCTGGGCTGCAGATTCCTCAAATGTACCTATTTCCTAGGGTCAGTGAACAGCCCCCACCAAGCAGTTGGTACCTGGCACATACTGAGTACTCAATAAATGCAGCCCCCACCCACCCTGTCTGCAATGACCGGTGAGGGACACTCACGGCACAGGCGGGGGGTCCGCCAGTCAATGGCCACCCCGTGCTGGCAGCACTGGTGTGCGTAGGCAGACACGCTGGTGCAGAAGCACTCGCAGTCACCACCCCGGCTGCACCCACACGTGTCCGTCAGGCAGTTTGAGTAAAACCAAGTGACATCAACCTGGGGAGGTCAAAAGTCAGAGGTCAGAGGTCAGATCCTGAATTCAGACCTGCGGCTTTCCAGCCACTGGCCACCAGTTCAGACACAAAGGGGCCATGGCATAGGGTGAGCTATGGGGCAAGGGCCTGGGGGAGGAAGGCAGCCATGGGAAAGGAAATCAGAACTCTAAGGGGTAGGCAGACCCCCACTCAGGACCTAAGCTTTCTCCTCCCCGGCTCAGGGCAGAGCAGGCAAGGGGCTGCACCACAGTCTAAGGCCTGTGAGTTCACTCTGCAGCAGAGCTTCCTGACAAGAAGAGCCAGGCTGAGCGTGCCCACAGAGGGCATGGAAACTGTGCCCAGTCATCTGGGGAAAGGGTCAGACCAGAGGCAGAAGAGTGGTAGAGATGGGTCTCCTCCCTGGACCTAGGTGTCTCTTCCGAGGCTTGGGGGTCTGAGAGCAGAAGGGGCCCCAAGGGAGTGGGAAGGGGCTCCGGAGGGGCCGAAGCGGGGCCCACTCACCACCGGGTGACAGGTCTCAAACACCTCGCTGAGCAGGATGCCGCACTCCTTCTTGGCAAATGGCTCCCGGAGAGGGTTCAGGACACATGTGTCCCGGGGGTCCGGGGTACCCTGGCACTGAAGGGCAGAGATGGGGGCTGCTGACCTGCCCACTCCCAAATGCCTGTTGCAGAGGCATCTGCCCTGCCCCCGCCTCCTGGAGTTCACATCCTGTGTGATCCCTTCCTTGGGGTGGGGGGGCTACAACTCGCTTCAAATCCGGAGAACGTGGAAAACGGATGGGATGGACACGGTTACGTGTGTGATGACCTGGTTATGTTACATAAGACTGCAGAGCCCGTCTTGCTGGCTACAAGGAGGCAAGCAGCTGTGTGGGGAGCCCACAAGGCCTGAAGTGTGGGCTGCCTCCAGGGGCTGAGGGTGGCCTCGGGCCAACAGCTAACCAAAGAGCTGGATCTTCACTTCCACAGTTGGAAGGAGCTAGGTGCCACCCACAGCCACGGGAGGAGGCAGGGAAACAATGCCTTCCCGTGAACCCTCCAGGAGACAGTCTATCCTGCCTGTCACCTCGATGCCACCTAGGAGTCACTAAGCACAGGACCAAATTATGTGCCCTGATTCCTGACCCAAATAAACTGAGGTAAGATGCCTGTGTTGTTTAATGCCGCTGAGCCTAATAATATTGTCACACAGTAACAGATAACTAACACACATTTCTCTCATGTCTGCCGAACCTGTTTCTTCAGGCCTACGTTTCCACTGGAGCACCCCAGAATGTGCCTAAAGGTATAATAAACAACAAAGAGATAAGGGGCACACGGTGGGGGCAATGAGAAAGGGCCGAGTTAGGACAGGAACAGCTTTGCCCACCTCTGGACTGAACGAGCTCCTGGCCACACCCAACTGCTCTGCCTACTCCATCTACACAAACTCATCTCCAACTACCCCTCAGCAGAGAATAAGGTCACTTAGTTAAGCAGACGAGTAGATCGCACTCATATCACCATTCTCCACTGCTGTACCCATGACAGACAGAAGTAGTAGATCACAGTCCTCCTCCTGGCTGAACGTGACACAAGGCTTAGGTATTTCTCAATGCAGCTCTCCAGGCAGCCTCTTCTGACTGCTCAGATTTGTCACATGAAGTGAAAGCTATGCACCTCTCCTGGCACAGCCCCCTCACATCACTGAGGACCACTCAGAAGACAGGATCTACTCAAGGTCACCCACAAAGTTAGTGGATGATCCAAGACAAAAGAAACCAGGCCTACAGCTCCGTTTGGTGCTGTTTCCCTCCGTAAATCACAGCTTAGCAGCCTCGCTGGGAATCTTACAAGACTCAGGGACGCTTCTCTCATTCCTGCCCCTGCCAGCACTGTCCTCCCTCTCAGAGGCCTTCTCTCCGATGCATTCATCCAACCAAACAGGGCCTCCCCTTTAACCCCAGTCCCAGCCCCAGCCCCCAGGGTTATGTCAAGCCTGTGAGTGTCTTCTCTGTGCCATAATAATGCCAGGTACCAGAGTCATGGGCATAGATAGATAAGACCATTATGCTTCTATAAGCTTCACCCTCCCCACAAAGTGGCCATCTCTCCCAGGATGGGGACTTTGCCCCCTTCCAACCACTGCCCCTGGGACTTGGCCACATCCTTAGGCCACAGGACAGTCTAGGGGCTGCCAGTCAGGGGCTGGGAGAACATTCTCAGGAGCAGAATGATGCGGACATCCCTCTTCCCTGACCTGGAGTGAGGGGTGCAGCCAGTCTGGGAAGGCTTTGCCGGGGGACGATTTACCTCAACGGCAGCCCAGCTGCTGCCAAACTCCTGCGGGTTGGTTAACTCTAGGTTCTCCGGTGTCCGCATTTCATTGATGGTTTTTAAGTCAAAGTTCCCACAGAGGCCTGCCAGCTGGCCCTGAAAGAAGGGCACCAGGTCGGTGCAGGCATGGCAGGGGTGAGCCCAGGCCAGGAGTCAGCACCGTGGACCTAGACGGGCTGCAGTGTGAGGAGGGGTGGGCCATGTCAGGGGAGGAGGGGCACAGAGTGGGGAGGGGCTGGACAGGCCAGAGGCGGGCTCTTCTCCGCTCCTTGGGAGGGACACCCAGCAGCGTGGCTCAGGCTCTGCTTATGTGACTACCTGCCACTGAGGCCCAGCCTGCACGTGCACCGTGGTCCTCTGGTCCCACAGGAGGGTGATGTGCTCCCGGGGGAAATGCACCAGCGTGAAGAACCCTGCTTGCCACGTGTGCACCTCCTGCTTCTTGTCCAGGAAGCTCTCAGGACTCTAGAGGGGCAGACGGTCAGTCTTCAGGCCTGAGTGTCCCTGATGCCTAGGTCAGCTGCAAAGCCCAGCCCGGCTCCAGGACGTCGTCAATGCTTCTGCCTCCCTTGTGCAGTGACACCAATTTTTTTGCTCCTGATCCCACCCAAGAAAGTCAGCCTTGGCCCCTGACATGGTGGCACCATGGTCTGCAGCTGTCCCTGACCCCGCCCCTAGGTAGCCTGTATTTTGTCTACTCAACCCTCACCAGCACCAGGCCTTACAGGATTTCCCGAGTCGTCATCAAAGATGATGAGTGAGTTCCCAACATGGATGGAAAGAAATTTCCTGCAGATGATGCCAGAACTGTAGCAGTTTACATTTTCTACAATCACAGAGAAGCTGAAATCCGATGTGCTCTGGGGAGAAGAAAAGGGAAGCCAATAAAACCAGGGAGAGAAAAGATCTTGCTGATAGCACAGAGGTGGTGGAGGGACATGAGCTTTGAAGTAGGTTTCAGTCGACTTCTTATTAGCTGTGTGACTTTGGACAACTTACTCGAGTTCTCTGATAGCCCTGTCTCTGGGTGCCCGGTATGGTATTTAGCATGGAGTAACTCTCCCAAAAGTATGCAACGAACGAATGAGTCAAGTAATTGATATAATAGAGATGTTTGATGTTGACAGGGGCACTGTCCTACCTGAACTCTTGATGTAAACCTCGTTTGGAGGGCTATTTGCCAGCAACAAACATTTTAAAGGACGTAACTTTTTGTACAGCAATTCTACTTCTAAGAATCTAGAAATGCATCCATACAACTAGTTGCTTCAATTTTTAAACACTGGAAGCAACCTAAATGCTGACCCGGGGGATATAATAAAATAAATGAGTATATTTTGTCTATTGCACATGCTATCCCACTCTTTTGTTTGTTTGTTTTTTTGAGTCAGGGTCTCACTATGTAGTTGAGGCTGACCTGGATCTCACTGTGTAGCCCAGGCTGGCCTCGAACTCACAGCGATCCTCCTGCCTCAGCCTCCCAAGTGCTGGGATTACAGGCATGCGCCACCACGCCCGGTATCCCACTCTTAAAAAGAAAAAACAAGTACACACTGACAATGTGAGATAATGCCCAAAGTATATTTTTTAAAAATCGCAGAACTCTATTAATATAAATGTGTGTCCGCACAAGTGTATATATGCGTGCATGCAATGTGTGTGCAAACATGTTTATGATGGAAAATGATCTTGTGGGATTCATCCCTGTTAGGAGATGTTATGCGGCAGGGGATAGGAACAAAGAAGTGAAGGGAAATGTATGTTTTCAATATGTTCTTCTGTGTTGTTTAACATTTTAATGACAAGCATGTGATACTTTTGAAATTTTTAAAAGTAAAATAAGTCAATAATCTTCATCGTGGGGAGCTATAGGAATTATGTGAAAGACCCCAGCACAGTGCCTGCCCTACTCAGAGACCTCTTGCATAAAAGGTTTCATCACTGTTGTTATTATTGCTATTGCTCATGTATGGTGAGATGGACAGGCCCTAGCAAAACCATGCTGCCCTGGTGTGTCTGGCACTGTCCCACCTGCACTGTGGGTGCCCTCTCTCCCTTGGGGGACCTTGCCTCCACTGTGCCACCCACGTCACCACTCCTCTCCCTCTGGGTGAACCAAGGTCTTTAAGATGTGAGTCAATAGTGACACTAACTTTCCAGCTGCTGAGGACTAGCTGATGACCTGGATCTAGTTCCTTAACTTCCCAAGTTGTTCATCTGTAATCTAATCTTGTAGGTTGCTGCTAGATTAAATGAAAGAATCCACAAATATGGCTCAGTACCAGGGTACACACTGCAATAAAAGCTCAAAAGCCATTAACTCTTTCTCCTACAGGCAGCAAAAGAGCAATCTCCTCAGACCCAACAGGGCCAGGTTATAGTGGTGAATGGACAGGCAGCGGGGTTTTCTGCAGGTCCAACAGCTGCACCTCCGGTCTCAGACCCTCTTCCCACCCAGTCATGCACCTAAGTGGAGACCAGAGCACAAAAGTGCCTGGACAGGTCCTTGGCCCCAGCTGCTGTGGGTCCCCATGGAGCTAGTTGGGCAGACACACCCAGGAACTCACCTTGATCAGGTGCACTTTGCAGGCTCCCACAAAGTCAAACGGGAGCCCATCGAAGGTGCGGTAATGCCGGTCGCCGTAGGCAGTGCAGGTGGAGGCGCAGGGGTGCAGGGTGCACTGGAATAAGCCCTGCTGGCAGAAGCTGAAACACACAACCAGCTCGCAGTTCCTCCCCACCTCATAGCCAAATGCCCTTGACAGAGGTATTGCCTGCTGAACATACCCTGTGTGCCCTTGGACGAGGGGTCAACAGACATCATCAACCCTCAACGGAAGCCTGGAGGGTGTGACTGTGACCCCTATTTTATGCAGGAAACATGGGACTCACAGAGGTTAAGGACCCCCAGCCAATAAGCAATCGAGCTGAGATTTAACCCACGTCTCTGTGACTCCAAAGTCCACATTGTTAGCACTCCATTTCTTCATCCAACAAATATTAGGTACCTACGATATCCCAGGCGTTCTTTCTTCCAGGAGTTTGAGATATACCAGTGAACAAAACAGCAAAACAAATGAAATACATATAATACCCTCTGCCTTTTCTAGAAGATGAAAGATATACGCTGAAAAAGTGTTAAAATGTTTAGTTTGAGTAAGTAATAGAATGCACTGAAAGGTAGAGCATGCCGTGGGAAGCAGGATGAAGGAACTGGGAAAGGTTGTGGGAAGGGGCTCCGATGTTGAATAGGGCAGGCAGGAAACAGGTAAGCAGAGACCAAAAGGAAGTGAAAGAGCGAACTGTATGGACGTCACAAAGAAGGGTGTTCTGGGAAGACACCCTAGGGAACACCCAGAAGGTAACACGGCTAGAATTGATGGCATATGGGCAAGACAGTAGAAGAGGAATTGAGAGAGGCGATCGATGCCCAGACGACATGGGTCTGAGAAGGCCCCTTAAGAATGTCAGCTTTTGCTACGAATGAGAGAAGTCGCTGGAGGATGTGACCCCAGGAATGACAAGCCTGGTTTGCGTTCTGCTCTGACTGCTGCATTGAGCCTAAAGTGAGGGGGCTTAAGGGGAAGCAGAAAATCAGGAGGAAACTGGGGCAAATCAGGGACGAGACAGACAATGGTGGCTCAGATAAGGCGAACAGTAGTGGAAGGAGGAAGAAGTAGTCAAATCTGGGGTGCATTTTGAAGGCAGAATGAAAAGGATTTGCAGACAGCTTGGATGTGGGTAATGAGCAAGAAGACTCAGGATGACTCTAGCGTTTTTGGTCTGCATAACGAGAGGGAATTAAGTGTTCCTTAACCCTGATAGGAAAGTCTGAGGGAGAAGCAAGTTTGAGGGGACAATTCAAGTGCTCATCCTGAGATGCCCTGAGTTTGAGATGTCCGTTAGATGTGCACGTGGTGATGCTCGTTAAATAGGTGATGTCTGTGTTGGGAGTTCAGAAGAGTTACTGCAGTCTACAGGTAGAAATCTAGGAGCCGTCTCCATATGGGTGAGCCTTATAGTTTTGAAGCTAGGTGAGTTGACCAAGGGAATGGATATAAATACCTGAGAGAAGAGGTTCCTTGAGATACTTCCTTCTGAAAAGGGTACAGAAGAAGAGCCAGCACAGGAAACTAAGGAGAAGTAATAAATTTAGGAGGAAAACCAAGAAAGCATGGTCTTCCAGAGGCCACATGAATACAGGCATCAAGGAGGAAGGAATGATCAGCAAGTAATCAACTGCTAAATCGTGTTACTAGGCCTTGGGAGATGAAGACCAGGAAATGACATCAATATAGCAACACTGAGGTTACTGGTGACCTTGAGAGGAACAGTTTTGATGACACGATGGGGAAAATGCCTAAGTTTGGCATTCTCTCTAAAATAAAAGGGTGAGGAGATGAAAATTGGAAACACCAAGTACAGTGAGGTTTTTCAAGATTTTCTGCAATAGAAGGTGAGAAGAGAAATAGGTTTACTGGGAATTTGGATGTTTATCAAACCAGACACTTTTATACAGTGATGATGATCCAACAGAGAATGACACGTTGATTAGGTGGGACAGAAGTTACAACAGAACAGACAGGGCAAGACAACTGAGCCTGCACGTTACCATGCAAAACTGCCACCCGTTTCCAAGGAAACGATGACAGCACCGGACCTTGTGTTTAGGAGGAAGGGAAGGGAAGACACAAAGGATGAGAGGCTGTAGGGAAGTACAGTGGTCCCTGGATTAGAAATCCCTGTGGGGTCGGAGAAGTGAGAGAATCGGGGTACCAGAGGGAGTGGGGTTGAAGACAATGAGAGGTGGGGTATAGGCGTTTTGAGTTACTAGAAATGACAAGAGCAAGCAGAGGGCTACTTACACCATGAGGGTGGAGGAAGACGAAGGAACTGAGGTCCCAGGAGATACTGGACATTGAAGTCTCCAAGAACTAGGGCAGAGGTGGAGTTAGATAAAGGAACAGTGGGTCCAGAGCTAAAATCTTTAGGAGTAAAGAAGCACGACCTGGGATGCATGTGTAGCAATTATGAAAGGGGTTCTTTCCACTCGCACACCAGAGACGCACTCAGTCATTCACGTCTCCTGAGGCTGCAACTCCGAGTCTTCCTCAGCCTGTGTATACATCCAGTCACACCCCACCCCAATGGTTTACAGCCAAAATGTCCATGCAGGGTTGGCAACACTCCCACAGTGGCTGACTCAAGGCTGCCAAAGTGACGTGACTGAACAGAGATTTGTGAAGAGATAGGCAGCCGAGCCCCATTCTGGGGGACAGATCCCACCAAATGCCCAAGCCAGGCACACCTCCAGGGCCCACCTCACCACAGAGAGCTGGAGTAGTCACACATGCTCTTCGTGAGGGAATGTTGAGAAGGTTGTGTACATGGGTTTGGAGGGTGGAATTCAAAAATCCAATTACATAAAAACTTACCCATATATTTCCCAGTTTCCTAAAGAAGAGAGGATACCCATCCCATGGCCAGTTAGCATTTCCTAGGAAGATAGAGCCTCTTCCCATCAGAGCTCCAAATCCTAAAATACTCCCAGCGGTAACTGGCTCTGGCCCCAGACTCTGCCCACCACCTTCTGCCTTGGACCTGATTTCCAAGGCCAGTGTGTTCACAGGAAAGGACTCAACAGAACCTAGCTATCCTCCTGCCTGCAGGTTGGGGTGCAGGACTGGGGGCTGGAATCCAACAAAATGACAAAAGCAGGTCAGTCTCTGAGCCAGAGTACCCTTGGACAAGTCCAAGCCATCTATCCCTAATCTCTCACCATATGCACCTGGCAGCCAGGTTAGCCCTGGTCCATCACAGTCACAAAACCCTACAAACACTTGAGAGCTCCGTGTCCTGACATTAAACCCAGAAGATCCTGGAATCAGACAGCCAGGGCTCTAATCCTAGATCCAACCCTGATGATCTGAGGAAAACTGCCTTGGAGCAGGTTGTGAGAAGGCCATGACCATCCTCTGAAGCAGAGAAGCAGAACAGTTTCCACCCCAGCGTGGGAGCTAGCTGGATGGATCTCCAAGAGGGAGCCTCTCTGGGATTCTCTGCAGAGCTCCTGGGTCCCAGTGCCAGGGGCTTCCTGTTCACATTAGGCCGCCCCTGCTTGGTTCTTAACACTGGAACAGGAGCTGAGTTTGCTCTTCAACATCAGGGCACCGGTTTATTATTTCTCACCCCCTCCCCAGTGCTTTCTCCATCAGAAGGCTGTGTCTGCCTAGTATCTACTCCTGCTGCCTGACCTAGCACAGGTTCTACACAACCAGATCTGAGTCTGTTGCCATGGAACCCAGCCTAGACGCATATACTCCGCTATATGTATACGCACATTACTGAGCATAGTGTGCATATTCTCCATATACACTCTTACTTTTGTATACAGGCTTGTATATATTCACAGACCAAAAAATGCACACTGACACATATATATTCACTCACATGTGGGCATAAATATATATGTGCAATGCACACACATAATTACATACCTTGTACAAACATGTCCACACACACTAAAGTATATGAACACAAATATATATAATCATTCCTACATTTATACCCAAATATCTAATTGTATATATTCATGAACATATTCAGATTTACAAATATCTGTCCTTTCATCCAAATACATGCATGTTCATCAATGCAGTCTGTGATTTGTGCCCACTTACATGTTCATTTAAATGTGCAAACACATTCTCATGCAAGTATCCACATCCCTAGACATGTTGACTAAACTTACACTCATGTAAGTAGTCTCAAAACTCCAAAACATTATTTTATAGACACACACTTGTGTATGTACGTGAACCCTTACAAAACATACAACCATGCAGCATGAATATAAACACAGTAGAAGGGGAGTGCTACATTATACTCATGATTACATGTTTCACACCCACACCCTTCCTAGCAAAAAGCAAAGCCTGCTCAGGGCCCTCACTTACCAGGTATGGCAGGGAGACGTCACCTGGTCCCCAGGGAAATACTCCTTCCCCTTCCAAGTGCATGGGCACTCCTCTGGCAGGAAACATGCATCCCCATGTCTGAGCAGGCTGTAGGAACACAGCAAGCAAGGGATCAGGAGAGCTCGCCTCCTAGATCTGCATTCTGTGGAAAAGTACGCAACACGTGTATACCCCAGGTGGGTCTCAGCATTGATCCTAGAAGAGACCAACCATGTGCCACTCCCATCCTGTTGCTTCCCAGCGAAGCTGAGGCAACTTGGTAAATGGAAAAACCAGAAGCAGGCTTGGCCCAGTTCAGAAGTCTCTGCCATTCAGACACAGCTGCCCTGGTCAGGAAGATGCCAGTTACCATTTAGGCACTAAGGTTAAACTAATAAACAGATAACAGTCGTGGACACCGGCCCTCCTACCAGTTGTTCATGGAGCTCTCAGACCACGAGTGGCAAAGCCACAGTGCTACCACCTTCTTGTCTGGTTTCCATATAATCTGATCCACTCCAGGCAGGAGCCATGGACAACTCTGGCAATTTATTGCAGTCCTCAGGTCACAATTTCAGGCCATGCCCAGGTATCACCGGGGTACAGTTGAGGCAAGGGTAAGACTACAAGCTTTGGCAAGAAGCAAATTTTAGTTTTAAGTCCAGGATCTGCATAGGACAAGCTATTTAACCTTCTTATTTTATTTTTCAAAGAAAAATTAGTATATAGTTTTAAAAGTCATAGAGAAACCCTGCTTCAGAGACTATAAAAAGAGTCTTTAGTTAGTTCCTCCCTGTATTCAGATTTTCTGCCTGGAAGCCCTTTCTGGACGACTGTGCAGAAAGATGAAATTTAAGCAGAGATCCATGGGTCACTCAGCAGAAGAGACAAACTGAAGTTCAGGGCTTCTGAGGTGGCTCCAGATCAAGATATAGAATAGGAGGGATCTTCTCGGGGAAAGAGTTTGGGATTCTGCATAGATGCTACCTTAAGTCTTTGGCTAAATACTAAATTGGGCATAAGCGAGAAAAGATTTCTGAAGGCTTGGTATGTGTCAGCTGTTGAGCAAGTGTGAGATTAATGAAGATTTCTGGTGCAATGCAGTTCTGGGAGATGTCAGGATTCTGTCTTAGAAGGAATTCCTTTAACACCTCAGGCTTTGGGAATAGTGGTTCTGTAGACAAACTAACAAATCTCCAACATAAATCTTGAGAAGATCAAGCTAATGAAGCAGTAAATTAACTGCCTACTGCATGAAATTCAACACTCAGAGTCAATACAATAATGTTCATAATACCCAGTATCTAATAAAAATTTTTACATATAAGAAGAAACAGAAAAATGTGACCTTGACTAAGAGAAAAGTAATTCAATAATTAAAATAGATCTTAAAATGATATACGTAATAGAATTAGCACTTGAGTATGTTTAAGATTAAAAGGAGGAAGATACAATGAACTGTATGAGAATCTCAGAAGCTTAAGAATATTTTTAAAAAAGAAATTCTGAAAACATAACTTTAAATGAATATTTTGCTGAAAAGGCATAACAGAAAACTAAATACTTTAGAAGCAAAGGTTAGTAGCCTTGAAGTAGGGAGAAAGAATCAGTCAAATACGAAGAAAGGCTGGGGGAAAAACAGAGTTTCATTGACATATGAAATAATATTAGCTATTCTAACAGAAATATTATTGAAATCCCAGAGAAAACATTTGGAGAAATAATGGCTGAAACATTGTCAATTTTGATGAACTCCATGAAGTCCAAGCACAATACACACCACACACACACACACACACACACACACACAACATAGGCACATGAGAGTCAAACTGTTGACAATTCAAAAGGCCAACATATGTTATATAACAAGGTAATAATGATAAAAATTAAACCACTAAAAGGAAGAATTACTAACCTGGAATCATGAATTATTACCAAAAAAAAAAAACATAATAAAATCAACCACTCTCAGGCTAAAATAACAACAACAAAAGAGAGAGAATGGAAATTACCAACATCAAGAAAAAAAGAGATGATAAAACTACAGATACTGCAGACATTCAGAGGAAAGCAAGAGAATAGTATTACAGAATTAAGCCAATAAATGTGACAACTTAGATGGGATGGATAAATTCCTAAAAGATATAAACTATGAAAGTTCATAGTTTGGAATAGAAATATGAGTAAGTCTCACCTATTAGAGAAATTGAATTTGAAGTTAGAAATTTCTCTAGACTAGTAAGTTTTATCAAGCATTTAAGGAAGAAATAATACCAATTCTAAGCAAACTCTTTCAAAAAAACTTGAAAAAGAAATAATACTTCTCAACTCATTGAATGAGGCCAACACTACTGTGCTACCACAGTCAGATAATGACATTTCAGGTAAAGAAAACCACAGACCAAAATCTCCTACAAACATAGAATATTAAATAATAAGTAATACATCATGACTGAGTTTATCCCAGGAATGCAAAGTGGGTTCAATATTAGAAAGTCAACTTACACAATTTGCCAAAGTAACAAAGTAAAGTATTATTCAACACCCATTTATTACAAAAACTCTCGACATATTAGAAGTAAATCTGGTAAAGGGCATCAGGGAGTGAAGGGAGGGCAAGGTAAGGGGAAAAAATGAGAATCAAGACTTGTAGAGGTACAAGATCCCAACAATGAATGTAACTGTACTGTATCCCTAAAATGTACCAATAAACTCAATTAAAGCTGAAAAAAAAAAAAACAACAGGCTGGGGATTTAGCTCAGTTGCATCAAGGTCCGGAGTTTGATCCTTGGTGCCACAAAACAACAAACACACACACACACACACTCACACATTACGGCTAATATTTTCACTAATGGAGAAGAACTGGTTGCTTTACCCTAAAATGAGGAGAAAAGCAACAAATTTCACTCCTATCATTTCTATTGGAAATAATATCCAGTACTGCAAGGCAATGGGGGAAAGCGTGAAGATTAGAAGTAAAGAAATTCTGAAGAATCTTCAAAAAGGCCATTATGACTGAGCAAATGAAGTTAGCAAAATTACAGAATACAAGGAAAGCGTACAAAAGTAAGTTGTATTTCTACATTCCCACAACAAACAAAAAATAATAAAAATATTTACAATATCAACTAAGAACACAAAAGCACCTATGAGTAAATTCAACAACAAAATGCCAAACCTTATGTGGAAAGTAGGAAACATTAATGAGGGAAATGAAAAAAAAAAAAAAAGACCCAGTAAATGGGGAAATAACACCATACTTGTGGATTAAGCTCACTAGTGTTGTCAGTTCCCCCCCCCATGCACCAAACAACCTGTAGATTTAACACAAATTTAATCAAATTCTACAGACCAGTTTTTGTAGAATCTGACAAGCTAAACTAGGCACAGTGGCACACATGCCTGTAATCCCAGCCCTCTCGGAGGCTGAGGAAGGAGGATCATAAATTCAAGCCCAACCTGGGCAACTCAGTAACTCAGTTAGACCCTGCCTCTTAATTAATTAATAATTAATCATTAAAGGTTGGGGATATAGTCCAGTCTGAGGTAAACTTGTGCATGTGGGATGGTGCCCCAGGAGGCCTTCTGTGACAGTGACACTCCTCACAAGGTCTGGGGCCTAAGTGGCAGCAGAAGGACAGGCCTGGGAGCCTATGCAGGTCCACTGTGGATGCCCTGGCCCAGGAAGAGACAAAATCCACATTGTGACCTCTGTGTAGAGGACCAGACCTCAGGTCTTACAGAACCAACCGGGTCTGGACAAGGGACAGGTTTTGGAGTAAGGAGATTGGTTCTGAGTCATGGTCCCTCAGCCAGACCATTTCCCTGCATCCTCCCCCTGCACTGCCTCTTCCTCTGCAACATGACAATAAGAATCTAACCCTCTTCTCTCCCATAGTTACTCTAAGATTAAGAAGGGAACAAAGTCAAAGTGTCCTACAGACAGCAAAACTCTGTCCCTTCGGCTTCCCACCCTAGAAGTCCTGACCCTCCCCTAATCTTCCGTGGCTGCTAGGCCTAGGCCAGGACTCCTGGCTGATCACTAATCTCTGAAGGGCACAATCTGGTGTTGCCAAGGCATGGGATGCCCAATGGACTCTTTGACCCAAACCTGGGAATGAGCACTGATTGGCAGAGCTGGGTGTAGGCCCTCCCGCCACCTGTGTATACAGAGCACACAGGAAGTACAACCCTGAGACGCAACTCCTGGAGCTCCAGCATGGTGCAAAGGGCAGTGTTTTGGGGATTTGGTAAGGAGATTCTTCCCACTGGGTGGAACCTTTCTTGAGTGTTCCAGAGTCACTAGCCCTTTATCCAAGGAATTTTCTCGAAACTGTGCAGGGGAAGACGTGGGGGACTGAAACATGGGTTTTATCCCATCTGGTGTCTCTGGAGAGACTCCCAGGTCAGTGCTCCCACTTCGGAACCTCACTTAAGCCACTTAATAAGGTATGGGCATTATGACTGTTTTCCATTTTCCAAGAGAAAAATGGGGTCTCTGAGAGCCTTAGTGTCTCCCTCATTCAGGGTCACCAGGGAAGAGCAGACAGAGCCAGACAGAATCCCTCCCAGGTTGGGTCCTTAAGCTTCTGCTCTTTCCCAGGCTTCCCACCAGCATCATGGCTGCCCTAGGCTAGCGCCCCCCTGCAAGCCCTCCACCCTGCAATCCACCAGCCTTCAGGCAGGAGAAACCATGGCAACATGGGTCCATACCCCTGGGGACAGGCACAGCCTGACAGGCAGGGGGCTCCGGCTATCACACTCAGGTTCAGCAGCTGCTGCTCACACGTTCTCTCTCTGCTCAGCTCAGGGTCTGCGTGCAGGTCACTGCAGTTCACAAAGACCTGGCCCACTGGGCAGGCTGCCGCTGGAAGACAAGAGGGAGGCGCTGTATGCCTGAGCCTTGGTTTACGCTGTGGGGGTGACCAGGGAGGGCTGGGGCCCTGCAGCTGGAAGAGACAAGGAGTGAGGGCTGCTCCTGGAGCACTGCTCGGGTTCCTATACCAGGGTCACAGGGGGAAGGAGGGACATTCTCGGGACCATTACTGAATATGCCTTCCACGTCAGGTGCGGCGCCAGGTGCCGCCTGTGTATTGTCTTATTTAACCCTGAAACCTCTCGGGTGGGGGGGTATTATTATCTCCCCTCCTCTTCCCATAGGATACAGCGAAGCCGCTTCTGCTTTCAAAAGATGTCACGGAGTAAGAAGAAGAACCCCAGAGGGACCAGGAGAAAAGCCAGAAAGAGGACAGCAAAGCAGCATGGCAGGGTGACCAGAGGACTTTAACAACAGGGAGAGTCAATTTCCTGTCACCTGTATTTCTGTGACATAAACCCATTCGCACAACTGCACTTTGTGTAAGTGATCTTTTTATGGAAATCAATAAAAAACAGCTGAGGTCTACACCCAGGCTGGGATGGGGCAGAGAAAGGAACAGCCATGTCCCAGAGAAGCAGAAATCCAAACCAAAGTGACCAAAAGAAAAATACAGTCAGGAATATACACAAAACATGGATGTGGACGTAGGAAGCTAGGTTATCTACAAAAGAGGAAATGAAGGTGCAAAGAGGTAAAGTGAGTTACCCAGGGGTGCACAGCTAGTGAGGACTCATCAGGATTTGAACTCCTACTGCCCGAACCTCAAGTCCCTTCTTTTAACCACCTGACTGATCGTTCTCCAGTCCTCCCCGTGCTAATCTCCATCCTTAGGAGGCCCTTCCAGAATGAAGCAGCACCCACCCTCTACCCCACCCCCAAGCCCCCCACAGGCTGCCCCACCACTTTTCCACACCCTTCCCAATCTGTGTTGTCTGGGAGTCTCAAAGGCCCCCACTCTGACCCCACATCCACCACTGGGCTCGGAGGTGGCCTCAGTAGACACTTAACGTTCACACTGAGAGGATCCAAGACCCAGGGGAGGCCAAGACACCGTCCAGACACCCCCGATGCTCAGAATGGGGCTGAGGTTGGGACAGGGTTTCCAGATGCCACCCTCCACCCAGGGAAGGGCAAGAGCTGCAGTGGGCTCTCCCCATCCTGATGGATGCCCCAGCCCCCCACCATCCTTTCCGTGGGAGCCCCAATTACCCTTACCTGGGGCTCTGCTATCGCAGCTCATGACTCCATCTTTGCAGTGGCTGCAGAGAGGGGGACACAGGTGAATCGGCCCATTCACTGCAGGGCCTGCACAGCCCACGTCACCACACCCAGGTCACTGCACAGTCCCCACAGACAGCCGCACTCACTGTCCCCCACCCCCCGCATGGTGGGGGCAGCAGCATAGGTGTCACTTCGTGGAAAGTTCCACTCAGCTACATTGTCAGGAGTCAGCTCTTCCATTTAGAGAAAGGACGATGAGGCTGGTGCCCAGGGAGCTCACCAGTGGCCCAGGGATGGGATGTCACTGTCCCCAGGGGGATAGTCCACCCCCTGAAAGTGGCAGGAGCACTGGTTCCTACAAAAACCAGGAACAGGGAAAAGTAAGCAGACTTGGGACCTGGGAAGAGACTGCCAAGGACAGAAAGCCCACCCTCAGCCAGAAGGGGACAGAAGGACACTCAGAGAAGTAATGGCACCTACTGTGACATGTGTCATGGATTTGGGAAAGCCAGTCTGGCTCCAGAGACAGAGGTCAGGATTGAGTCCCAGATTCGGGGCCCTTACCGAGCTTAGACAAGGACAACCCCACTGGACTGACTCTGTCCCCTCACACAGCCAGCCCCACTTGGTCGGAGGACAGGAGAGGTGGTAAGAACAGGACTCCACTTCTGGACCCCAAGCCATATTGAGGTGGGCAGGAATTCCGCTGATGTGGCATCCTGGTGCACCGGCCTTGGTCCTTCACACCCGGCATCTGTTGTGCCTGGCCAGTCCCTGTGCCGTACTGATCATTAAATGCTAGGCCCTCATGGACATTATCTCATCGACTCCTTCCAGGGATCCTGGAGGCAGGGATTCTTACGCTGTCTCATGAGTCTTCCTTTACTTATATCTGAGGCAAAGGCTGTGCCTCCTCATCACACAACTCCCAGAGTACCTGCCAATTCTGGGCATGTGCAGGTTTTGGAGCAGAGAAGGCCGGGTTTGGAAGGGACCCCTGAGCTCAATCAAGCCCAGTGCTTCTCATCTACCTCCTCTCTGTTCTATGGGACTACAGAGACCTCCTTTGTGGGCCACAGGTCATTAGAAGGGATGGAGTGTGCGTGTGGGTGGAGTGTACATCTGGATCTCACAATGGGGTGCTATAAAACCCTTCCAAAAAAGGCTCCAACTGATTCCCATTTTCTCCACAGAGGGATCTCCCTCCAGTCCCTCACCACTGGAAAACCAATCAGTGTACCATTTTCCAGATAAAGAAACTGAGGCTGGGAGGTCACCAAAGGCCTTGCCAGTTGCCCTAGGATCATGTGGGGTTTTTTATTTTTTTAAATGAAACCCGGGATCGAACTTGGGTCCTTGTGCTTGAGAGGCAGGTGGCACCACTGAGCTAAATCCCCAGCCCTGCCCTAGGACCATGTGGGGTCACTGCCTACCCTCTTCCCACTCTGCCCTCCAGTTGAAAAGTCAAGCTGGCCTCAGGCCATCTCCCCAGCCTGGATCCCTCTTCCTTCTTCCAGCTGCTGCTGCCACAGAGGGGCCCCACTCCTTGCTTGGCGCATGGACATAACAATTCAGGACTTCCTGTCCTCATCGCACTTATGGTAGCTCTTGTTACCACCCACCCGTTTCAGCGATGTGTTTTTTATGTCTGCCTCACTATCCTGGAAATTGAGTCCCGAGGGCAGGACTCTGTTTTGCTCAATGCTGAATTACCAGGACCTAGAAATTGGTAGAATCTAATAGGATATAAATAAATATTTAGACAGGAGGAGAGGAGATGAGTAGAGGGAGGCCCTCTTGGCTTTGCAGGTTGCTCTGTCTTGTGGGAAAGCCATCTTGAGTGGCCTGAAGTGTCAAGACCAAGGACAGGCTTGGAAGGGAGGCCAAAAGAGAGCCCTTACCTTACCCACCAAGGTGTGACCTGCAACTGTGATGTGCACTGGGGACACGCGAAGGGGCCAATACAACTCCCCAGTCTCAGAGGCCATGGAGACCCCTGGCCTCATCTCCCACCTGACCAATCAATGGTCAAGCAGGGCCACTCACCTGGGGACACAGAGGTCAGCTTGGATGTCCAAATAGGTGTCTGGGGGACAGGCACAGCCCTCCACACACTCATCCCTGCTGAAGTCAGCACCCCCATCAATCCCACAAGTCTCAGGGCTGGCCAGGTCCCGGCAGGTCTGTCCACACAGGGCCACACAGGGGCTGTACTCCTTGGTGGCCTCACAGGACAGTGCTGCAAGAGGGAAGGGGAACGGTGCTGTTTCTCTCATCTCCACAACTGTGTGGGGTGGGAACTGTCATCCTGAAGGGGGAGAATTGAGAACCAAAGAAATCAAGACACCTGCCCAAGGTCATAGCACAGGTCAAGGTCAAAGAGATGTGAATCCAGGTCTGGCTCCAGAATCCCTGCCTCTCACTTCATAAGAACAGCCAAACACAGTGCCTCCCACAAGGTCAAGGTCAGGAGTTCTCATCCCAAGCTGTGCATGAAAGCCAACTGGGGAGTTTGAAAAGAATCTGACACCTGCCCCCACCCCCGCCAGATAGGTTGGTTTAGTTGATACTGGATGTGGCCTAGATACGTGCATTTTTTAAATAAAAGTTTTTGTGGTGTTCTAATGTGCAGCCAGCATCAAAAAACCACTGGTTCTGTCCAATCATCTCTGGAGAAACTGGTTCAGAGTGGTATAAGGTCTTGTACAGCAACAGACAGCAAGTCACCAGCAGGGCTGGAACCCAGGCCTCCTGACACCCAGGACAGTGTCTTTCCATTTATTCTAAATGTCAGCTAGAAACTCACTGAGAGTCCAGCCCCATGCCGGAGCTGAGGCGCACAGAGGAGTGAGACCTGGGGAGGAGCAGAGCCAGGGTAGGGTGGCTTATGCACACTGAGGTATGCATTCATTCAAGCCAGAGGGCCTCTGAGCTCCTCCTGCTGCAGCGAGGTGACTCCGACTAAGTTGGTGGCAGAGGAGGTAATGAGAAGTGAGTGGGTTTGGAATTGGCAGCCTTGGAGATAGACTCAGGTGAGGGTATAGGAAGTAGTCCTGAGTGTCACCTCCCAGGTGACAAGGGTCGGGGGCCATTGGCAGAAGTGGAGAGCACAGGAAAAGGGGCATCAGGATGGAGGAGTCTGGGGGGCGGTGGACACCCAGGTCCAAAGCCTAGGCTTCTACAGCCCACCCTCCCTGTTGCACACAGGAGGACACTCACCGCAGGCTGGCAGGTGAACACGGAAGTCAACTGGGAGCCCATGGCGCTGGCAAAGGCGGGCATAGTGGGCCAGTGTGGTGCATAGGCAGGGCTGCCCACAGCGACAGGTGTCCCGGCGGCATTGCTCGAAGTAGGGCACAGGACTCAAGTATGCAGAGCAGGGCGCAAAGAGCTCCCCAGTGAGCACACTGCAGGCCTGCACCGCGTAGGAGGCTAGCAGGGGACGCCGGGCCAGGGGGTCAGGGGTCTGGCATTTCCGGTGCCCCAGGACTCAGTCTCTCCCTCCCACCCTCCCTACCCACAGCTCAGGGATTGTACCAGGTGTGTGTGTGTGTGTGTGTGTGTGTGTGTGTGTGAGCGCGTGCGCACGCATGTGTATGTATTCTTGTAACAATACTACCTTGTGCCTGGTGTGAATCTATGTAGTAGGAGAGACAGACAGAGTAGAGGACACAACACCCCAAAAGCCCTATCCTCAGGGAGCGTATATTCTCACCAGAGGGGTTAATCAGGGAACAATTTATTTGGTAAATTTAGTACATTACAAGGTGAGGAATCTAAGGAGTGAGAGAAAGGTAGGAAGGAGGATAGGGAGTGTGAGGTAGGGTGGGACAGGCAACTGCCATTTAAACTCAGGTAGCCAGGGAGATCCTAACGAGAAGGTGATGTGTGAACAAAAGTTTACATGAGGTGAGGCCTGTGTCCCTCTGAAGGAACCACACGGCAGTGGGAAACCATCACAAATGCAGAGGGCTGGGCAGACAGCCACCTGCTTGTGCAACAAGGGCAGCAAGAAGGCCAGAGTGGCCAGAGCAAAGCAGAAGGAGGCGAGAGAAGGGGCAGGCAGAGTGCAGAGTTGGTGGGGACTTTGGCCTTTGCCTTGAGCTGAGGGATCCAGGATAAAGGTGAGTGAGTATACATGATTGGTAGAACATGAAGTTTCCTATCTGCCCGGCCCTCACCACTCTCCCGACCCCTCCCCGTGGCTCCCCCTTGTCTTACTACTTCCATGAATCTGGCCAGCAGCCTCGTGCCCAGAGTTCCTTTCTTGTCTCTCAAAGCAGTTGGAACCGACCCACGCCCTGCTGCCATCCTTTGCCCCACCTCACCAGCTTGCAAGTGCACATCACAGGGGTCCAGTGGGGAGCTGGGGACCAGCGGGGAGCAGGCAGACAGTGTTTTCCAAGAATTGCCAAAGAGCTGTGGGGTGCTCTCGGGTACACCAACTGGGGACCTGCAGCCATGGCATAGCCATATTCATGTACTCGCCCATGTGGACCCAGGAGATACATAGACCATTTACCCAGGTTTGTACTTGCTTTCTCATAGATACATACATGCAGTCATAGACTAAGCAAGAGCACACCCTCAAGGCACATGTGTACTCACCCAAAAGTGTAACCCATGTAGGCCCATATACACTACTTGCACACACCCCCAACACACATACACACAAAGCACAACTATATCCCAACTATGTATATTACAAGTGTATCACGACTATATCTACACAGCCACATTCAAACACATAGAATTATGGGTGTGCACATATGCACATCACATTTAACAGTCCCAAAAAGCTCAAAGTGGGCTTAGGATTGTATACTTTCAGTGCCTACCCAGAGCTCTTCATAGCAGAAAGAGAAACAGGGACATCATGAAGAATAGAAAACCTCATGGGTTCAGGCTTTGTCTCTCTTCCCTCCATGAAGACTCCCTAGCACTCCCTTTGGCAATGAAAGGAGCAGGGGAATAAGCATGCTTCCTGGACATGACCCTAGTGGAAGTGCTGCAGTGTTGCCTGGCACGCACCATGCTCATATCATGGACCCAGTAAGGACACTCATGTTATAAAGAGCAATGCTACATTAAACCAATGTCTGCCCCACCGCTCTGGACAGCTGTTCCATTATCAGCTCTAGCAGACAAATCAGAGAGTAGAAGCTATATTTGTAAGTATACAGGTATTGAAAAGCTCTCTGTGTTTTCTTGTTCTTGATTTTCAGAGCAAATTCCTATTTCTGGCTAAAGAATTTCTCTTGTGTGCCCAATGCATGCAACTTGAAAGATTGGCCAGAACCTCAAACCTCAAGATCATTCTTTTGCTCTCTTTTCTCGGGGGCTTAACTCCTGTATTCTCCAAAATTCTTAAATTGTGGCCATGCCCAAAGAGTCTCTCAACTCTGCTACCAGGTTGGAAACAGCTTTCCTCTGAATACTGGGGGGCTCAGAGGTTGCAAACTCAAAAGCCTCCAAGCATCAAGTGGGAAAGGTATATATGTTACACTGGCCTGCTGGGATATAAAGTAGGAATTCTGGTGTCCTTGGCTCACTGGGAGCTCGCATTCACCTAAAAGCATCATAGTCAAAGCCATAAGCCAAATCAAACTCAGTCTGAGGTTTTAAGACTTCACTATAAAATAATATTTCTCAAAGTGTAGTGCATAGATCTTTTGTACTGGAATCATGGTAGTGCTAATAAAAAATTAATTCTTGGTCCCCACCTTATATCAGATTCTTGAGAAATGGGACCCAGGAATCATATTTAAACAAGTACCCCAAGTGATACTGCTGCACACAGATGACTGAACCAGAGCTTTAAAGAAACACTTCAATTTAAATGTAGAAGACTAAATAATTAACAGTATGCCTCAGCCTCAGTGGGGGCTGATAGCAAACACACTTTCAGGCAGTACCTCTGGATAATTGGCCACAGAAGCCCATCCGCCCTTCCAGTTCCGGGTTAGGGGTACGTACAGGAAGTCGTCCTGCGTGTTGCCATTGAAGGTGCCACAGAGGCCCACAGTGTCTTCCACCCATCGCTGGTCCACCTGTAGGTAGAGCCGCAATCCTTCTCTGTCGTAGAGCACCTGTACACCCACGTTGGTCTTTACCCGAAGGAACACTGAAGACAGCCTCCGAATCTCAAAGGCATCTGGGCACAGAACCGGACAGAGAAAGTCAGCCAGTACACGCTCTGACCCACCACCAGTACTCCCACACCCAGGGAAACCCTGCCACAGGATTGATTTGGGGCACCTTGAGGAAACCCCTGTTCAGTGACAAAATCAGGACCCGGGGAACCTACCATGAAGCCTGGGCTGAGAAATTTAACATCAAGTGTTAGCAGTTACAGCTTTGCTCTCCCTAAGGAACTGACATGTGTCCTCCTCTAGCACAAGGAGAATTCTGTAACTATGCATGTGCTTCAGAATGGTCACCAAGAAACCTACTATACAGATACAGATTTAACTGTAGCAAATTTAAAGCTTGGATCCAATTTTAACAGGTTTCACATTTTTTATGGCTCCCATTTCCTGTGTTGTTTTATACCTGATGCATCCCTACTCTTCTGAATCTTGATTAGGTATTTTTGGCTGGCCTCCCTTAAACATTTTCATTTGTTCTGGATTTTACATCTCAATAGATTTGCCTTTTCTGTTAAATGTATTTTTTATGAGCTTCCCATTGGTCCTTTGTGGAATCAGGGAGGATAATAAACAAATACTGAGTCTAGGGACAGGAAACAGTCCCTCCAAGAGCTGATGCTAGAAGAAATCATCATACTGCCATGAGACCACTTTCATGCTAGAATGGGGACAAAGATACATTTTAGAAATCCACATTCCTGGAACCCAAGTGTCCCCTAGCCTGACCCACCTCACCACTACAATGTGAGTTCTTGCGCATGCAGCAGTGCTTTTGGCCAGAAGAAACAAAAGAGGTCTGAATAGCCAGCACCTAAGTAGCTCTCTTGACCATCTTGAGCCATACCATCTGTGTAGGGTGGGGTGATCTTGTATTGGTCAAACAGGAGGATGTCCCCTGCCTGGGTCAGGGTGACCTGTCTCCGAGGGTCCTGGTGCAGAATCACAGATACTGACTGGACGCAGGATCCATCTTGGTTCTAGAATGAAAGAAGGGCCAGTGGACCCAAGTTGGTCTGTCTGTCTTGCTGGTCCCAATAGTCCTCCAAGGACAGTGACTCAGTCCAGTTTGTGGGGCAGGCTCCACAGAGAGACAACATACCCCCAAAGCATATCAGGGATTATCTAACCAAATGCCCCCATCTGGAGACTGATCAGACAGAAGCTGAAATTGGAAAAGTTAGTAGCAGAGCTGGGATAACATTAATAAAACCAATACTTGACTCTAAAAATACAATGCAGAGATGAAATCCAAATTTTCCAGGGGCCAGTCTTGGAAACACTGACCTCCCCCACTCAACCACAGACCAGAATTTTAACTTCAATCCCTTTATGTGTGCTTATGTAGCTCTCTCCAAGTGCCACCTCCTGCATGCCACTCACAGGCAGGCAGGAAATAAGCTAATACTCTCCGAGCCTCAGGTTTTCCACATATGAAATGGGTCCATTCATACCTCCTTTCTACAGGAAGACATCCACACAATCATTCACATGGACATTTCCTGAAAGTCAGCCATGGGCAAGCAACACCCACACCATGCTTCGTAGGTAAGCGATGAACAAGACAGACAGTCCCCATCCTCAAGGAGAGAACATATTCATCTGGGACAGGACATTAAATAAGTAATTACATAGTTGGTTAGTTATAATTGTGATTAGTGCTCCAAGCCAGGGGGAGAGGGTGCTAGAAAAACATTAAGGAACCAAACTTAATCTGCAGAGGCAGGAAAGGCCACCCTAAGAGATGATGATAATCATGTAAAATAATAAAAGTCTTAATGCCACCTTTACAATGGAGTTAATATATTCAGATGCGGTTCTAATCTGTATTCATTCACTTAATCCATATCACAATCTGACCTGATAAGTACTGCTAACCATAACATTTTGCAAGCCAGAGAACTGAGGCACAGGAGAGTGACATTTGAGCTTAGATCTGTAGCTACACAGAAGCTGTCTGAGCAAAGGCAGAAGGGAAAGAGGGATACATATTCAGATTGAGGAAACAGCCTTATGAAACCATACCACAGGAAAGCATCCATTTAAGGACATAAGAAAGACCAGAAGGACCAGATAAACTTATAAGCTAAGTTTCAAGACACAGGCAGGGCCAGCTTAGGTAGAGCCTTGTAATATTTTGGGGATTTATTCTAAATGCAGTGTACCAGCATAAGTGTAATATAGGAGAAGGATACAAACTCTGAAATGAGGAAATCATTAGGGCTTGAAAGTTTCAGAAAAACACTGTACAAGTCACAGCCTCCTTCCAAATTCCTGCCCAGAAGGACAGAAGTCTCTGAAACAGGTCAAAGTTATTGTGCCCAAAACATCACCTTCTTTGCCCAACCATATGACCTGCTCCCCTCTGGGCATGTTGATGATAAGAGGAGACAGCCCACACACTTCAGTCAAAGTCTCAGATTCAAGCCCTGATGTCACTGAAAGCAATGAGACCTTTAAGAAGTCATTTAATTTCTCAAAATAGAGATACAAACAATACTTGCTTGGTCCTACCTGGTTGAGTACATATTTTTTTAATGCGAATATATTTTTTAAAAATGAGGGGGCCGGGGATTTAGCTCAGTGGCACCACACCTGCCTTGCAAGGCCAAGGTGTTGAGTTCAATCCCAGATTCCAAAAAATTAAAAATTAAAAAAGAGGAAAGGCCGGGGATTTAGCTTAGTGGCACCACACCTGCCTCCCAAGCACAAGGTCCTGAATTTGATAGCTGGTTCCAAAAATAAAGAGGAAAATGTGCATGCAATACTTTGGTAGTTGCATTTGTTTAAACCCATAGAACTTTACAGCACAAAGAGTACACATTTATCTTTTCAAATTTTTCAAAAACATATAGGAGGAGATTGGGGGCTGTCCAAGGTTAGAAGCAGATCATGACAGAAATCTAACTATATTACAACCTCACTGAAGAAGATAGGAGAAAAGATGTTGCCTACATAGCTTTGGAAATAAGTTTATAAGACTAAAGGCAAAAGAAACTGCATAAGCATTATGCTTATCTGTTTGATAAAGTCATTTCCCATGGAGGTGCAAGTTAACCATTCTATTACTCCCATCCATGCATACATCCATGCGTTGAACAATTAGGTAAATAGATGGTGAATGGTGAAAATCAGATTTTTCACTGTTGGGGTAACCATTTGCAGATAAGCAAGGAAAATGATGCTAAGGCTAAAATGATGCCTAAGGAGATCAATGGCTTGGAGTTGAAACATCAGTATGAATTTAGGCTTAGCACATATAAATACAGAGCAATACATAAACACTCATAGATACATGTACATACACAGATTGTCAAAGCCCATAGAACTTTACAGCACAAAGTGTGAACACTAACCTTGGGTTCTACGAGCAAAGTTCTTGTGTTCTAAGTTCTATGGGGTTTGACAAATGCAACTTAACAAAGTATTACATGCACGTTTTCTTATTTTTTACATGCACATAATATATGGGTTACACATGTATTTCTCCTGTTTTTCAGCTGGGAGGACCTAGGATAATTATGCTCTTTCTTATAATATTCAGAACTCTTTCCTCCTCCACAGCACTCTGCTCTTATGGCCCTGATCACACACATCATCCTGAGGTGATCTGAGGACACAAGTGACTTGCCCTCCAGACTAGGAGCTCCTAGAGAGTGGGGTTAAAGTCTGATTCACCTATGTAGACCTCATGGTGCTTGGCACAGAGTTGGCACAGGGCTGGCCTTCCTCTGGATCCTTGTGTCTGTGAAGTCACAAGGAGGTGCTATACAGCAGAAAGGCAGACCCAGGGCGCCAACAACCCTCAGGGATTGGAATAGTCCGGAGCCCTGTGAGAGGGAGGAGCCTCTCTTTTGCCACCCTCAGGATGTGACAGGAGTGGCCCCACAGTCTCCCAAGCAGAGATCACCTGGGAGGAGGTTAGGGCATTCTGTAGCTGAGAGAAAGGAGTAGTCACTCAGCCCAGGCTTCACCTCACCCACTGTCCGGGGAGGGGCAGGTCCAGCAGACACCTGCTTGGGGTGGGGCCATTGGGGCTGGAGGCTGAAGCAAGACCACCAGAGGTGGGTGGGGCTGTCTGCCCTGGCTGTACACTTGAGTTCCTGCTCTGTTGTGAAGATAGGGGTTGTGGGGTTGGCTCAGTGTTAGCCTGGGCACAACACAGCCACGCATACATTACAAGCACACTCACACCTACCCCAAAGCTTCACTTTTTCTCAATTGTGTTCACAGGTGGCTGACACAGCTCAAGGGGTCACCTCCTCCAGGAAGCCTATCCTAATATACTTCACCGCCTGCCACTCAAGGCCCAAGTGAAACAAAAGCAGTAGGAAGTTTTTCCACAGAGAGGCACCTCACCCTGGTATAACAGGGTTAAGGGTTAAGGGTTCACATCTGCCTCGCCCTCAGAACTGGAAGGCCCAAGAGAGCCAAACCCTGTCTAACTCATCCAGCCCCTAAGATATAGCACAGCTTCTGGCACCAATAGGTGATAGATACTTGATGAATGAATGAATGCAGAGATATTGAAAGCCCAATCCAACAAAACACAGAAAAGGAAGATTTTAGAGATTTCTTTAAAACACTGAGGCCCAAAAAAAGGGAGCGACTCAGCCAGTAGAGAGGCAGGGGCCATAACCCAGTCTCCTGACCCAGCTCTGCCAAGACAGAAGAGGAAGACCGGGCCCTGCCCTAAATCCTAGTCCCTCAAGGGGCTGGTTTACACCCGGGGCTCCATCCTTACCAGACCACACAGCGCGTTCTGCAGTGTCACTGTGAAGGCGCCCGAGGAGCGGCTCTTGGCCAGGATGTACTGGCACGTGGCAAGGAAAGTGTACCGGCGGCCGTCAAAGGTCGTGAAATGGATGTCGCCAGTCACTGAGCACTCGGCTGAGGGGCAGAGAAAGGCCACTGATCAGGACCATCTGTGGCCTGCAGGCTCCAGCGTGAGGAGGACCAGCGCCTTCTCCTCCAGACCCATGCAGGGGAAGAGCCTTCTCCTCCAGGGCTGGCCCTAAAGACCTCCAACAATAAACACAGCCCTGCCTCTGAAGGGACACCAGGCCCTGGTCCAAGATCCACAAGCTTGGGAAGGGCCTCAGACCTACAGGGTCCCATTTAAAACCCTCCTGGCAGGGACTGGAGCAATATATTAGGCACAGTGACTCTGAAGAAATAAAGGCGGGGATGCTTAGCCAAGGGAACTGAGTGACCCACCCAGCAGGCCTGGTCCCCACAGCATCTCTGCCCAAAACCCTGTGAAACCAGTGGAGGCAGCCGCGGCAGCAGTGCTGAACGTACCTGGGCAGAGAGTTGTGCTGCACACCCACTTGCCGGCAGTGCAGGTGCTGGAACAGAGATCAGGGGTAACGGTCAGCCCCCAGGCCTGGGCTAAACACCGTATTGGAGAGGACCCCAAAAGAATGGATCTCACGAAATCCCCTGGGACTCAAAGAAACTGAGCGACTGCCCTCATGTTGGAGGGTTCCTGACTCAGGCTGGGCGGCCCCGAGGGGAAGCCGCAGCCCCCGCAGCCCCAAGCCCCCAGGCAGTGGGCACAGACCAGGCATTGCAGTCTTCCTTCACCACAGAGCCAGGTGGGTGCAGGGTCCCGTGGAACTCACAAGGACACTCAGCTGGTGCCACGCAGGCCCCGTCCTCAAAGATCAGCCCTAGAGTAACAGCAAAGATCCGCTTAACTCATCTCGGTCCCTGTTCACAAGCTGTCCGTGATTTCTTGCGGCCTATGATAAAGGCCCTCTAATGCGAGTTCTTTCACCTCTGATCCCAGCTTCAAACTCTCCCCTCTATAAGGAACCCCTTCCAGGAAATTACCCCACTGCCAGGCTTTTGCTCAGAGGCCCACCCCCACCTGCACACTAGCCAGCTTCTCCCCCAAAGCTTGGGATGCATGTAGAAGCAGCTTGGGTACTCCGCCTCCGGGAGCTCCCCTCCTCCTCTTCCCTACGTCTCTTCTGTTATACCCTCATATCTCAGGATGGGGTCGGTGTGAGTGTCATCCCTGAAACCAGGTCCTTCTTCCTAAAGTCAGTGTCTGTGATGAATCGCACACCACAGATGTGTGGCAGAATTACACATTGTGAAAAACAGGATAAAGAGCTGTATGTGGATAAATGTCTATATACACGGGTGTGCACGGATGAACGAATGGTATATGCTCATCTACCTGCCTTACAAAGCTCAGTCCCAGTGACATCGATACCCTGAGGGATCACCACAAGATGCCATAGTTCCACCCCACCCTCACCTCCTGAAGCCATTCATTCATTTATCCACTTATTAAATGTTTGCTCCTTGCTTTATCCATTGCACAGACAGGCATCCTCCCAGGCCCCGCTTCATGCCCACCTGAGCCAGGCCCCAACTCCTACCCCTGCATACCGTTGGGGCAGGAGCAGCCATCCACACAGGCGATCTCACTGCCCACACAGGAGGCCCGGGACTGGCAGGAGGCAGGGCAGCAGGCAATGCACTCACTGTAGGTAAAGGCCTTCTCTTTGCAATGCACAGCTTGAGAGAGGGGAAGCCCTTGGTTGGTCGATACGACCAGGATGCCATCCTCCCCAGGCCCTGGGTTGGGAGTGGAAACGCCTTGATTTTCCTCATCCCTAGTCCCAGAGAAAGTGCTTGGAGCCCAGGAAATTAATGGGGGCCTGGGAGGCTCTGAAAATCACCCTCATCTCACTCTGTGGGCCCAGGCCAGTCTCTCCCACTCTCAGTCTTAGTTACTCCATCTGTCACAAGCAGATAGAACCTCAGGGCATAAAGCTCTGATGATCACGGTTCTGAGCAGAACAAGATAACAAGCTGAGGCCTGAGGATGCCACCCACAGCCCACATCAGGGCTTCTGACAAGCCCTCCCTGCCCACCACCAGCCTGCACCTACTGCATTGTTGAAGCTGGGTCCTCCAGCCTTGTAGAGGCCGCCCAGCCTGGGCACATGCCCGGGCATACTCAGCCAGGGCTCGACACCAGGCGGCTTCATCATCCCCTGATCTGTAGGAAACCAACGGTCACATTGGAGGAGGGCCTAGCCTGCCACCAGTCCCCCGGCATCCCATAGAGACTAGCAGTAGCTCAGAACACCCCTTTTCTCCTTCAACTGGGAGAAGAAACTGGGAAAGCATCTAAGTATACAGATCCCTGGACTCAAGGCAGGAAAGCTGGATTCTGGTCCTAGCACTGACACTGACTTGCTGTGTGAGCCTGAAGGGATCAGGCCTCACTTCTGAGCCTCAGTTGAATGGGGAAGCTCTGTCTCACCTAGGCAGATAAGAATTCCAGTGCTCTGGGAAGTAGCTCCGTCATTTCCTGGGATTATTAGTCTCAGTGGCCCAGACACTAAACCCTCAACCCAATACGGGAGGGGTGCCCACAAACCAGTGTACCCAACTCCTGGCTCCCAACACCCCTAACTCCTGGCTGCCCACTCACTGGCAGAGATCGCTGGTACAGCTGGCTGTGAAGGGCAGAGGACTGACGTAGGCATGGCAGGCATCAAAGGGGGACCGCAGCAGCATCTCACAACGTTCATATACACCCTGGGTATCATAAGGGCCAGGAGCAGGGCTGGGGGCTGACAGGGCCATACACAGCTCTCCAGTTTAACCAACTCCACAGGAAACTCCAACATGAGCCAGAGGAAGAAGAAAGGGCGAAAAGGAAAGGGAAGGGGGGCATGGGCACTGAACAGCTTGGGCCCCTGAAGCCAATGGCTTTCCAAGAATTAGACAGGAAACCACATATAGCTAGGCACTAGGGTTGGGGACTCTTCCAGGGCCCAGACCTTCATGGTTCCAGGGCTCTGCTGCAGGCATGGCGGGAGAGGCAGGGAGGCAGTCGTGGTGCCTGGAGGTTCGTTGGGGACCTCCTCCTGCCAGCTGTGCACAAACTCAGCCACATCATCTGTCAGCTTCCCTGCGAGAGAGAATCATCGTGATCACAGGGTTAAGGGGACAAGAGGAGCAGAGAGCTCTGAATGAAGATGGGTCCCAGGGACAGGTAAGCACCTTTGAAGAATGCAGCCTCCTGAGCTCCTATTTCAATCTGGGGTTCCTAGCAGAGCCCTTCTTTGGGAAAAGCTGTTTGCTCACAATAGTCAAGAGTGCTCAAGGACTTGGGGTGGTTCCCTACTGTTCCAAACTCAGAGGAGGCAACATCATGCAATCAAGAGCAGACTGATGACCATGACCCAGTGCTCTCCCCCAGCCCCCTCCTGCCCCTCCAAGCTGACCCATTCCTCACCCCCACCAAAACCACATCTCTGTGCCTGTGTCTCACCATAGCTGGTCACCAGGTCATCCTGGGGGTCAGCATTGTTGTTCCCACACAACCCATGGGTCCAGCCCAGGAACTCCAGGCTCATCTTGATGTAGACGGCCGAGACCCCATCCCAAGCCAGCGTGAAAGCAGACTGATGCCGCAGGATGACGTAGCCAGCCAGCTGCTGCAGGTGCACACCCCCCATCGCGTGTGGCAGCTGGACCCTGTAGGGCACAGCCCAGAGCTTCAGGGCATCATGTCACCTTCATGGCCCCACCCCTTCACCAAAGAACCATGCACCCCCCTACCCAGTGATCCGAGCTGTCTACATCACCTCCAAATTTCCAGAATTCCCAAGAACCTGGAAGTACATCACTGGACAGGGATTCTTTTATCTAGGGAGAGTTTGCAAAATTGCAGTTTCCCTGGCTGGGATAAATCTGAGCATAACTGAATTTTCTAGCTCCTTTCTCCCAACATGAGAGAAGATATAAAAGAGGACTTCTACTTTTTTTTTTTTTTTTTTTTTTTTTTTTT
>NW_022900928.1:12650410-12656126 GCF_012274545.1 Fukomys damarensis
TTTTTTTTTTTTTTTGGTGAAGACAAAGACTAGAGTGGGAAGAGAAGCCAAGACAGGAAGAAAACTGGAATGCTGGAAAAGACACAGCACTCCAGTCCTCCTGACCACTCTGCCAGTCTTACCAGTATGAGAATACCTAGCTAGTCTGGAATTTAGCAACTTTTGTCCCAGCCGAAAATCAGAAAAGAGAAACAAAAGTGGGGAATACCAGTGCTTTCCTTGCCAGAGAAACCCTTGGGCTTTCAAATTTACTCTCATCCCCAAAGAGCTTGGGTTCCCAATGTCCAGAACTGAAGCAAAAGATGAGGACAGAGAAAGGTCATTGCAGGAGAGACCCCTCTGGCAGTGACCTGTAAGTGACAGAGGTTAGGGAAGGAAGAAATAGATGGTGAGAAAGATGTCAGACAGGGCCACAGTCTGGGGGCCAGATAGTGTGGGAGCAAAGAATCTTCACCCTCAAGTGTTCCCTAGGTGTCCCTGCAGATCCAGCAAGATAAATGATGTTCAAAATGGGCCTGTGCCATCAGAAAAAAGGGCCAAAATGTACACAGTGCCTGCTCAGAACAGGCAGGAACCTGTGATCCATTTGGGAAGATTCTCTGTCAAATTGTGAAAGCAAAAACTTAAGCCTATTTATCATGATAAACTGCCAACTCTCTAGAAAATTCTGTCATTTTCCTCAAAAATCTATCATCTGGAAGCTCACAAAGCCCAAGCATTCCAGAAAACTGTGAGGGACTCATCCTTCTGCCAACCCCACCGACTGGAAATCCAGCTGGCCCTAACGGAGGAAAATGCCGTTTGCCTTCGGGCTTGAGGAAGACAGATGTCCCCTGCCCCATGACGGGGAGGAAGACAGCTCAGGGCAGAAGGGTCAGAGTTACCTTACACCTCCGTGGGTTACTTCCTTGGCCAGGTGGATCTCTTGCTCACCCTCGAGGAAGAGACTGACAGACCTGGAGCAGGTGTAGGGGGCGGAGCCACACTGCGGGTCATTGTGTACCTGATTCGGGGGTTCGGAGGCAGGCTCTTGTCACAGGCCTGGCTGCAAGCTGCAGGCCTTGTTGAGTTTCTCCCCACACAAAATAAATGCATTGCCTGGTGGACCAAGTGCCCTTCGTCTGTGACCGCTCCCAGTCCCCGGCACCACAGGGAGGTTGGAGCTATGACTGCACTGCAGCCAGGATCCTAATCCAGGTCTGTGCAGCTCAGATTGCAGAGCTCTTTCCAGATCATGGTGCCATCTCCTTCTTTCTGACCTGTTTTATTTACCCCACCCAGGTTATCCCACCAGATGGAAGGCTCACACTCATGTGGAACACAAATATGCACACTCACGCAGAACTGGAGGACACTTTCAGTGCACACACTCAGTATGGACACAGCCCTGGTGGACAGACTAGCCCCCCTTGCATACACACACAGCCACACACATCACTGCCTCGCTGCTTGTCCCACATACGTCTCTGCACCTGTTCATACAGATCTTGTACTTCAAAGGCTACAGATCCACACAGGGCAGGGGTCTGCCAGGTCTCCCTGTCACAAGTAGAGACCCTTCGTGGGAACTCGCCTTCCACTAGATCACCATTAAATGTGGTTAAGCAGGCTGGAGACACTTCAGTGAAAGGTGGGACCTGCAAACACCACCCGTGGTCTAACCAAATGCTTTTCAAGCATTTTTCACCATGACTCACAGTAAGAAGTACATATATAAATAAAACAAAGTGTAAAAATAATACCCATATCAATGTGTGAGGCATTGTTACAATATTCTCTCTCTCTCTCTCTCTCTCTCTCTCTCTCTCTCTCTCTCTCCCTCCCTCCCTCAAGGCTGGATGTGACTCCTTACGTTTATTTCCTAACCCACTGATGTGCAGTATCCCACTAGTCTAAGTAATTGTAACACATCCATCATGAAATGACATAGTCATGAAAAACTGTGCGGTGTGATAGCCCCAGGGAGAGAGGGGAAAACGATCAAGGTGCTCTGCCTGTCCAGGGAACAGCCTCCAGGGCAGCCTGAGGCAGAAGGAGTACCCTTGGCTGGCAGAGGGGTGACAGAGAGCTAGGATCTCCTCAAAGCCCCACCCCATTGGCCCTAACTCAGTGCTGACCAAGGTGCCGTCCAGCAGAGCAGCAGCCCCAAGCAGACATCCCTCTAGGTGGGGACGGACTGGCCTGTGCCCAAAGCGGGCTCCCCTTTCAACACGCAGGTAGGCGTGCACATCAGGTCTGCAGGACAGTGACTCTCGCACAAGTATTCACATGCACGACATGCATATTTTACCCAGCACGAATTTGGGCACTGGGAGCACCACACGCAGTGCCATGGGCCCTGCCCTAGAAAGCTCCCATCCAGTAGAGGGCGTAACCTAGACACAGACATGTAAGAGGCATGCAGTGTTGGGGTTGTTTTCCTGAGAGGCGCTCCTCAGCCCCTTGAGAAGATGTTAGGTGATCGAAGAGGCTCCTTAGACATGGTGACTCTAAATTGAGTCACCCCGGTTCTCTGTCATCTCTGAGGTACCATGGTTTTTCTTATCTCAGGCCCTTAGCTCCCAGCGTCCCCTTTGCACAGTGTTGTCACATTTGCCCCACCCATCCAATTCCTTCTTCAGATCCCCCGTTAAATGTCACCTTCTACAAGAAGCTTCTCTAATCATCCTCCTCCCTAATAAGCAACATTAGCTTTGAGTGACTTGATGTCTAGCATTTGGCATCTGTCCTTATAGCACCCAGTTGCACCTGAAATGATTCATTTGATTTATTGTTTGTTTTCTCCATAAAACCCTAAGTTCCATGAAGATAAAGGCCATATCTACCGTGCCCAGAAAAGAGTACAATATGCACTTAAATACTTAATGAATTCATGACTAAATGAATGAATGGCTAGGACCACGAGTGAGTGGGTGAGCAAGAGCTCGCTCTTTCTGGGGGCCCTGACTCCTTCCATGTGCAGACTCTCTCCTGGGCAGGAACTGGAGGTGTATGGGTCAGGAAGGTGCCAGCCTCTGTGGGATAAACAGAGCCCACGGCACCCCAGCTCTGGGGCAAAGAGGGCAGGGGAGGCCTCACCTGGATGGAGAAGCTCTGTCCCTCAGGTTCATGGCGCCCCACCAACGTGTAGCTGCCCTTTCCAGAGAGGTAGTAGTACAGGCCATCAAACGTCTCCACATGGTATTGCCCCCACGAACGGCAGATGCTGTCCCGCTCTGGGCCAGCATTGTACACTAGGGCAGGGTAAGAGAGTGCATGGCTGAGACGGGCACAGGATGGAGGCTGTGGGTTCCAGCCCTGGCAAGGTTGCCAGTCCTACCAGGCCCACAGTTTTCCCAGTACCCAAGGGCCCTCCTGGGGGGAAGTAGAGCCCAGACTCACCCATCTGGCAGCGTGGTCCAGTGGCATTGAAGCGTCTACAGTCACAGAAGGTGGGATGCACACACTCACCCCCATTGAAACAGGAGAACAAGTCTGCCAGGGAAACATGGAACCAAGACCCGCAGAACCCAATGATACCCACCTGGGCACCAGGCTGCAGCCCCGCCCCCAGGCAACCCCAGCACTCAGCATCTAGCCTGAAGTGGGGCCTACAGGTTCCCTTTCCCTGGATGGCAGATGGGACAGGGACTCAGAGTCTCTGCCTTGGGTATGTGTCACCTGAGCCTTCAGTTCCCTGAGCCACACTCTTGGCTAGCAGGCAAGGTGGCACAGAAAGCCTATGGAGTATGGGCATGTGGGGTGAGCTGAGAGATGCCCAGAGACCTTCCCTGCCCCATGAGGTTGGGGAGATGCCAGGGTGCAAAGCAGAACGTGGGGTAGGGGGACATGTGGGAGCACAGTACCAAGAAGAGCCACAGAGGACAAGGAGATGAGGTAGACCGGAGTGTGGTGAGGGAAGGAGTCACAGTGTTAGAAGACAGGCCAGGGACACAGACAGGTGACAGGTGGGGGGCACAGAACAAGGGAGAGGAGGGGACACAGACACAGGACTGATGAAAGGGCATGAGAAACCGGACATAATGAAGGCCAATGCTTTGGGAAGTAGAAAGAGGCCACAGAAACAGGGTGAGATGGAGGGGAAATAGCCACTCAACAAGGAAGGGTGATCTGGGGGAGTCAGACAGCATGAGTCCTGTCCCGGGCCATGATCCTGTGACCTGTTCTCAGGCAAGAAGAAGGAAGCAGAGTGACACTAGAGGCCAGGGCTAGGGAAGGTGGAAAGACCCTGAGCAGGAAAGAGAAGTTCCTCCCTGTGGCCAGGGCCCTCCCTTGGACAGGCTGCGGGGAGGGTGCCACTCACAAGCTGGTGCACACTTGGCTCGATGGAGCCGCCTTTCCCAGGAGGACATGGCCAAGGCGTCCAGGGCTTCATCCTCCTTCTGGAGACAGGAAGGAGAGGAGAACAAACAAGGGCTGATTTCAGGGCCAGCTCCTGGGTGGCTTTACTGAAGTCACGGCTCTCTGGTCATCACCTGAAGAGAGGGAGCTCCCCCACCCCGCAGGTCTGGGCCCTGGCCACTCTGCCTCCTATGCTCACCCCGAGAGGTACAGGGTGCCCTGGGCCGGAGGAGCACAGGCTCAGCTTTTTCCTCCCAAAGTGACATCTGTGGCAGGTTGTCAAGTCTGCAGCCTGAGCACATCCCTCTCCAGGCTCCAGTGCCCCTCCCCGCTCCTTCCTCAGGAAACTTGTGTGTCCTCCACGGGCCCCACACAAAACCCCTTGTCTGGAGAACAAACCTGAGGCAGAGCTAAGGAACAAAAGCAGCCCCTTGCCCCATTCCCTTCCCCTGGGCCCTCACAGGTCACCACCCATTGTCCTGGGAACTGAGACTTCGGGGGACCACAGATCTGAGCCAAGGGGAGATGATAAATCCTGGCTTCCAACAGAACTCCCCGGATGTGGACCTCCAGGCCTAACCCATCTGAAAGGACCATTCTGAACACCGCGTCGCTCAGTTACCACATGACGCATGACACAGACACTTGACCACTCAGAACTCCAGGCCAAGGGGTCTAATGTCACATGAGGCTGAATGCTGACACCATGGGCTCCTGACTCTCACAGGCTCAACTTCCTTATAGCACAAAGCCCCCACCACGATATGCCTCTCAGGCACTGTGTCTACCTTTATTGTAACTATGTTCTTGTTCACAGAGCCAACACACCACAGACCAAACTGTGGGTGTTTGTCTCTCAGGCCTTCCTTCCTCATTGTCATCCCTACAAGTTCAGGCTGAACCCTCAGCCTCCAGCAGAGCACTTAAAACACACCCAGTATTCAGAAGTCTTGGTCCCTGGAGCCGAGGCCCAACCCTCTGCCCCTCCTTGGCCAGCAAGTCACCCTATCTCATAGTCTCCCTGTCCGTGTCCTTCTGACCCTGGGGGGGTCGTACTTTGTCAGTTTTCTACCTTCTTACCCATTTTCGATTCTGGTTCCTGAGCTTACACAGAAACTCAGGCCAGCCCCAGGAGCCAGGCAACCAATCCTCCTAGTAATCTATCCTATGGCCCAGAGAGACTGCAGGAATAGCCAAGGGAAAGTGCCACCGAAGGGACTCTTAACTAAGCTTAGCCACACGTTGCTCACACCTCATATATGGCCTTTGAGATTCATGCTAGAAGGATAAAAAAGACTGAGCATCAAAGCTATTTTCTGGACAATTCTTTTCTTTTTATTCTTTCTTTCTTTTTTTTTTTTTTTTTTTTTTTTCC
>NW_022900928.1:12656403-12661911 GCF_012274545.1 Fukomys damarensis
TTTTTTTTTTTTTTTTTTTTTTGGTACCAGGGATTGAACTTGGGACCTTGTGCTTGCAAGGCAGGAGATGGAATCACTGAGCTAAGTCCCCAGCCATTCTGGACAATTCTTTAAATCCTGTCCAAATGATTTGTCTTATTTGATGAACCCCATTGAAAATCTAATGAAGTTCACCTAGACGCCTTCTCAGAAAAGCATTTTAAAATACATAAAATAAAATAAGTTTACAAAATAAATCAAGTCTATTACAATGTAATTATGAAAATATTTTATTGAAATGTATCCTTTTGTAATATTTATGCTCAAAGAAGCATGTGTATATTAACACATGAAATAACAAGATTTAGCAGCAGGTCTTTCACTGCTCAAACTGTAAACTGTTACTGAACATAAATTGTTTCTTGACCTACCAATAACTGTACTATGAAAGGAAAATATGATTTCTATTGGTGACAGTCACTGACGCTGGTAATACCATTGCTGTTTGTAGCCTACAGCAATAACTGAAAGGCATGCTTAAATTTCAGTTGGGTTGCAGTTTCTGCAAATAACATTTTCTCATTCAAGTTCCTAGACCCATTGACCTATACCACCAGTTCTCTGGAGCGTGGCTGAACTCAAGGTGGACAGCCTTGAAATGAAGTTTGGCAGCTGCTGGTCTGAGGCCCAACCCCACTTTCTAGATAGGCTTAAAAGTGCCCCTCATACATGGGCCTTAGACTCTTCCCATCCTCTCAAGTCAGCTTATAGAAAGGCCATTCTACATCATTATTGCTCTCTGGTGCGAGGTGAGAAAGCTGCCTGGGTTGCCTGGTCTGGATGCTTCTGACTCCTCCGCAAAGAAAAAGGAAGCCAGCAAGGAAGGAGCCCACTGAGGAATGATGCATTTGGGTAAGGATCATTTCCCCCACTAAAATGTGTCTATTCAGGTGGAGGGACAGGCCTGATGCAGAGGGACAGGGAGACTCTGGTCCACCTGCTGGCGGTGGGGCCCTGGCAAGACATCTACCTACCTTCATTTCTCCAGCTATAAAAAGAATGACTGTACTCCACTTCAACTCCAAGTGTACCTGACTGTGATTCTAAAACTTGGAGCCAGCAAGCACAGACAAGCAGAAAGTAAAACACCCAGTAAATCCACGTTAGAGAGGAAGTGCGCCCACCCCAACCCACCTTAGCCCACCTTGGACCTTCATACCTATTTTCAAAGGACACATAGTTGAGGCTTATTGTTCTCTACTGTGAATGATGCTCCCCAGCCTGCTGGCCCCACAGGCTACCCAGAGCTGATGCCTGGGCTGGGGCACAGGAGTTGAGGGTTAAGCTGCTCTGGGGACCTCGGTACAGGTGGCCTGAATGTGTCACATGTCTGCAGTGGCAGAAAAAGGGAGATAAATGCAGGCCAGGATTCAAAAGAGAACCTGAGTCCCCCGGCCCAGGGACCAACAAAGTTTTGCAAAGTGAGAAAAGAAACTTGCCACCTCTGCTACAAACAGAGGACCCCAGGAGGGTTTTCACAGAGAATGGCCAGGACTCAAAGGAGAGTAGTGCAGGGCTCTGTTCCTTGGCCAGTTCTTCCTCGAAACCCTCACCAGGTGGCCCAGTTTTTATCTCTCCTCTCAGGGAAGTATTCCTGGGGGCACTGCACCAGGTATGGATTGGTGCCTGTCACAGGGCTGCCAGCCCCAGCAGACTAGGCAGGGAAAAGAGAACTGTACTCTCCTAAACATTCACCTGCCTGCTTTCACCTGGTGGAGGGAGAGAGGAGCTCAGCTATGTCCCGAAAGGGCCTTGTGCTGACTACAGGGCCCTTTGAGATTAGGAAAGTGTGCACAGAAGTATTTTACCCCTCTGCACATTTCAGACACAAAGCAGGAGCCTGTCAGTTCCCTTCCGTTCCAAGGACAGTCCTCCTGTAACCCGCTGAGCTCCCTAGCAGCCTCAGGCTCAGACAGAGAGAAGCCCCCTGCGCCATGACACACTCTTCCCTCCCCACCTCACTTACCTGGCCTCCCGTCACTGCGGTGGCATCCCCTCTGGCAAGGGTCACATCCGGGGAGCTGTGGCTAGGTGAGAAACAAGCCCGGCACAGGGGGCTAAGAATGGCCATGCCTCCCCCACCCCACCCTGCAAGCTAAGTGAGGCCCTGGGGTCACTTGTGGCAGGAACCAAGATGGGGGCAGTGGGTGGGCAGACAGCGTGCACCTACTCACCTGGGTTCTGGGGCTGGCTGGGGAAAGGGCTGTGCTTTGGCCGGTGCCGTGAGGGCTGTGCCTGGGGGAAGATCATTCCCCACTGGAGCTAGGCCTCCCTTTGCGGGGGGCTTCCCACCTGGTCCCCGCATATTCTAGGAAGGCTCTCCCTCATTACCCCTTCTGTCTCCCCGCTGCCTTCTCAGATCTTCTGGGACAAGGGTCTCTCTCTTTCCTCCCGCTCCTTCGGCCGTTTCCCTTGGCTCCCTGCCTTGGGTCTTGCCCAGCCAACGACCCTTTTTCCCTCTTCACGGGTCTCTCTCGCCTTCCACCTTCCCTCTCCCGGGACCCTCAACCCGCTATCTGACCTGTCTTCCTCCTCTCTCCAACCCGCCCAGGACGTTGCTTCAGCCTGACCTCCCCAGTCCACACTGCTCTCCGACGCTGCACCAGAAGATACTCCCAGGCCGGCTCACCTTCGGGCAGCCAGACGCTAGCGAGGAGCAAGCAGAGCGCGGGCGCCCGGGCTCCCATAGGGGCGTGTGGGGACCGGGGAGCCTGAACTCAGGGAAGAGCTGCGGCGCCTCTCCCGGCCCAGGCTGAGTCACACCTGCACACACCGCCACCAGGTTTCCCTGGATCTCCCTCTCTCACCTCTCTGCCCGACCTCCTCCCTGGCGCTTGGCTCCTCCCCGAGCTAGAGTAACGGGAACGCCCAGCTTATTACCATAAATTAGGCGCTTCTCCCCTTCTTGGTCTTGTGGCTACCCCTCCCCAGGGGACTCTGGGTTCAGATCACTCAGCCCTAAGATCTCTGTCTGTGCAGCCTCCAGCTCCCTGACCTGGGTCCTGGAAACCCGGAGGAGACCAGAGATGCTGGAAAGAATCTGGCCCTACCTTCTTTCACACAAGGCCACAGAGATGCTTGGGACATGCCAATCAGTGACCCGTGATCATCAGACAGCCAGAGTCAGGGCTCAGGTCTGCAGGATCCTAATCATGCTTCCAAGGGGTCCCAACCAGCACTAGACCCCTAAATCCCCATCCTACCCCTTCGGGGAATGAGCCATAGCTTAGTCCCCTGAATGCCAGCACTGGCTCAGGAAATACTGGCTGACTGTCTCGTTGCCTCCATCCAGATCAGACACTGAAAAATAAATAAATAAACCTTTATCAAACTCTGACAAAACTTTGACACAAACAACAAGGTATACTTTGCCCACGAGGAAATTTTATTTTATATATTTGTTTTTAAGAAACTTCAGTGAATGCTCTTGGTATTCACATTCCAAGCTTCTGCTTATTCCATCTTGACTCATGGGCAGATATGGTTCCAACCACTTTTCCTAACTTTCTTTTTTTATCTTTATGAAGTTTATTGTTACATTTCAGGTATATAATAGTTACATGTATCATTGGGATCCTGTACCTATACATGACTTATCTAGTCCAGGAGGAAATTTTGAGGGGGGGGTTGAGACAGGGTTTCACTATGTAGTTGAGACTGAACCAGAACTCACTATGTAGCCCAGGCTGGTCTCAAACTCACAGCGACAGGAGGAAATTTTAAATAGCGAAATTTGGGCCCGAGAGCCTTGGGAACTTGTGCATCGTTCACTTGGCCAACCTTAACTACAGAGCATCAACTAGATGCCAGGCCTTGCAAACAATTATAACGAGGAGGAGGAGGAGGAGGAGGAGGAGGAGGAGGAGGAGGAGGAGGAGGAGGAGGAGGAGGAGGAGGAGGAGGAGGAGGAGGAGGAGGAGGAGGAGGAGGAGGAGGAGGAGGAGGAAGAGATTAATTCCAGTTGACACCTAGGCAGGTGTCTAATTTGAGGTGCATTCATGAATGCATTCATTTATCAAATTTGTCTAGCATCTATTCTATGTCATGTACTGATCTAAGCATAGGGTGGCAGAGTTATCCTCACACAGGGTACCTGAAGCCATGGGCACAGAGGGAGAGGTAAAGAGGAGACAGTTGAGAACGGAGCCTCAAAGAGCACTGGTTCATGAGAAATGCATTCAAGTGTTCTACTGGCTCACAAGCACGTGACAAGGGCTGAGAAGACTCTACAGCAATATGGAAAAGTTCTTAAGACATTAACCTTAAGTGAAAAAGAAGGTTCTGAAATGACATATACAGAGGTCTTTTGGCTTTTCAGCAGTGCAAATATGTACACATTGTTCTTCACTTTCGGTACAGTATTCAATACGTTACATGAGATACTCAACAAAGAAAGGACACCAGCAAAGGAATGGGAGATAGCAGGATGGTCTCAGAGGAAGGGTGAGGAGGAACATTCATGAAGAAAACCAGGACACAGTGCTGTCTTCAAAACCAGGCAGAAAGCTCAAGGAAGGAGGGAGTCCCTGGGGCTGTGGTCGTGTGAAAGGACTGGGTGTCCATGGGCTGCACTGTCCCAGGTAAGGCCGTTTACCACTTTGCAATTCTAAATATGAAGTAAGTGGCCACATAATACATTTAAGAAATGTAGAGAATCAGTGCTGTAAGTCGGAGGGGAAAAATAGTTTGTTTTTTATTTTTTGGACCATTGAAAAATCTCTCAAATCTTCCTCTTTAATCTCTGACTAACACAACGTGGTAATAGTTTAAGGTTCTTCAGGAGGAATCTGCATCTTAAACTAGGCAATTATTTACCCATATGAAAACAGTCTACACGCAAAATTTCAGCTTTTAGGAGAGGGATCCAGATAGAGGTCCTTTTCCACCTAAAAAATCATGGTGCCGGGGATCAAACCAAGGGCCACCTGCATGCTAGGCAGGTGCTCTACCACCGAGCCACATTCCCAACCCAAAAAGGGGATCTTCACATGTGCCTGAAGTCACAATTTTAGAAATTAGTTGCTTGGGTGACTGACATGGTGCAAACATATCTAGCACAAGTTCCATAGTTAACTCGCCCCGCCTCCGCCATGCACTTGTTTTTTTATCACCCCTCTTTCTCTCATTGGTCCAGGTCTGGTGCCTCGTTGTCCTCTTTGCACACAGCCCCTGCACCTAGAAGGTAAACACACTGTGACTGAATTGAATCAAATGAAAGGTGAGTCTGGGCCCTGGGTGAAGGTCAGGTAGGTGACCAAGGTGAAGAGACCTCTACATTTTCCCCACCAAAGAAAAAGTCCCAAACCTCCTCCCCGCGTCTCCACGATCCTCTTCCACAACCTCGTGTATGGGGATCACTTCAAAAGGAAAGGGAGCGCACACACATCCGGGCGCCCACTTTTCGCGAGGCGACGCTTCCAGACGGGCGTCTCCCACCTCCTGACGGCCGCCCCGCCCCTCTCCAACGCC
>NW_022900928.1:12662051-12681756 GCF_012274545.1 Fukomys damarensis
CACTCCCAGGCCCCGCCCCAGTCCCGAGGGAGGCCCGCCGGTCCCGGCGCCGCTCTGGCCAACTCCCGACAGCCGGGCACCCAAAGGACCGGGTCTTGCAGCACCGCGGCTGATCCGGCCCAGCTATGGACCGGAAGGTGGCCCGAGAATTCCGGCACAAGGTCAGAGCTCCCAGCAACCGTGACTCAAGAGCCCGGGCGGCTTGGAGGTGGGGGGAAATAGACATCCCTAGCAGTGCTTCCTTTCCCATTCTGGCCACAGGGCTTTGGTGGGGCGGGGACCTCGGAGGGGTCCGTTTGACTGCCAGCAGGGACCCCCAACAAAACGAGAGGGCAGGGGGCCCAGGAGTCTAGTTGAAGGGTCTGCTTCATTGCTCCGCCTCCGGAAAATGCCCTTTCTCCTGCTCCCTGAGCTCAGAACTCTCTGGGGCTGGGATTCCTTCCAGCCTTGGTGGGAGAAGACACTCTGAGGTCGCCCTCCTACTGCCCCCAGCGTGGGACTGTTGGAGCAGGTGGTGACCTGGGCAGTGTCAGAGGAAGGAACGGAGAAAGGAAACTGGACACCTCTCTCTGCCCTTTAACCTCAAGGCCTGAAGATGAGTTAGGAACCTGTCAGGGACCCCCTCCCTGTCCGGAACCATTTCTTAGGACTGAGAGGCAGCTGTGGGGAAGAAGGGAAGAGATGGTCTGGGTGTGAGGAGTTTGGCCCTGGCCCCCAGCTCCTTGCAGTAGAGACCTGTCTCTTCTTGTGAGTTTCAGTGAGGGACACATTGATGTCCTGGATCCTCAAAGACTTACTGAAGCTGCCAGATCCCACCCAGGACGTTTCCAGGGCTGTTTGCAAAGCTGCACAGGATCTGCCAGGCAGGGCTATTGAGGGGACCCGGTGGGTGGGCCTCCTCAGCAGGCCATAGGATGGGGGTGAAGCCAGGGGTATCTAGAGCTACGCACAGGCCCTTCCCGAGGGGTGGAAGGGTGGGCAACTGTTTGCCTGGATCCCTCCCAGAGCCCCAAGGGGCAGCATCGCTAGACAGACCAAGCCCCGTCCTGACCTGAGGGGACATCATCCGTGTGTTTCTCTCTCCTGTCTTGAAGAAAAGCCCAGAGGAGCCCAGGAGCCAGCCCTCGGGACCACAGAGCGTAAGGGCCAGGGGGCTGGGCCAGGGATCAATTTAATAAACACGGTTTGAGTATTCACTACGCCAGGCCCAGCTGTACCCTCAAATTGCTGGTCATAGGAGTGGGAGAAACTACAGTAGTGACCCATGGCTTGGGCACTGAGTGCTGGGACCAAGGCTTGGTAGGAGAACAAGGGAACCGCTCACACTGGCAGAAGGCTCCTCAAACAAGCAAGGCCTTGGGCATCCCAGATCCTGCTCTCGGAGATTAAGAGGTAACTGAAAGTTCAGCAGGAGTTAGAGGGTAGTGAACATCAAGGGGAGCATTTCACCCTGTTCCCCACTGCATCCTGCTGCAAAGGGATGTGTGGGGAGAAATTTCAGCTGCTGAGGACATTGGTGAGTGTGGCTTTCAGGCACTCACCCTCCCATCCCCCACTCCGGGCTTGAATTTCACTTTCTTGCCCTTTGCTGAAAATAACTTCTTTGGCCATTTATCCTTTCGTTGGGGTTCCTACTCTTTGCCTCTTTTGAGACCATCATCTCCAGTGTCTCTAATACCTGACTCAACTCCAGGTTCACCCTTAGTCCTCCTCCCCAGGCTCTGCAAGCTTCAAAAGCCCTCAGGCCTCTGTGTTTCCAGCACTGCTCTCCCTTCTCATGAGTCATTACCTATTAATGCTGTCTGGTGTGTGCAGGCCGTGTGTGCAGGCCGGGCAGGTGCCCTGCAGGGCAGGGCCTGGCCAGGACTTTGCACCTTGCTGCCTTGGAGACAGCTACAGCCTTCCCCTCCCAGGTTGGGATCCTCTGGCGCCTGGACAGAGGTTGAAGCAGCAGAGGATAGGGATGGGGCAGACAGGAGTGCGGCGTGAAGTGTCCACCCTGCTGCTGATCACTTTCTAGATGTCGCTGCTCTACAGTTTTGGAGCAAATTTACCTCTGGGCAATGGTTTGTAATCAAAATCTTTTGTTGTTGGAGGTGATATTTAAGGTAATATGTCATGATAGATAGTGCTGGGTGACCTTGAGTAAGTTACTTAGCCTCTCTGTGACTCAGGTCTCCTAATGGAGGAAATGAAGATAACAGTATTTCACTAAAATGGTGTCATGAATGCTAAATGAGATTTGTATGTGTGTAGGACACATAAATAGATCCTGGGACAAAGGGAGTCCTCAAAAAAATGTGCATGTGATCTATTATCTGAAATTAAGGAGATCTGGGGTCAAATCTCAACCCTATCACTCCTGGCATTTAATCTCTCTGGGCTTTACTTTCATCAGCTATGAGCTAGGGTTTATGGTGCTTAGGCACGAGACAGGATTAAGTGGGAATTCAAGCACGGGCTGCTCTAAGCCTGTTGTGGCCACATTGTTCCCAGATAGTCTGCAATGCCCTATCGTGAGAGCCAGCAGGCTCCAGGCCTTGCCCCTGTCCTCCTGTGCAGTTCCCCTAAGGCCACTTGTAGGTCCTTCCCAATAACGGCTGTCTTCGCCCAGGATCGGAGACTAACGTTTCCTCCCCCGGAGAACCACTGCCCTGTACATTCATTGCAGGAACTTGGTTACTCATTTGCTCTGAAGGCGTTTATTGCCTCGTCTGCAATCAAGCATTTATGAGCAGCTGTGCTGTACCCTGCCCAAGGCAGACAGCTGTGGGTGGGGAGGAATGAAGAGGAGCAGAAAGAGCCCCTGCCCCTGAGGATTTGCTAATCATCTGTTTATTCATGCATGTAACAAACAGTGAGCCGGGGCATGTTCTAAGCATCAAAGAACAAAACAAAGCCCCGCCCTCTCAGAGAACACACACTAGTGAGGAATAACAGACGGGTAACAGGTAAACCAATAAAAATAGCATTTGATGCCAAGTAGCAATAAACGCTATGAAAAGATAAACTGGGGAGAGGGGGAAAACTACACGATAGTAACATGTGGTACTTCCTGTAAAATAGGATAATCAAACAGTGCCGTCTGAAAAGTTGACTTTTGAGCAGAGATGTGGAAGAAGGGCAGGAACCATGACATATAGGCAGAAGAGCATTCCAGGAAGAGAGAAGAGCCAGCGAAAAGGCCCCAGAGGGGAGTAGGGAAGGAGCTGGGAGGCTGGTCAGGACTTTGGGTTGCGTTCAGAGCGTGAAGAGGAGCCTGCAGGGAGAGGCCGGTTTATAGTTTAAAGGGGTGGCCCTGGCTGCTTTGTGGAGAAGAAAAGAGAGGGTTGTGTGCCTGGAGGACCCCAGTCAGGAGGCTCCCATCTCAGCCCAGGCAGATGGGTGTGGAGAGAGAGGCAGCAGGGTGAGCCCGCAAGCTGGGAGGAGGATCAGGTTGGTGGAGACCAGGCAGCAGGCGGTGGAGACCAAGACTTGCATTTTGAAGGTTTGAGTTTGAGATGTTCTGGTAGAGAGGTAGAAGTAGAGGTAAGGAGGTGGTAGAGTGGTGACTAAGAAGGCCGATAACCATAGGAGGCAGAGGTTAGGGTTGATGTGTCCTTGGGGGTAAAAATAGTATGTAAAGCCCTGGAACCGATGAGCTCATGTATAGAGTGCGCACGTGGAGAAGACCCAGGTAGAGCTGCACAGAGAAGGAGCAGCAGGCGAGGGAGGAGAACCAGGAGCAGGAGGGTATGATGGATCGATGGGCCAGGTCTTTCACCAGATGCCGCAAACCGGTCATCAAGATGAGGGTTTCCCGAAAACACGGAGAGCATGCCCATGGCCTTGATGGGGGTGATGGTTTCACAGGGGTGTATTTATCCCCAAACCCACAGAGTTGTATACATCAAATGTGTAGCTCAATAAAATATTTTTTTAAAACCACAAAAGGATGGGGAATAATAAAACAAAAGTGAAATGAACACAGTACTGGCTGGGGTGCATGCTATAAGGTGTGGCTGGGTGCATTCGTGCTGCCAGCATTTATGGAGGGCTACGGGGTCACAGCTGCTGAGTGTGCAGAACCCCCCATTAGTGTGTGTTCGGGACACAACACACTCATCGTGGGGAATGGTGCGCAGACGTAGTGCGTCCTGGTCCTCTTTGCTTCCCTCTCTCCTCCTGTCCTTTCCATCTCCATCCACCCACAGATCCCCTTCCGATCACCACAAAGTCCACCTTTCTGTGTCCTATCATCTACCTTTTGTCCTTTAAATCATTTATACTTCAGGTTTCTCATATAAGATAAACCATGTGCTATTTATCTCTCTGTGTCTGATGTATTTCAGTTAGCCTTATGATCTCAAAGTTCACCTGTTTTTTTTTACAAATCACTCAAATATATCCTTCTTTATAGCTGAGTAGTACTCCATTGTGTATATTTAAGACATTTTCTTTATCCATTCATCTATTGTTAGATTTATAGGCCACTTCTAAGCTATTATGAAATGTGCTTCTGTAATCATGGGTATGTGTGTGTCACCATTCTATGAGGTCTTAACTCTTCCAGGAAGATCGAAGAGGTATAGCTGGGTCAAATAGAATTTCTATTTTCATATTTTTGAGGAATCTCCATACTGATTTCCATAGTGGTTTTGTTAATTTACATTTCCTCCTACAATGTAGAAGGGTTCCTTTTTCCCCAATTTCACCAGCATTTGTTGTTGTTGTTGTTGTTGTTTTTCTGTTCTTGATGATAACTTTTCTTTCTGGAGTAAGATGGACTCTCAGTATTATTTTGTTTGTTTGTTTCTTTTCTTTTCTTACATACCAAGGCAGGCCCTTGTGCTTGCGAGGTAGGTGGTGGAACCACTGAGCCAAACCCCCAGCCCTTTTCGGTGTATTTTGATTTGCATTTCTCTGATGGCCAAAGATGCTGAACATATTTTTTCATGTACTTATTGGCCATTTTAACTCCCTTTGAAAAGTATCTAGTCATTTCAACTGCCCATTTGGGAGGAGTCTTTTATTTTGAGAAAATTTATTTTTTGAGTTCTTCGTGTATTCTACATATCAATCCTGTATCTGAGGAGTAGCTGGCAAAAAAAAATTTTTTTTTCCAAATCTGTAGGTTATCGATTCACTGTTTCTTTGGCTGTGCAGAAGGTTTTTAATTTGATGTGATTCCATTTGTTGATTCTTGGTGTTATTTCTTAGGCAGTTGGCATTCTGCTCAGAAAGTCCTTGCTTATGCTTATGCAACAGTTTACCTATTTTATCTCCCAGCACACTCAGTGTTTTTGTTTTAATTTCTAGGTCTTTTATCCAGTTTGATTTTATTTTGGAACATGGTGAAAGACAGGAGTCTAGATTCTTCAGGAAGATAGTTTTCCCAGCTCCATTTTCTCAAAGAGGCTGTCCTTTCTCCAGCATACGGTTTTGCTCCCTTTGTCAAAGATCAGATGGCTGAATGTGCCTGGGCAGTTTCTGCATTTTCAGTTCTGTGCCACATGTCTCTTTCTGTGCAATACTGTTTTTATCGCTGTAGCTTTGTAATATATCTTAAAGTCCGGGATTATGCACAGCTTGATGAGTCCCATGGCAGAAGTGAGAAGAGAGTGGGACAGTGTACACAGAAAGAATGAGGTGATAGGCTTTATGGGAGAACCTGAGGGAAGGTGTGGCCAAGAAGAGGCGATGTTTGAGGTGGATCTTAAGGATGGAGATGAGGAGAGGAGCCACCGTTAAATACTAGCCATAACTGGGGCAGGGAGCAAGTGGCTCAACCAAGGGGCAAACCAAAGATTTGGGGGAGAGACTGTGGGATAGAGCAGGACCTGGTGACCCACATGGGGGCCAACAACAGAAAGCAAGTGCCCTGCAAGGGCCAGAGACAGGAGGGCCCCAGAGCAGGGGAGAGCCAGGGCTAGGCAGAAGCTCAGGCAGGGCCTCCTGCTTCAGGGTGAGATGCTGCTCACCCGGGTCCTGCAGATCATGAGCCTCAGTCCCTTTCCCCTTACTCTGCTCAACTCCCCAAGAGCAGGACACAGCAGGATACAAGAGGGCATGGGAGCCAGACCCCGCTGCCTCCAGCCAAAAGTGAGGGGACTGGGTGTGTGGCGCAGAAGGAAAAGATGCGGCACACATTTTCTAGCCTGTCCCAAGAACTTTACAATATGTCACCCATTTAATCCCCACAACAGCCCAAGGAGGCTGCGGAGAGTGGAAAAACATGCGTCATTTAATTTGGTCTGATTCTCTCTCCCTGTTGGGCTAGATGCACCCATAAAGTTGAATTTGCATGAGTTGAATGTTGTGTGGTCCCCGTGCTGCTGTCCTAGAGGGCTGATCCCCATGGGGGAATCCAGCAGATGTAACCAAAGGGGCCCCAAAGCTAAACCAGATTTTGCCTATAGTGCCCCCAAGCAAAAGGCTCCAACCTGGCAACAGTAGAGATGCCCCTTCCACCTGCACAGACCCACAGCACAGAGCCAGCTGAGCATGAGCCAAACAAAGAGGCCAGTGCTGCATGGAAATGGGGGAGGTGGTTTGATAGAGGACCCCCAACGCTTATTTGTAAATGGTGAGCTCCCTTAGAGATCCTGTGCCCTACATCAGGAAGGACTCGAAAAGAACGGAAACATTCTAAATCTAGTTGGAACAGGAAGACTAGTGATGTGCACATAGTAGGTACTCAATGAATGTGTATTGGGCAACTGCACACGGAAGAGCTGTGTACCGTGAGTGGATACCATGTGGTGTGGGTTGAAGCCAGCAGGTATAGGTTGGGGTCTCAGCTCTGCCACCCCTCTGAGCCTCTGTTTATCTGTGAAATGGGGATGGCGAGGTCCACTTGTTCAGGTTGTTGGGAGATTAGAGATAATACCTGGAAAGTTCCTCAGACTTGGCAGGTACGGCTCAGATGAACAAGCAGCCAGACAAGAGGGGCTGAGGGCTGGAAGCCAGGTGAGGAAGATGGTGGCCCAGACTGGACCAGGAGGGTGGACAGAAGGCTCTAGACTTGAGTGAGTGGAGTTCTTTCATCTTTCAGAGATACATTAAGCACCATGTGACTGCAGCAGTGCTGGGTATCACAAAGAAGCAAAGATCATGACGGGGAGAAGGAAGAAATGAGTGTCAAAGACCTACGTGTGCCGGGTGCTTTCTGTGTCCCTGAGGGTGGTGCAGCATGCACCACAGCAGAGCCTCCCAAGCTGATCCCGGGAGTGGTGTTAGATGAATTCCAGGGAGAGAGGATACTGTACATGTGTGTTTTTAAACACCTAAAAATTGAATAGTGATGGCATTGTTACTCCATGTTCAAGCTTCCAGAGGACTTCTATCTTTTGGTTTTTCTCTTTTGGTACCTTTCAAAGCCCTCAGAGCCAGGTGTGAGTGTGTTTTCGGAGAACAAAGCAGGGCTGTGTCCTCCGAGTCTCCATTTGTGGGTGGGGAACGGTCCCTCTATTTTCCAGATCTCGGGACTCCTATTGACTTAACACTTAGATTCGTATGTAATTCAAAGAGCAGTCCTCATAAACCAGATCTGCTTTGCTAGCTGTTTGGTATGCAAGTGATTTTTCAACTGGACAGTTGGATATGGAGGCGGAGGGGACATTCAGAGTGAGGCCTCGTGGATACACTGTGCCCGGGGAGGGTATTTTCCAGCCGCTGTCCCAGCTGGACTGTGGTGGAGGTGACCCTGCAGAAGAGACAAGCTCAGACTGACAGGGCTTTGAGTGACCTCACTGGTGAGAGCCATGGGGTGAGGAGCTGTGCCTTGCAGGCTGCCTCAGAAGGAGACTGGTGAGGTACAACTTCTAGAAGGGGGCTGTGGTCAGGGTTTGAGGGAGGCTCCCCGGGAGCAGGAACAGAGGCCGTCTCCAGGCGACCTGTGCTGGGCCCAGGGTTGGCGGAGAAACAGAATCCCTTCATCCTACAGTTGTCAGTTTCTTTTGTCTCCCGCCTTGCTTTTCCACCCCTCTAAGGCGAGTCCCTCCCTATGTAAGCCTCATGCAGCCGGCGGCAAGGTGTGTCCCTGAAGAGGGATGAGAGGGGACTTCAGTTCTGCAGCTTCAGCCCACCGAAGTTTCCCTCCCTGTCTCTTTCTCCTGCCACCGCCCATGGCTAGAATTAGAGCACTGAAATCTCACTCCATCCACAGCCGGTAGCATTTTTGGGCTCCTCCTAGATAGTAAGCACTGGGGATTCAAAGCTTCATTTAACAGCTGCTCTGTCCTCATGCTCATTATGGGCCATACAGAAGAGAGAAATGAGTATTAAAAGCAAAGGGTAGGGGCTGGAGATTTAGTTCAGTGGTGACATCACCTATGCAAGGACCCAAGTTCGATCTCCAGTACCAAAAAAAAAAAAAATAAATAAAAAGGCAAAGGGTAGGAAATCTAGACCCTGGGGTCTTGGGAGTTATTTCCCCCTGGGAGGCCTAAGTCACATTAGATGGATGCAATGCAAGAGCAAGAACACAGGCTTTGGGGCCCATCCTAGTCCTGCTTATTAGCTGTGGGGCCTTGGGTGGGATGGCAAGCTCACTGATCCTTAAACAAGATAGAGTGACAATAGGAGCTTCACAGGGCTGGTGTGTGGACAAATGGATTAGAGCCTAGGAAAAGCTCTTGGTGCCACTATAGGGGCCCTGTGAAGGCCATTTCCCGCCCCTCTTTTCCTGTGGCTCCTCCACCTGAAATGTATTGGCACACTGGGAGGAGGGGAGCATAGCTATTCACTGAGCTCTTCGTATGTGCGAGGCATGAGGAATTCAGAACAAAACAGACCTCATACTTCCTGTCTTGGGGTTTTCCATCCAGCAAAGGAGACAGATAAAACAATTCCAAAGACCATAAGCTGCAATTACAAACTATAATTGATACACCTGTAACCTCTGTAAGTGGGGAATGGGTTCTGTTTGGGTAGGCAGGCAGGGAGAGCCTCTCTGGGAAAGAGGCTAAGGACACAGGGAACTGGGACTGGAGGGTCAGCATATGCCAAGGTCCTGGGGCTGGAGAGAGTCTGGCTGTGAGATCTACAGGAAGGAGGCCTGCAAGCCAGGAGAATGGCAGGAGAGGAGGCAAGGCTCTTGTAAATCAAGGTAAAGGATTTGGATTTGGATCTAGCTTAAAGGGCAACAAGAAGCTATTGATCAAGCAAGTGACATGATGAGGTTTACCAGGATATTTCTGGCTCCTGGCCCTTGGGGAGCTCTGATTTGTATGTGCTTAGCTCCTCTCCCATGGCCCAGTGTTGGCTCTGCAGGCCGCTCTGTGAGAGGACCTTACACTCTCCCACAGGCTGGGGTATAGTGGGCAGAGAGAGTCCAGGCTAGGTCCTCATGGAGACCAGTTCTGGAGGAACCCACTTGTGTGGTACGGCAGGCCAGAGCCCAGCCTGCACTCCCACCATCACCCCATCTTCTGGCTCTCTGGGAGGCCCCTGGGTGAGAGAGGGAGGGAGTATGGGTTCCCTGATTGGAGCAGCCTGGATGAGGGGCTTCTGGTAGCTGCCTATGCCCCCACCATGAGTCAATGGCAGGCAGCCTCCTAGGTGTGTCTTCATGAAATAATCAGTGTGATTTTGGGGAAAAAACGTTCTGCCAGATCCAAACTAGAAAGTTCTGCATTAGGGAATGCAGAAATCCCAGGGGCTGGACCCCACAGGCCCTTTCTGTGTTGGAGCAGACAGACTGCCCTGATCTTCCAGCACCCTTGAGATGCCCACAGAGGCCGGGGGAACTTGCAACTTCTGCCTACTGCTGTGAAGGGCCAGGGCAGGATGGTGCTGTGGGGCCTGGAGGCTGGAGGAAGGAGGGTCCTGTGACCCCTTCAGCTTGTACCTTGCCCTGTTACTTAGTCTTGAGCCGAGCAGAGAACCAAGGGAAAAGGCAGAGAGATTCACTGTGAGCTATCCCAAAGAGTAGAATTTGGGACTCCTGTCTCATCAGCTCCCCTGGGAATGAGAGGCTAATGAATCAGCCCCTGAACTTAACCTTGGAGACTCAGCCACTGCCGTCAGCAAACTTGAAATGATGTAACCTGACCTTCGGCATGGGGGGTGGTGATATACAGGGACCTGGGAAGAGGAAGCAGTGGCCAGGAGGCTGAGTAGTGGACAGAACTCAGGTCCAACCCAGCCTAGGCCAGGAAGGCACGAGGCGGAGTCCCCCTGACATAGATGTCACAGAAGAATTCAGGGGCAGAGTGCTTGCGGCGGGGAGGATGTGCTATCTGAGCGAGTGGCCCAAGTCCTTTCTGAAAGCATTTATCCGGCACTATAGCCACCGTCAGGTAAGACACGGTTGATGTAGGCATGGGGTGGGCAGCAGGGATGTCACATGGGCGTACGCATATGTGTGTACCTCCCTGCGTGTGTGTGCACCTATCACCCACCTGGGGGTGAGGCTCAGCCCCGCCACGCCTAGATGTGCAGAGGTGCATCTCTGCCACCCTGAGGTGTCCTGTGCGGGTCTGGTATGGGTCTGGTATGGCCCCTTGCTTCCCTCCTGTCCTCACACCCTCAGCCAGAGGAGCTGTGGGGCAGCTCTATTGGGTGGCAGCCTCACTTCTCTGAGCCTGCTGTGGGCCACCGGAGCCACATATAGAAATCCTGCCCTTGGCTTTTCCAGGTGGATTTCCTGATTGAAAACGACGCAGAGAAGGACTACCTCTACGATGTGCTGCGGATGTACCACCAGTAGGTGCACTGGGTCCAGCTCCCACAGGGGGCTTCCAGGACCCATGGCTCAGGTTGCTGTGAGACAGGGCGCGTAGGGAAGCAGATGCTCCTGGGACTCAGGTGCAGACACCGTACATTCATTCAGCAGTGGACGACACGTACTGTGTACTCGACCCTGTGCTAGGCAGAAGGGGTAGTGTGTGAGCAACGGACTAGGCCCAGCCTTCAGGCTGCTCACCACCCACTGGGAGGCTGTCGAGGAGCCAGACAAGTGCACTAGAGCACGATTGTAGGCACAGAATGAGAAATGCCGGCTGGCCCCAGCTGCTACAGCACACGTTTCTGGTCACGCACTTGCTCTTTGATTCTTTCAACATGCGTTTCTTGCTGGGCACCATGCAGGATCTGCAATGAGTAGATCCACTTCCTCTCCTTGAGTTACTCATGGCCTGATGGAGGGAGATGGACAGACTCTATAAACACCACGAACCCTAATATAATTGGTTACGGCTGCTAAGTGGAGGTAAAAGCAGGAGTGTGCCGGAAGGGGTTTTCACTTCTATCCCTGGGTGTGGGGAGGTACAGGAAGGCTCGAGCTGGGCTGTCAGCTGCAGGGCTGTGGGTGGAATATCGGGGAAGGGCTCAGCATGAGCAAAGGTGCAGAGGCGTCCACGCGGGCGTAGGGTGTGAGTGGGGAAGAAGAGGCAATGAGCTTGGGGTAGGACTTGGGACGTACAGAAGTATACATGACCACAAGGCAGCAGAAGTCCACAGAGACAATGGTGGAGGGCCTGAACCTACCCAAAATGATGGATTTTTCCCTCTGGGATGTAGGGAGCTATCAAAGGGTTTTGAGAAGAGAAATAAAGTGCAGGTAACAAAGGTTAGATGAGGATGGGCGATTTGGAGGGTCTGAACGGTGTGAAGGTGTGTGAGAGACATAGAGCAAGGTTTCTGGAGCACAGCAGCAGACTGGACTGCAAGATGAGAGTATGAAAGAGGACGTCAGTGCCTTCCACACAGGCTTCCTGTCTGGAAAGGCTCTGGACTTCAGATCTAGGCGCAGTGAGTTTGGTGTCACCTGCAAAATGGGTTCAGCATCCCAGCTCACTGGTTTCCTTCTGATTTTTGCCTGAGAGAACAAAGCTTTTCCAAGGCTTCAAGTTCCAGGCGCTGAGATTTTCAGGATCATTCTCCTTAATTTCTGGGCCTGGGCCCCCGGGGTGAGGATCCAGGCAGGTACAGAGGTTGTGTCCAGGGCTACGGCTCCAGGCATCTCCCGCGTCTCTGCAGAACCATGGACGTGGCTGTGCTTGTGGGAGACCTGAAGCTGGTCATCAATGAGCCCAGCCGCCTGCCGTTGTTTGATGCCATCCGACCCCTGATCCCACTGAAGCACCAGGTGGAATATGATCAGCTGACCCCGCGGCGCTCCAGGTACCCAGGGAGCCGTCAGACTAGAGGCAGGGGCGGAGAGGACAGAGTTCCTCACTCACAGGCAGGACAGCGCTGGCCATTGGGCCTGTGCCGGGCCCTCACTGACCACCCACACCGTGGCAGGAAGCTGAAGGAGGTGCGTCTGGACCGTCTGCACCCCGAAGGCCTCGGGCTCAGTGTGCGTGGTGGCTTGGAGTTCGGCTGTGGGCTCTTCATCTCCCACCTCATCAAAGGCGGCCAGGCAGACAGCGTTGGGCTCCAGGTGAGTGAGTGGGGCCCGGGGGATGGGGGACTTAGGCCCCAGACTTCCTGCCTCCTGCTCAACCATGGTCACCAGCCTTTGGAAGCTGAAGAGGCTGCTATATCCTCACCAGCATTCATAGGCCCATTGAAACCAGGCTGCAGGCAGTTTTCCTTCCTCTTCCCCCCCCGCACTTTCTCTCCCTCCCTTCCCTCCTCCCTCTCTCTCTCACCGAGGAGTAAACCCAGGGCCTTCACACTAAGCTACATCTCCATCCCCCGCCCCCCTTTTGAGACAGGTTCTCAGTGTGCAGTTCAGCCTAGAACTCAGTATGTAGCATAGGCTGGCAATCCTCCTGCCTCAGTCTCCTGAGTGCTGGGATTTTAAGTGTGTACCGCCACACCCAACTATTTTTTATCTGGAGACAGGTCCTCACTAAATTGGTCAGGCTCAGCTCGAATCTGCTATTCTCTTGAACTTGCCTCAAACTCCCAGAGTGCTGAGCTTACAGGTGTGCACCACTGTGGTCAACTGCTGCCTCCCCCTAACACCTGAAGGAGGAACATGGTGATGCCCAGACACCAGAGACTTGGTACCAGTGACCTGTGTGAGCAGCAGGGAGAAAGAAAGCCCAATGTGATGCTTGAGGACACAGACCCCGAGCTGGACTATCCAGCTCAAACCCCGGCTTCACTGTTTATCGAGCCGTGTAACGGGGGAAATGACCTAACCCCAGGCCTCTATTTCTTCACCTTTAAAATGGGATGATGGTGAAACTATCTCCCTCGTTGGGTTGCATGAGAAACAGATGAATTAATATTGGACAGTGCTTAAAATGTCTGATTCATAAATGCTACGTTTGACAGCACGCAGAGAGCAGGAGAGATTTAGTGAACACTTAGAATGCACCAGGTAACGTCCACACAGCATCTTCATCTTACAGTTAATAGCGACTCAGAGGCCCAGCAGTGGCCCAGGCAGGGTTAGAGCCTGCGTCCCCTGCTGAGCCAGGGATCTCAGGTGCCAGTCCCCTGGGACTCCTACACTGCTGTGTCTGAGCACAGGGGTCTGACCTCCAGGTCACATCCTCCTGGAGCCTAGCGTTGTGTTGTCTGTCCTGATAAAGGAGCCTCCCACTGCCTCCAGAGCACCAGGGCGTTTGCTATCAACCTCCCAATCTGGCTGCCGAGCCAGGGGTTTTGCTGGGGCCCAAGTGCTAATGGTAGGAGACCCAGAGAGGGCTGAGGTGGAAACAGGGAGCTGACAGACATCGCTTTGTTCTGAATCCCTGTCTCACGGCTCACTTTGCTCATGCGTCTGAAATTTCAGCCTCTTCATTATTTCTTTCCTCTGTGACACATTTTCCAGCCCAGAAACTCAGCTAGAGACAAAAACATAATGAGCTCCTCTCTTGGCATCGGCTGAGGCCCGCTTTTGTGGGCTAGCTCTCCTCCTAGGACGAGTGTTTCTCAGCCGGCCCTGATGATTGGGGCCATGCGGATGTTTTAATGGAAATTACAATTTTATCCTCTCAGCTCTTTCTCAGGCTTATGAATCATGGACCCTTTCTTGGGCTATTGGGCTCATCTCTCCTTTGTCCCGCTGTCCTTCAGATCATCTTATCATTGTGTCCCCACACAAAGACCCTTTTGCAGAGTTCTATACCCAGTGAGAGGGAGAGGGAAGTTGATCTTGCAACCCAAGCTGGGGACAGTGTGGGAACCATCAGGCCTGAAGTCCTGGGCTAGTTCCCTTTAGGAACAAGGCAGGGAACTTCACTCAGAGGAGCTTGGGGGAAAGGCCTGCATCCACTGACTGGCCTGAGTTCATATTTCTTGGGAGAGCTCGTGCCTGAAGAGAGTTTAGAGAACGTTCTGGAAGGTAGGGGAGGGGCAGGTTCAGACACAGCCTGGCTGGAGATTGTGTGGTGATTTTCCCTGTCAGGCTTGGTCCCCTGTAAGGGCTGGGACCCTACAGTAGGACCTAGGCCTTGGGCTCCATCCTGCTGTTCCTGCCTTTTTCAAGTTTATTCTGTCTTTACCCATGCCCTCTTCCCTGCACAGGGCAGCCTGTGCTATATACAACTTGTTGTGTGTTCTAGGGCTAGGAGATGACTTTGCGTGCCTTGGCTGTCCCAGCTGTAAAATGGACAGAGTAATTCCTGCCTTCCAATGGTACTTGAGGGCTCTGACAGGTGGCAGAAATCCAGAGAGGGCAAGATGCAGGGAATTGCAGCCAGGCCTGGCCACGTGCCCTTCTTTTCTGTTTCCAGAAACCCAAGGCAAGGATTGATGTCTGTCAGGGAGACAAAAGTCCAATCCCAGCAACCCTGTTTGCTTACTGGGTGCCCTTGAGCAAGGCATTTCACTCTCTGAGCCTCTACTTCATCATCTGATTGAAAGACACAAATTCCAGGGTTGTGAAAAACAGGGTTAAGGAGCTGGCTGGTCCAGTGTCCCCAGAATCCAGTGTCCCTAGAATCTCGGAGCCTCCATGTTTTGTGCCTTTTCAATCACTCACCACTCCTGTCAGAGCCCTGAGAAAATAGGGATCTGTGTCCTGGAGTCACTGTGGCAACAGTGACAGGTGACTCTGCAGGAACATTGTAGATTAAGAGCTTCAAGGGCCCCAAGTGCCTGGGGGAGGCAGCAGCAGTGTCCAGCAGGGGGCACTGTAACTAGAGTGGGGCACAAGCCCCCATTTCCCTGTATCCTTTGGCCTAAACTTTAAAAAGGATCTGAGTAGAGTGTTAGGTCTTGGACCTAAGATAACAACAGGACCACTTACTGAGTGCTTGCTCTGTGCCAGGTACAAGTGGCTTTACCTGCATGAGTTCACTTAATTCTCCCAGCATCCACAGTATTCCATGTTTTATAGATGAGGGAAACAGAGGTCACATAGTTAATAAGAATAATAGCAGAAGTTTGAACCCAGGACAGCAGATACCAAAGCCTCAGGCTCAGTCACTGTTCTCTGCTTGCTCCCAGAATAGAAATTCAGAGGTCAGGGCCACAGCAGAGCTAAAATGTTCATGAAGTTTCCATAGAATGGAAAAAAAAAAAAGGGATCCTGTTGGTGATGTGAGCTTGGTCGGGAGTCATAGGTGTCCCCGCTGGACTCAGTTACAGTGTTGTGATGACTAACAGAGAAGGGAAGCCTGCTTCTCAGGGGCACAGGGGACAAAGGCCAGGCAGGGCTCCTCTATGCTAGGTTCCAGAGGGTCACCCTTTGTGCGGACTCTAGAACCTGATGGTGTCCCAGTGGAGTGAAAGGGGCACCACAGTAGGGGACAGAGTCCTGAGTCCTAATCCTGGCTCTGCCACCACCCACTGTGCCTCTCATCCCCTGCCGTGGTTACTCCGTCTCTTACGGATGGAGAAGGAATACTTGAAAATGCCACCTGCCCTGGGGTCCCGCAGGCTGATGGAGGGTGGGTTGGTTGTGACAGGGCACCAGGCACATATCAAGGTCTACTCTGAGGGTCAGTGTGCCTGTTGGTCCCTTCTCTGGAGAGCAGGCCACAGACATCTGGTGTCCCCCTGCCCAACCCCCTGAACCTGATGCTCATTCCTATCTGTGGCCAAGGTAGGGGATGAGATCGTCCGGATCAATGGATATTCCATCTCCTCCTGCACCCACGAGGAGGTCATCAACCTCATCCGCACCAGGAAGACTGTGTCCATCAAAGTGAGATGTGAGTGAGGCCGGGTGGGAGGGTAAGGGTGGGCTGGGTGGGCAGTGGGGTTTCCGGCTCCTGGGGGAAAGCGAGGGCAGGGGCCATCCTAACCCCGTGTCTTTCTTCCACAGACATTGGCCTGATCCCTGTGAAGAGGTGAGCAGCACTCCTGTGGCAATCTTTTCCTGGTGGCCCAGCGTCCTGGTAGCAGCTTTGGGCTCTGGTTTTCCCCGATCCTGGACCAGTGAGGGAAGAGGATCCAAATGTGGCAGATCTGGACAGGAGGTCTGGCCCCTCAATCACTTTTCACTAACCACCACCCCTTTTTCTTTTCCTCTCCCCCAGCTCTCCCGATGAGCCCCTCAAATGGCAGTACGTGGATCAGTTTGTGTTGGAATCAGGGGTAAGGGCCACAGCCACCTGTGATGGGGCTTAGGTGGGGTGGTCTTCCTACAGGGGTCTTAAAGGAGAGATTGCTCCAGAAAGGACACCCAGAAAGCTCCTGTGGGGTGATGTGTCCTCAGCTGGCCCAGCTGTTACAAACCCACACTCTGAGGGACAGAGTGGCCATCTGGATTGTGTGAACTCAGCAATGCCTGTTCTGAAGATCTTATAAGATCAAGATATCACTTGCATGCCTGTGGACACCCAGTGACCCTGCTTTTGTTCCTCTCTAGGGTGGACGGGGCAGCCTGGGCTCCCCCGGGAATCAGGCAAGCAAGGAGAAGAAGGTCTTCATCAGCCTGGTGGGCTCCCGGGGCCTTGGCTGCAGGTGCGTGGCAGGCACACCCTGGGACTCTGTCGTGGCTGTAGACACCAACAGGTCCTGACTCCTCTCCTCTTCCTCACTGCTGCTCCTGAGGACCTTTGTCAACTACTAGATCTGTCTTCTTGATGACCCTTATTGGTACCTGATTTCCCCTCTGAATTTCACAATTGCTCAACAGGCCTAGAGGGGCAGCTCTAACAGGTTCCACTTTGTAAATGTGGAAATTGAGTCCCAGAGGAAGAGAAACTTTCCTTGCAAGGGCGCTGGAGTCACTGCAAAAAGATCCTGTCCAGCTGTTCATCTGTGTCACAGTTCCCTTGTCACTGATTACCTTGTGGGCTTCCTTCAGAGGTAGCCAGGCCTTGGGCCACACCAGAAGCCCTTGTTAGCATGCTGCAGCCACTCACTTGTCCTTGCAGCCTTCCTCTGCCACCTACGAGCTATGTGAATCTCAAGGATCAGCTACTTAACCACCTCAGTTTCCCCCTCTATAAATCGAGGATAATGATATCCACATCACAGGATTATTATGAAGGATTTATAAGTGATTTAAAAAGCCTTCCTCTTTAAGGAGATGACAGCCCTAATTCAGAACCCAAGCACATAAATTATTATAATACAGGGTGACAAGGACTCTGAAGCAGGTATAGGCTGGGTCAGGGCTGGCAAATGGGTTTCCTGTCTGTGACATCTCTAATCACTCAGTAGGTGACCACCTGGAACACTGTTCTGCAAAGGAGTCTAAGGCTGTGTCCAGCTGGTGGGGAAAAGTGCCGTGATCGATTAGTGATGTCTGCCACAGATTTCAGTGGGGAGAACAGTGCCAAGCACCATCCTTGCTGTAGAGTTTTAGGAGCACTGAGTAGCTGAGTCTTGGGACAGAACAAGGGATCTTGTGCAAATGTGACAGGGAATACAGCATTTGAGACATAAGGGATGGTTCCGGAAAGAGAAGTAGCAGCACTGGTGGTATATTGGGTGAGGGGTTGCATAGGGGGATTGCTGGCTGTTTCTTGTGGCTGTTGCCCAGGGTGCCGTGGAAAGCAGGCCGGGAATGAGACAGGAGCTGAGGGCCTTGGGTCCTGAGCTTGTGGGTGTCACCCGAGCAGAGGGTGACAGATGTAACACTGAGGATGAGCAGAGGGCAGAGCCTCCCCCACTTTTCCCACCTCCCGCAGCATTTCCAGTGGCCCCATCCAGAAACCCGGCATCTTCATCAGCCAGGTGAAGCCCGGCTCGCTGTCTTCGGAGGTGGGGCTGGAGGTGAGTGGCTCTGGGCCGGCCCTGGGGGCACTGGGGTTGGGCTGTGACCCCACACAGAGGCGGCCCTGCCTTTTACACAGCGCACTCCTGGCCATCACTGGCTGATGATTCCTCCCCATGGCCCAGTGGATGCTCACAAGAGGGGTGACATTTGATTTCCCTACAGTTTTCTCCAGCTCTGAAGGCCAATGGTTCCGAGATAGGGAATGCAGTGATAATAATCAGACTTGACATTCTGTGTTTACTTGCAAAGGTGTTTTTCTAAGCCTTTTAGACTTTACAAGAACTCTGAGGATTAGGCACTGACATTATACCCATTTTTCAGGTGAGGAAACTGAGACACAGAGAAAGTATGTGATTTTTTTCAAGATTATGTCCCTAGTACAGTAGGGCTGAGCTTTACACCTAGGTGGTCTGATACCAGAGCTGAAACTCAACTCCCCTTTTAGACAAGTTACTTCATGCCTCTGTGTTTACTTCTGCCCACCCCTAAAATGGGAATCTTCCTTCTAAGGATTTTGTGTGGATTAAATTAATTTATACATGTGCCAGAATTGTGCCGGGCATAAGTAAGCAATTAATGGATGTTAGCTATTATGACTGTTATTGCGATGATAATCCAACATAGCCTGTGCTGTGTGGATGAGAAGCCCAAGGGTTCTTGTGTCCATTAACTGAGATTTATAGTGCAAATATCCTAATTCAGCCAAATAATTAACCTCCGATGATGTAGTATTTGATAGCCCATAACATAGTTACGGGGTGGAGGTTGCAAGGTTGAGCTTGAGATGCTCTGAGGGCCCCAACTGCTCCACTTCTTGGGAAGGTCCAACATCTAACCCTGGCACCCAAGGGAGCCATTCGGCAGATAAGGAAGCGAAGGATGACAAAAACGCATTAACCCTCCTCCATTTCTCCACCAGACGGGGGACCAGATTGTGGAAGTCAATGGCATTGATTTCTCCAGCCTGGACCACAAGGAGGTGAGGTGTGCTGCCCTTGTTGCCTCTCCATCCTACCTCTCACTCACTCCCGCCGAGTCTAAGACCCCCTGCTCTCTGCCTGGCTGCCCCGGCCTGTCTGTCAGGACGCAGCTGACTGCACCCCTGTCCTCGCAGGCCGTGAACGTGCTGAAGAGCAGCCGCAGCCTGACCATCTCCATTGTAGCTGGAGCTGTAAGTTCAGGGTGATGTGTTGAGGACCACATGACCCCTGGCTTCCCGCCCCGGCCCCTCCGACCCCTGATCTCTGCCACGCACATCTGGGCAGGGCCGAGGGGCGTTCGTTCTTCCTTGAAGCTCCGACAGCAGCGCGAAAGAGCTTCTCCCCAGTGAGAAGTTTGGTTCCGGGGCCGATGGGGACTCAGAGCCTGATCCTGGGGTGCGCAGCATGAAGAAGACAACCACGTCTTTGGCTCCCAGGGCTGTGACAGTGGACGCCCAGGTTCCTCAGGGGACTGAGCCTCTTTTCTCCCCACGAGGGCCGGGAGCTGTTCATGACAGATCGGGAGCGGCTGGCGGAGGTGCGGCAGCGTGAGCTACAGAGACAGGAGCTGCTGATGCAGAAGCGGCTGGCCATGGAGTCCAACAAGATCCTCCAGGAGCAGCAGGAGATGGAGCAGCAGTGAGTGGCAGGCGGGGGCCCCACCCAC
>NW_022900928.1:12682108-12693470 GCF_012274545.1 Fukomys damarensis
TGAGTGGCAGGCGGGCGCCCCCCCCCCCCTCCCTGAGCCCCTTGGCCTTGCCCACTTGCCCCTGTCGCCCGCACTTGTCCTCTTCAGCCACAGACCTCCTGCCTCCTTCCTCCTTACTGAGAGAACCCGATTTCCAGCCACACAAAATGAGGCTCCTTCCCATGACAGCTAACACGCTGAGGACTGCCGTGCACCATATGTTAGGGCCTTGCTCACATTACTTCGTTTAATTCCCTCAACAGCCCTGGGACATAAAGGATATTAACCCGTTTTTCAGGCGAGGAGGCTGAGCTCAGAAAGTGGAAGCTGCTTGTGTGCAAAGTCACGCATGACCAAGCTGGGGTTCATACCCCAACAGTCTTCCTCAGGGACCTGGAAGTCCCCATAGGGCCACACACCTATGATAAGTGCTCCCCACCATGTGGTTGAAATGACGGGCTGAGAGAATAAACTATTGAAAAATTCAAATGCAGATACGCTCACTCTCAGCACTTAATGCACATGTGGTAAAGGGGAGAGAGGACATCCCCACTGTTCCCATCACAGAGTAACCTGGGGTCTTGTACCCGGTTAGCAACCTCTGTTCTGCCCAGGATCCGGTCTCTCCCCTGAGAGGACCTCACTCCACCCAGGCCCCGTCGAGCACTGAGAGTTTGGAGGGGGAGAGTGGCCCTCGCTTGAATCTGCCTCCTGGCTCTTGTGGTACAGACCACGAAACCATCCACAGTCTACAGCCCAGACTGAGTTAGCGGAATTCCCCGCATCCAAGCTGGTGCAGGCGTGCTTGAAAGAGAGGCTGGAGAAAACACTGCAGAGTTTTCTCCCATCGGGAGTTGGGAAGTTTCCCTGTATAGACTCAAACCTGCTGACCTGCATTTGTGTTGCAGAAGGAGAAAGGAAATTGCCCAGAAGGCAGCAGAGGAAAACGAGAGATACCGGAAAGAGATGGAACAGTGAGTACTCGGGCCCATGTGTGGCCCCCTGACGGATCCTCCTTTATTTATAGCCATCCCATAATCCTGGCAAAGCCTGTCACATCAGGACAGCTGGGGCACAGCCTTATGTAACTGCCTTTTAGTTTAGCTCACCGGCTGCAGGCCCCGTCCTGCTGTCCACACTAGAGTCGTGCAGCCTCTTCCCAGGCTGCTTGGGTCCACTGGCAGGCGGGAGGTGGGCCTGCAAAGGTTCTGACTCCAGTTACAGCCATGGGGTCTCATTTCAGGATCATGGAGGAGGAAGAGACGTTTAAGAAGCAGTGGGAAGAAGACTGGGGCTCAAAGGAACAGCTCCTCTTGCCCAAAACCATCACCACGGAGGTGCATCCAGCTCCCCTTCGCAAGCCAAAGTGTACGTATCATGAGCCGATCATCTGAGGAGGCCCTGCTTCGGGATCTGAGGATGGCCTGGGGCTTCGGGAGCTAGGCAGAAATGCTGCTCTCCAGCCACCACTCCCTGCCACCTCCCCATGTGAATAGCCTGTGGTCCTCTTGGCCAGCTTTCTTTCATGGAGAGGCAGTCATCTGTCAGAAGCGATCTAGTAGGTACCCAGGGCTAGGGAGCGTCTGCCCTCTTGCCTTGGGGGCCTGATGCACACACCCACTCCTCCATAACTCAGATATACATGGGCCGTGGGGCTCTGCAGGAGCGTGGAGAGCTGTGCAAAAGTGGAATAGCTTGGGATGGTTAACTTCGTTTGTCGGTGTTGTGCTCACCTGGTTCTGAACAGGGGCCGAGGTGAAGCCAGCAGCAAGAAAGAGGAAGTGCCTCTGGCAGTCCAAGGTTGATGGGCACTAGAGGAAGGAGATGGCCTGAGGGCCCCGTCGCTATATCCCTGCCTGTGAGCTGCTGTCACACCGCCCCAGGATGCACACAGGGAAAAGACCTTGCGATTGGTCCAGGCGACAGCTGTGGTGCGGTCTGGTGACCTCACCGTGCTGGGTGCTCAGCTCCCACCACCCTTCCCACCTCCTCTCTTCATGGGCCCTGCAGTTTCACCTCCAGTCCAGGTCCCCACCAACTGCTCTCCCATCCACCAACTTCTGACATGTGATTCAAGAAGCAGCCCTTGCTGCCAGGGCAAATGGGAGTCTCACTATTTCTGAGCTATTGGGGGGCTCCAGGAGCAAGGGAATGTGGGGGCCATGGCCATCACAATTCCAGCCTGGTTGAATCTTCACCCAGTTGGTGCTATTTATGATTGACACGTACGGGTTCTGCCACAACCAACTATGCTCATAAGAACACAGGGTCTAGACTTTGAGAACTTCCGGAAGGGGCCAAGAACCAGGGCTCCCCATCTCTGGTGTGTGGCAGCCACTTGGGAAGCTCTTATAGTTCTGTCTCAACTTTGGATCATACCCAAGCCCCAAAGGGGCATCACCTTGCCAACTCAGGCCACCAGGAATAAGAAAGAGGCTCCATTTCATCCTTCTCTCATGCCCTGCAAACAGCTCCCAGCACATTCCTTCCCGGCAGCAGGGCACAGTGTCACCTCATGGTCCTCTCAGAAGGACAAAGCTTGTTCTCATTGGCCTCACCCGATATTCAGTATAAGCTGAAGACGTGGCCCAAGCTAAATTCCAGCTGAACAATACATGTTTTAGATGGGCAGCTAATTTGCTGCTATGAGTGAAATAGGAGCTTCAGAAGGAGAGAAATCGATTTTAATTGCTTCTCATGAAAGTCATCCTCATTGATTTAGTACCTTTCTAGAAATTGGGTCTCAGCTTCACAAAAAACACACCCTCTCAGGAACAATAAAAAACCCTCTCACTAGCTAGCTATTTATTTAGTGCTTTTTAAGCAAATCATGTTTCCTGAATAAAGAGAGCAAGATTTCTGCCTTAGTATAAGACTGATGACCCCAGTCTCTCTGCCTCACTGGGTGACTACTCCCACCGTCCATTGAGTTCTCATTTAGAGATAAGTCAGGAAAAGCTACAGGGCTTCTGATGCAGCTCAGTGACTGCCTCTCTGCCCATTATCAGGAAGCTGGGACAGTCTGGGCTGTTTGGGGTCTGTAGGACCCCGCCAGCTAGTGCCTCTGACCACCCTGTAGCTCCAACACCCTGCTGGCCAGCAGGTCAGACCTGACTCAGGCTTCTGAACCCTGCATTTTTTGAGCAAACAGAAGTGTGACCCATCTCCAGCCTGAAACATGAGGTCAACCAGCCTAAGGATGTGAGAGGGCCTTAATGCTCCCTTAACCAGCTGCCCCAGGGGCTCTCACAGTTGCTTCTGCCTACCAATCCCTGGCCTACCCACCGGCTCCCCAGTGTTCTGCTGAGCACTCAAAGCTAGGATGTACTGATGTAGAGATCCCTAAAAGACCTTTCCTTACCCCAAGCAGTAGGGCAGGGTTGGGATGGAGTATCTTTATGAAGGATCCCAGAGCTAGAAGGGGCCTTTAGAGGTCTAGAGGAGAGATGTCAGCCTTCTGTCTCTCGAGGGTCAACCTCAACCCACCCACATCAGTAGGCACATGGTTTGGAAGGTGAGGTTTTTGGTTTGTTTTTTTTTCTAACCAAACCATTCAATAATCCTGCATGTTCCCCTTGTTTTAAAAAGTAGTCTTTCTGTTGGCAAGAGAGCATCAGTGTTCCAACTGTTGAATAAACTGATTCAAGCCAAAACACAAGAAATTTAATATACAGCCTTTTCATAGGTCCATGGGCAAAGGAAGTCTATGGAATTTAAATGCAATTCACAAGCAGGCTCGTACACCACCTACCAGAGTCCCAGGGAGGCCAGAGGCCAGGTTAGAAATAACTACAACGATGGCTTGCTAATCTTTCTGCATGTTTGATGTCCAGAGTCTCTCTGACCACCCTGCGGCTCCAGGACCCTGCTGGCCAGCAGGTCAGACCTGCCTCAGGCTTGTGGACCCTGCATTTTTTGAGCAAAGAAGAGTTTTAGGGTTAGGGCTTTCCTGATAACTTCATACGCGCCATTTACCTTTGTGATCAACCCACAATCAGGGCAGAGCTCAGACAACCCAGGAACCAGAGCCCCAAGGCAAGGGTAGAAGCAGAATGGGAAAAGATCCATTCTCCTGCAGCAAGCCCTTCCCTCAAATGTGTAGGGTACAGGATATTCCTGTCCCCACCCACCTCCAACTTTCAACCTACCACCCCACAAAATTGTTCTTATGCTGCTATCACATCAGAGCTCTTATTGCTAGCCCATTGTACAGATAGAGAAACCAAAGCTATTGAGGTTGAAAGCGATGCATGCCCAGCCAGAGCTGTGCCTCTGTCCCTGCCTGGACCTCACAGCATCCCTGGAGGAAGCCAGTCCTAGGCTCCTGGGCTCTTCAGAAGCTCATCTGGCCTTCACTCTCCCAAATCCTCTTGGTTCACCAGCTTCTTCCTCTTTTCCCGGGGTAGATGATCAGGGAGTGGAGCCTGAGCTCAAGCCCGAAGACGACCTGGATGGAGGCACAGAGGAGCAGGGAAAGCAGGTTGGCATCCCCGCTTTGCTCCCTGGCCTGGCTGCTCTGCCCACCGCCTCCTGAAGCAGTGCACAAACTGGGCTCAGAGGGACCGGTAGGGACCACTGGAGCTCGTGAGGCTCCTTCAAACACTGGCGTAAGACCCTAAGAATAGGACTTATGGCCAGGCTGATAAGTCAGGTGCAGACCAGTGCAAATGAACCTCTGGTTTAAATGTTTAAGTGCTGCCCAATCCCAAGTCCCCCTCTGCTGCTCTGGCCTCTCCTCCAAAACTCCCTAGGCCCCTCCCAGGTCCAGCAACTAAGGAGGCAGTGCCTGATCCAACAGCAGCTTTCAAAAGTCTGGTCCAGCACTCAAGTGGTCAAGGGCAGACAATCATTTAAGCTGTCACCCCAGCCCCAGGGAGCTCAGGTTTGGGTCGTTGCGCCACCATGCTGTTGTTGCCTGGGAAGGAGGGGGCTGTCCCTGCTTATCCGCCCCAAACAGGGATGTGTTTTGTGGGCACATCTGCCCACTGCTGCTGGCACATCCTTCCTGAGCCGACCTGGCCCTTGCCTCTTTTGCCATGTTGAAAGCGGCCTATTCGTTCTGTGCTATGAGACAAGACAGTTTTTTTCTGCCTGACAGCAGTTCTAGGCAGAGACCCAGTCTCGGTTTTGTCTCAAGCCATTTCTTGGATGAAGGACCCAGGCGTTGGATGGGAGAGGGCTTTTTCTCTTTCAATGGAGCTCTGTGTTAGGAGACCACATCTGTGATTTGGAAAAGATCATCCTTGACAAGGAGTTTGTTGTCTGCTTTTCTGGCATTGATTTCTGAAGCCAGTAACCTGGGAAGGGGCATTTGAAAGGGACTCAGAGCTTGGGAATGGGACTTTTCTCTGGTTGTCTTGGACGTGCTTTGTCCTGGACCAGGCCAGGTAAGTGGAGAATCAGGCAAAGAGTGCAGGTTTTTTTGGTTGGATCTGCCATTGCCATTCTTTATCTCCAAAGCCCCACTTTCCTTGGAAACCTACCTTCTAGTTTCCGCCGTGGATGCTCTGGCCCACCTGAATGGTGTCTGACCGTTTTGTTCTCTGTGTTTTATAGCCTTTGGGTGGTTTTACCGTTATGATGGCAAATTCCCAACCATCCGGAAGGTAGGACAGGACTGGGTGCTATGCCGATGTACGGATGAGTTTGCTGTGGGTTGTGGCTTTTCCCAAACATTTCTTTACCAGTCTGCTCTGAATGGTGTGACCTGGCCTGTTCACTTGGAAAGACGATTCCTTCTGTGCCTCTCGTCAAGATGATGTCAAACGGCAGGGCACTGGTATAGGGGTTTTGTGGGATGTTCCTGGTGTGAGGCCTGCCCAGGGACAGTCAGCTTTCACATGGGTCTGCACCAGCTCCCATGGCACAAGCCAGGCTCAGGGAGCTTCTGCTTTGTTCTGTCAAGTAGAACCAGGCCCATGACCAGGACCCTGGGTCATGCAGTGTGAGACAGCAGTGCGGGTTGTGACATTGACTGTGCCAGGTGCAGACCGGCTGACCACACAGGGGATTTGCTGCCTCCGTTGGGACTGGGAACCACACCAACCAAAACTCTGCTAATGGCTGTCTGCGTGTGTCCAGAATCATGCATTTTCCCAATCTCCAGAGCCTGTAATTTTCTCTCTAAATCTTATTATAGCATTTCCAGGCCTCATAAAACTCTCTTGTCCTTTGTCTTTCGTAAATCACTTTGGCATTTGATTATGAAAATGCCACTGTTAATATCTGTAGCTTTGACATTCGAGATGGCTTGGTATTTGAAAGTCAGGCATCAGCATAAATCTGAGTGAGGTGAATTGGAGTTATCCCTTCACTGGCTTTCTCTAACAAGAAGTTGGTCACCCAGAAACCAAGCTACTAAAGATTGGTGACTTTGATGATCCGTAACTTCTTCCTCCCTACAAAACGGGAATGTCAGATGTGCCTGGAAAATCTACTCCCTTTCTCCACCACTTTCCTATTAAGATAACAGACAGCAGCACTGGGGATTTAGCTCAGTGGTGCTGCCACCTGCGTCATAAGTGCAAGGACCTGAGTTTGATCCCCTGTACCAAAAAAAGAAAAAGAAAAAGGATAATAGCAATATTCTTATATAGGTGAACAGAAAATTGGACAGCTCATGTTGGAGATTCCTTCCAGCATTATCCTGGTTTCAGAAAGCACTTGGTCTCTTAGGACCATTCTCTTCATCTTACAGGCTCACTCCTGGCTTAGGGTGACTCACTGAATTAGGTTGTTAATTCTTTTGTAATACTGTCTCTGTTAGAACTCAATGGACAGAACAAAACACACACATACATGGTATCACTGAAAAAAGTAATGAAGCAGACCAAACCCTTTCCAAACATTAACAACTGTGCAGATGTGAAAGAGCTGGACTCTTGGACGTACACATCATAGATGATGTCACTTTCCAGTTGATCCCTTGAAAGTTGCCATTGGTAAAGAGGTCAGGCTGGTCTCCCCCTGTTCATTAGTTCTATCATTCCAGAAACAACTGGTGTATTGCTTTTCATTTTCATTTCCAAAAGAGGGAACAATTGCTCTTAGGTAAAATCAGCAGCCCATCACCATCTGCCTCTCCTCTCAGTCTGGACTAAGAAGAAGGTTTGCCATGAATTTAAAACTGACAGCTAAAAGGACAACATTGTCATGTCCCTCACACTGGCTGTGGAAACCCATTTTCATATTGACTAGCACCATGAGATGCTTTGTCTCCCAGCAGCTGGAACACTGAGTCCCCGCATAATGCAAGGAGGTGTCTTGGCCATGATCACCAATTATCACAAACCCCCCTTATCTGAAAAGAGAAAGAGTCAGTGTCTCTATTCCTACCCTAGAACCAAGACCCTATGGGACTCAAGGCCTCCAGACTATGGCACCAGTTATGCCAGGACCTGGAGAATTCTTGGTTCTGGCTAAAAGCTTTCATTAGAACTGCTGGAGTAAATCATGCAGAGCATCCTACTTGCTGGAGCCCAGCCTGACAGGGGAGAGAGATATGCACACAATTAAGTTAGTGCATGAAGGCAATAGGAGATCCCTAGGCAATGCTGTAGGGAAATCTTCCCTCTGCACCTCTAAGCAGATGCTACTTTATTAAGGATAAGACAGAAACTGTTTGTGGTCAGCCTGCCCTACCCAGGTGTCCAGCTTTAAAATCTTAGTGCTGATTTTTTTTAAACCAACAGGAAGGCCATTCCTATTATGGTGATCCCTGTGGGAGGCCAGGCCTTTAGTCTAGCAAGCTGCCATTAGGCAGAATGTTTCTGGCTCCCCTTGGAGAAATCGCTGTCCGAATCTCTGACATGATGGCGGGAATTCACCTCTCAACTGAGCTGAGTCTAGTGAACAGAGTAGGCAAGGAACCAAGGAGGAGAACCATTTTCTCAAGAGGCTCCTAGCCTACTCAGGAAGTGGGTCCCGAAAGTGACCATTTCCACATTGTGCAGGAAGTGGGGGTGGTCTTCACAGGGTAGCAGAATAGGATGAGCCAGTCAGAAGTCTGTAATGACCCACTGTTCCTCCAGCTGTAAATAAAATGTGTGCTCATTGCTGGCAAACTCAATTCCTTATTCATAGCCTTGGATGCTGAGAGGATTTAGAAAATCCAAGAGCAGGCCCCAGGAAGGCTTGTTAGAGGAGGGGTGAGCTCAGTGAACAGGGAGTTTCCTTGTCCCAGAAAGTGCCCAGGATGTTGACTCCTTCTGCATCCCCTGTCCTGAGTGCTGACCCTTCCTCTTTTGCCCCCAGCCATGAGGGCACAGTCAAAAAACTGGAACCTGGAAGACTAAATTCCAAATCCTGGCACCGTCACTAGACTTCTGACATCGGGTAAAGGTGTCCACCTCTCTGAGCCGTGGTCCCTTCCTCAAGAGAAAGGGACAGTACCTACCTAGGAGATAGTTAGTCTCAATCCCTTGGCTTGTAGAAAGCAGACTCTGTGGGTCCAATTCTCTTGAGATCTGTTTTCCTTCATCAAATCCTTCTGAACTCTGTGACCAGAGTAAAGCAATCAGGCCATCCTCCCCACTACATCTCCCAGTTTCCAGCCCATCTTCAGTTGAGGGGCCCAGTAAGAGGGAACCCTTGCTTTGGACTCTCTATAATGGAATAGCTTACACATTGAGGCAAAATCCAGTGTCCTTGGCTCTGGGCCCCAGGTCTGAGGCTGCTCCCAATTCCTCTTGCTTGGGACAGAGGATCTCTGAGGATGAAATTTGCCAGCTCTCCCAAATTTTCTCTACAATCCCCCAGGATGCATCCCTGATGTCTAAACATGATCCACCTTTCTCTTCAGATGCTGGAGAAGAAATAAATACATTGCCTTTTATGTTGACAACTCTTTGAAGTTTACAAAGCCCTTTCATCGTTGCTATTTCATTGGCCCTGAATGAAAGCCTGTGGGGCTATTATTTCCTCATTTAGAGTCAAGGGGAATCAGGCTCAGAGAGGTGAAGGAACTTCATTAAGACCACACCGATGGTTACTGAACTAATAAGCCGGTTCCCATTGGCAAAGGAATGTGACTCCCATTCTGCAGCAGGTTGCAGTGGTCTCCCTGTCCTAAACCTGAGGTTGGGTGCCCAGTGCAGTGAGCCACAGCTGTGGGTGGGGCTCAGCATGGAGTGGTTACCCCGTGTTGTCTGAGATCTGGGTGCTGTTTGCTGTGCTGTTCTAGTATCAACACTACCTTGTAACCCTTTATCATATAAACAATGCCACCTCCACTCAGAAAGGAAAAGATAAGAAGAAAGCCAAGTATGACAGCTTGCAGGAGTTGAGAAAGAATAAGAAGGAGCTGGAGTTTGAGCAAAAGCTTTACAAAGAGAAAGAGGAAATGCTGGAGAAGGAAAAGCAACTCAAGATCAACCGATTGGCCCAGGAGGTATGTGTCCTGCTCACAGGCCAGGAAGTCATCCTTTGGATGCACTTTGGTTGTCCCTGACCATGTCAGGGACCAGCTGGAGTTGTTTTCCCAAGGTGGAGTCCAAGGCTCACTTCCTCCCCCTTCACCTGGAGAATAAGACCATCCCACCTGCCCAGCATCACCTGCCACCTGCTCCTGGATTCCATGCTCGTTTGAGCTGGAGGCTGGTCTGCTGGCTCAGCATGAGTCCCAGGCTAACCCCTCTCCCTAGTGTAGATCTGAAGTAGCCTTCCGTTCACCTGTCTGTAGGTCTCTGACTGTCTAGTCACCCTACCCGAGTTATGAGTCCAAGTCCAGGTCTCGCAGGCTGGCTAAGGCTACCCCTGTGTGCAGATGGTAAGTCTGAGGCCATCCCAGTTAATCCGGCTGTGAGTGAGTCTAAGGCTGCTTCCACCACATACAGGGTGCCGGAGGCTCTACCTCTGTAACCTGGGAGTGTATCTAAGGCTCTCCCCTGCCAGACCTGTCAGAAGCACTCTTGCAGGATGAGCAAGTGCTATTTCCTAGGTGAGGCAGTCGGCCTTAGCCCCCCAGCTGCAGAGATATTCTTTCTGCTTCTCTTTAATGCTTTCATGAATCAGACTGTCAAGCTGATCAGATTATTGAGCCAGAGAAGTCCTGGAGCATGTGGAAAGCATTAGGTCTGGCATTAGAAATGAATTAGCCACCAAATTAAAAATAAGATTCAACTTGTGCTTCTGAGGACAAGGCAGCCTGGAGTGGGGGGAAATACAAGTTCAGTTCTTGGAATGCACAGGGAGGCTACAAAAGGACCATTCTTGGAGACTCATAAGAGCCTCAGGGTTCCTGGGATGCAAGGGTCCAGCCAATCCCATGCAGCACTTAAGCCCCTTCTCTGATGTTGCTAAGGGATTTTCTTAAATCAGCTTCCATCCGCTTCCCTCCTCCCCCTTATTCCTGCTTCCTAGGGGCCAGATGGACCACACCATGGTTTTTTTTTCTAGACAAGGGACAGCCTAACCGTGCTCTGGGACTTTTAGCAAACTACTTCCATGCCCGTGGCTGCTTGCGTGATTCAGGTGCCCTGTGTCCTCTCCTTTTGGCTTCGGTCCTGGGTCCCAGGTATCTGAGACTGAGCGGGAAGACCTTGAGGAATCTGAAAAGACTCAGTACTGGGTGGAAAGGCTCTGTCAGACGCGCCTGGAGCAGATTTCCTCTGCTGATAATGAGATTCCAGAGGTAACAGTGCCCTTCTTTCCACAGAGACCCTCCTGCTGCCCAGGATGACCCATTCTGGGGACAGTGGAGGCATATTGGTCACTAGAGAGTGTTGTCCACACCACTGTCCAGGGCCCATCCTACAAGCCCCTCCCGCTCCTCTCAGGGAAGAGGGACATTGTACAGGGATGGGAGATGTCTCTACTTCTGGGCTCATCTCCAGAGTGACCATTGTGTTCCAGATGGTCTGAGATGGTCCTAGGCAGGCCTGTTGTCCTACCTTAGTATTACAAGCACTGCTCACATGCTCAGGTGTGTTCTGGTTGAGAGGATAAAGTACCTGATCACCTTACCACCCCCAGACGGCCTGCCTTGCACCCTGTGGTACCCACAGTTCTAGTGGAGGGAGTAGAAGAGTACAGTACCTGGTGTGCTGTGAAGTGTCGTCCTAGTTGGTAGAGATAATCATGGCCCTTCCTTGCAATCCTCAGATGACCACAGGGCCCCCACCTCCCCCGCCTTCTGTGTCTCCCCTGGCCCCACCCTTGAGACGCTTCGCAGGTGGTCTGCACCTCCACACCACCGACCTGGATGACATCCCCTTGGACATGTTCTACTATCCCCCCAAGACTCCCTCAGCCTTGCCTGTTATGCCCCACCCTCCACCCTCCAACCCCCCTTCCAAGGTCCCTGCACCCCCTGTGCCTCCGTCCTCGAGCCACGTGAGTGCCTCACCCTCACCCTGGGTGCAGCGCAGTCCACCCCCCCCCCCCC
>NW_022900928.1:12693719-12714170 GCF_012274545.1 Fukomys damarensis
CCCGCCCCCTCCATCCATTCCCACCCAAAACCTCACTCCTACCCGCCCACTGCCCTCGGCACTGGAAGAGGCACTGGGCAACCACCCGTTCCGCCCTGGGGACACAGGCAACGGATCAGAGGACTGGGAGGCAAAGAACCACGGTGGGAAACCCACCAGCTCCCCTGTCCCTGAACGAAGCTTCCTGCCCACCGCAAAGGTACCAGCATGCTATGCTTGGAAGCAGAAAAATGGGGAGGGCTGCTGTTCCTCAAGTCCTTCGCTGCTCGTGTGAGTGGAGATGGGAGGAAAGAGCATCTCACCCCATTTTCCAATCTGCATGTGTGGATGCCCACACGTGTGTGGTTCCGGCTGTTTTCACAGTGCTGTGTTGTATAACAAATCACTGGCGCTCCTGGGGTGAGCAGCAGTGTGTCCGCTCGGGTTTGTTGCTGTCTCTTGGTAGTGTGGGCTCGGAATTGCGATGTGGCACTTTAAGGCTGTGTTAATGAATAGCTAGCTCTGGGTCACATCCAGTCATTGCTTGATATTATCCCAGAAAGCCTTGAACATGGAAATGACTCCTTGGTTTAGCAGGAAAAGTGGACTGGCCGAGGGATTTATTGAAATGAAAAATTTACTGAAAACGAAGTGATAACGTTATCCATGGCAGCATTTCCCACATCACAGCGCCATTTCCCACGGCACGAGCCAACCGCACCTCCCTGAGGTGTGATACTCAGAAATTTCTGGCCAACATCCAGCTACATGAGAAACGAAGCCAGAGCTTGTAGAAATCTCCAAATTTACTATTAAAAGATTAAGGACGTTTTTCTTGGATGTCAGGAAATTGAACAGTGATCTTCTCAAAAGGCTTATTTCCAATTAATTATTCTTTACTCAAAGACTGTCTTGGAAGAAGCAAGACCTGAGGAAGGCACAGAGCTTTGGTCCCGGGGGAAAACAGTATTCCTTTGTTCCCAGCCATGGGCCGGGCAGGGCACTGGGAAAGTTGGGGGAGAAGGTGGCCAGTAGCACCTCACCAGGGGCTTTTATTACCCCTCCCACTGGAGCTCTGTGCAGGGAGGAAGCAGTCTCTCTGCTCCCTGGGAGCCAGTCTGTAGGAGGCTGGATGAACCCAGCCACGGGGCCACATCCTTCTCTGTAGGTGGCCACCACTGACACGGGCAGTAGCTTTCCTCAGTAAGTTTGTTTCTGCAGAGGCTGAGCCCCTACCTTGTGCCTTTTGGTCCGAGGGGCAGAAGGGAGCATGGCTGGGCCTTACAGAGCTTCACCACCCAAAGGGTGAACACTACCCAGGCAGGACTTTGCTGTAAAGTAGGCACCAGCCATGCACCGGGGAGACGTTTGTTCCAATGGGAAGCTGAGGACACCTCAGGGCTTATGAGCTGAGCTTTGAGAGATGTGATCTGTGAGGATGGAGAAAAGGGCATCTCTGGTGCAGGGGACATGTGGATGGCAAGAAAGGACAGCAAGGAGCCAGGCTGCCTGGGCCTGAGTCCTGTCTCCGCTGCTCACGACTGGTGACTTTGGGCAGGAATCACTCGTGTGTCTGAGTCTGGGCCTTCCAGTCTGTAAAAGGGGGATGCTAACAGTACCTACCTGCTAAGAGAGTTAAGTAAGTAATGCAGGAAAGCTGAAAACATCCAGGAAGAGAGGCCCAGGAAGGCATTCTGAGGTGATAGCGAGGAGGAACCCAGGCACATGGGTGTCCGGTAGACACTAGCTGTGGGTATTAATCCAGGTATGAGTAAATTTGACGAATCTGCCGGAGTGGACAAGAAGTCATCTCAGGAAACTTCGAGGCTGTGTCAGAATTCCAGATGGGACACTTTCTGTGTCCCCTCCATTTAAATGTCTTAAGTGACATCAAAGCCACAGCTGCCACTGACATGAAGGCCAGCGGCTACTATTCGGCTGCTTCATCCTGCCCTGTGTCAGCACTGTGGCCCTCGTCCCACCTGCCCTACCTGGTCTCCTCCTCCCCACGTGCCCAGAAAGCCATCATCAGTGCTGCAACAGGTGACAACACATCCACACAGTCCAGCTGCCAGCAGGCCTCAGGTAGCAGAAACAGGTGTCTGTGTCAGCTTGACACTTGTGCCAACCACACCAGCACCTGCCTGAGGGAGGTTATGAGGGCCAGACCTACCCCCACACACCATCTGCTATGCCTACCACACTAGAGAGTCATTCATCTAGTCAGTAAACACACGTTCACTGAGCACCTATGCCAGAAACAGTGTTGGCCACTGGAAACCACCGCTAGGTGGGCAGCCACAGTCCCTGCACGTGACAGATAGCCTGGTGGGAAAGAAAGATAAGTTGGCAGGTAATGGCTGTGGCATTGGTGGACTTGTTGGATGTGCAGGTGCTATAATGAAATGTGGAGATGGAAGGCACTAAGACCTGGATAAGCAAAGCAGAAGAAAGAAAGAGCATGTGCAAAGGCCCCAGATGAAACAGCCTGGCATTTTAGAGACTAAAGTCAAGCAGTGTAAGGAGGCCAGAAGGAGTAAAGGGCGAGGTTGAAAAAGAAGGCAGAGAAATCCTTGAAGGGGCTTGGGGTCCAAGCTGGGGGGCTAATTAGTCAATGGGGACCTCTCAAAGGGCTTTGGGTAGGCTTATGACCAGACTGGGTGGGCATGTCTTGCCCAACATGCTCCAATAGGCTCGAGTGAAGCAGACAGGTTGGCATGCTTACTGGTCCTCACCCTGTGGCCTCTGGACACTGCCTCCGGATTATGGAGAGATTGCCCTTAAAGGGAGGGGACACTGGGACACTAGATGGTCTCCATGGCCACTGAGAGTCTCGCAAGCATATCCTTGGAGTGACGTGGCTGATGGTACCCCAGCCTAGGCTCTGGTTCAAGTGGCTGATTCCGTAGACTACTCAGTAGTTTCTGTGGCCAATGGACTTCTTGCCTCTGTGTTGAAGGTCACACCCAGCACCTCCGCAGGGTGGATGGGCAGACTGGGCAGGCTGGGCATGTGCATGGAGTGAATGTGCATGGAGTGAACTTGCATGTGTGGAGATGCACCATGACCAGCCTCTCCCATCCCTACCCTCACCTCACGCGAGTCTCTCTTCGACTAACCCCTGTAGACATTTTGCCCAAGTCCACAGCCTCCACGGGGCCCTGGCGTGTCCACCATCTCCAAACCTGTCATGGTCCACCAGGAGCCCAATTTCATCTACAGACCAGCTGTGAAGTCTGAGGTCCTGGTAAGCCCTGTTGGGTCCTCTCCAGGGTGTTTCTAGAGACTCAAGCCAGGGCCACCTCGCCTGGGTTCTGCTGTCCCTGGAGAGAGTGAGAGTGAGGTCATCTCATCCTTTCTCACTGACCAGGAGATGAGTTTATGTGTGTGGGGTGGGTGGTGACCTGCCCCACGGAATCCGTTCCCTGCTGGGCCACATAGCCTGGGGCTGCACCTACAAGTGATGGTGACCACAGCTGAGCTTTAGTGAAAGCCGCCCTGTGCCAGGCTCTGGGTGCGTGGTCTCATTTAACCCACACAGCAGTCCACTGACCTGGCTTCTCGTGTCATCCTGCTTAACACTAGAAAGAACTGGGGTTAAGGTGGTTGCCCAAGGACCTCCTGGACTTACTGCTTTTTTACTTTTTTCCCAAGTATTGGGAATTGAACCCAGGGCCTTCACATTGAGCTACTTCCCCAGCCCTTTGGATTTATTTGTTTACTTTTTAAATCCTGAGACAGAGTCTTGTGAAGGCTGGGCTGGAACATGTGATCCTCCTGCCTGAGCCTCCCAGAGTGTTGGGATCACAGCCACCGCACCTGATTTGGGTTTAATGCTTGCTCCCAAGTCCTTCGGACTCCAAAGCCATGCTCTTACCCACCTTGCCCATCCCTTTAGAGAGCCCATTTTCCCCGGCCTCTGCCCCCAGGCCTGTGTGGCATGGTGTAGAACACCCGTAGGTGGGGAACTGGCCCAGGCAGATCCCCTTCCCTCTCTGCAGTTAACTTCTCCCTCCCTCGCCTGGGGAGTCTGGGGAGTGGTCTCAGAGATGTGGGGAGGTCAGCACCCCAGGCCTCCCAGCTGAGGGAGCTGGAAACAGAGCCAAAGCAGCCTTTTTAGTCCCCCTTCTAGGAAACCCTATCTAAATGTCAGGATGGGACAGCTCTGCTTATTTTGAGCTTTAGTGTCCCGGCTGCTCCCCAGAAAGCACAGGTCATGCTCCCGAAACAGCCTGCTCATGTGTCCGGCGCATTCTCTAGTTAATGACAGGGTGGTATCTGCTTAACTGAGTGGGCAGCTGCTGAGCTAGGGTTGGGGGGTCGGCAAGGCAGAGAGAGCACCCCTAAATCACTCCGCGTGTGTCAGGAAGAACAGGGCAGCCGCAGGCTGGCAGGCACAAGGCCTGGCACCAGGGGGCAGATGAGACCTATTTTTAATGTGTGGTGGGGAACTTTTTTTTGTTTGTTTGCTTCCCCTCTGGCAGCCTCAGGAGATGTTGAAGAGGATGGTGGTTTATCAGACAGCATTCCGACAAGTAAAACGCTCCCCATCGTGTGCCTGGTCCTCCCTGCCACCCGTCCTCCCGCACTGTGCCTGGCTTCTTTTTCCCTAGGGGTGCTGGCCGGTTCTGAGGCTGCCCGAGCGCCATCTGCCAGAGAGCTCCAGGCCACAGCAGGCCTCTTGCTCTGGCAGGGGTTATTGGGGGGGGGGTCCTATCAGATCCTGTGCTCAAGCCAAGAAAGCAGCAGGTTCACGCCGCTTGCTCTAAGTTATGCAGGCAGAAGGAGCCCTCAGGAGGAAGTGGCCACCTGGCTGGCTCCTCCATCTGCCCAGGGTGAAGCAGTCCACGCTGTATCTAGGTGGTGTTGGGCATGCAGCCACCAATCCTCCCTACCTCTGGCTGTGTGTCAGAGCCAGCCACTGCACTGGCTGTTTCATGACCAGTGAAAGGCAGCCCCATGATAGAGGGGAACATGAAGAGCAGCCCTGGCTTCTCCAGCCCCCCAACTCACAGGCGGATGTGACATAGGAGGGGAGCAACAGGGGTCTGCAAAAGAGGCTGGTCCCGGCCCAGGGCCAGGAGTGACAGGCAACAACTAGTCCTCAGAAGGCAAGTGATGCCAAGCACTGTTTTTAAATGTGCTGTGTATATTCGCTCACTTGATCTTTACAACTACTCTGGGAGGCAGTTGCTATTTTCTTCCTCATTTTATAGATGAGACACAAAAGCAGAGCTTCAAAATGTGCCGTGATGGCGCAGCTAGTCTCACACACTGGATTTGAATCCAGGAGGCTGGGCTCTGCAGTCTGCTTTTGTTGCTTTGTTTTGTTTTGTTTTTTGTACTGGGGATCAAACTCATCTTTATGCATGCAAGGCAGGCGGTGGCACCACTGTCCTTGAATGCTCTGTCACCTGCCTCTCAAAGCTGTCCCACTGCCAAATAGCCATTGCATCGGAGAGTCTGGTGGTTTGGAACAGCTCAAAACAGGGAGAGAAGTGCCAGAAGGGAGAAGTCTGGGCACCAGGCATAGTGTCAAAGCCCACTGACTGGACGGCCTGAGGCACGAATGTCACCTGGCTGGGCCCAGGAGTGATGGCTGGAGCCCCCCTTGAAGGCCAGCCAGCTGCAATGGCTCATAGTCTCTGACTCATACAAGACTCAAGACCTGCTCTCTGCCCCGTCCCTGAAAACACATCCTCAGGGTCAAGCCCAAGGTGCCCAGCCCCGCAGATGGAGCAGCCAGGGATAGGCAGGCCCCGCTCATAGGATTGTGGCCATGCACCTCTGTCACATGGATTTGCAGCATGTGGCTAATGCCCACATCCCCAACCTGGTGTAGGCCAAAGCCCCCATGGGGCTGGGCCCTGGAGGTGAAGGGCAGTTAGGAGGGGTGGCAGGTGGATGCCCAGGGAACCGTCTGCTGATATTTGGCCTTTATCTTGTGACCAGAGCCTGCTACATGCTGGGTTTCACCTGCAGCCTCCCTAAAACCCTGATCACAGGCTCTGGGGGATGCTTGATGTGACTCAGGGAACTGCGAGCTGAGCCGTCACAGGGCCCTGGGCTGAGCCACGGCTTTACTGTCCTCGCTCAGTCTCAGCATCCCAGGCCACAGGGACGCTGCTCTCTGCAAGTGCCTCTGAGGAAGGCTGGTCCTGGCTCTGGTCCCTTCTCTCCACTGCCTTGTTTCTAAATACTGGGGACGTTGTCCCCACAGCAACTGCTTCAGGCCAGGGCCCCAGAGCCATGTGTCCCCTCTCCTCTCTCAGCCAAAGGACCAACCTGGGGGCCCTGATGCTGTAGAGTAGCATTGCATGAGAACAGTTCCAGGCACCAGGCAGCATGGCCTGGGGCTGGGGCAGGGCACTGGTGGAGGGCATGGCCTCCTCCCTGGGCACTCGGAGGAGGTGAGGTAGGGCTGAAAGGCTGGTGCTGGGGTGAGACTTTCCGGAGGGCAGAGGCCCAGTTTTAGACACCAGCAGGGTCCTGTAGCCACACCGTCTGCCCACTGGATCATGCAGGGGACAGGACCAAGCCCCACCAAAGGCTTCTGTAGTCCCCACCTGCCCCCGTGCAGGGTGCTCTACCTCTTGGCACCAGCAACCTCCCCGCGCCCTAGCCCAGCCGTACTCCCCCCACTTCTGACCCATTCACCCTCTTCCTTCTCTGCCCTGGCCTGCAAAGGTCTCTGCTCTGTTATCCAAAAGCCCTCCCTTTGCTTCCAGGATTTCCGGAAATATGAGGAAGGCTTTGACCCCTACTCCATGGTAAGAGGTAACTCCCTGCCCCAGAGCGAGCTCTGGGATAGGGGTGTTTGTGTGTGGTGGGGGTGGCGTTACAGGGCGCTTGGTGATGGTAAATTCTGGGTAACGTGGGTCTCATGAGCCCCACAGATACCCCAGCCACTCTTTCCTGAGCTGGTTCCTTCCAAACGTCCTTCTAGGGAGAAATGAATGGCGGGGGAAGGTGGCGCTATCTACAGGGCACGCATCATGCTCTGTGTTTCCAAGGCTGGTCCTCACAGCAATCCTGAAGGAGTGGATTGGGGCCTGTGAGGCTCTGTCTGCGTGTGACCCGTCGTCCCCAGGGCCTGGGGACACTCCCCACCTGGGCAGACTCAAAGCCTCTCCCCTCTCTCCCCAGTTCACCCCAGAGCAGATCTTAGGGAAGGATGTTCGGCTCCTGCGCATCAAGAAGGTACTGGGGCGCGCGGTGAGAGCAGGCAGGCCTCCACCCTTCTCTGCCCCTGCCCTGCCACCTTGGCTCCCTGCCTCCCCTACTTCCAGGGCAGCTGCAGTGAGACCCCCTCAGCTCCCCTCTCCCCTTCCCTGTGTGGGCCGCACACTGGGCCCTGCCGGTCACCCGAGCCCCTCGTTCTCCACAGCCCTGTTCAGAGGCTCTTTATGCCCAGGCGCCTGGGCTGCTGTTTACCTGTCCCCTCAGACACCCTTTCCTCTAACCAGGAGGGCTCCTTAGACCTGGCCCTGGAAGGTGGTGTGGACTCCCCAGTTGGGAAGGTGGTCGTCTCTGCTGTGTACGAGGGGGGAGCAGCTGAGCGGCATGGTGAGTGGGGACCACTTCTGCCTAGGTTTGGGGACAGTGTGATGGGGTACAAGTCCCCCCAGGGAAGCAGCTGCCCACTTTGGGCGGGGGCAGCTACTAAAGAAACCCAGGCCAGACAGCCCACCATCAATCCAAGCCAGGCTGCTGCCTGAGGACACACCACAGTGCCAGGTCCTGTGTGTGTCCCCCCAAACCGATGCCCTTCAGGGGCTCCCAGGCTAGCGGCAGAAACATGTCCAGAACAGCCAGATACTACCTAACTGTACTGTGCATGAGGGACTGACAGAGGACTCAGGGACAGAGAGGCCCCATGAAGGGGCAGGGAGCAGGAAGGCCCTGAGGAAGGGCAATGTCTGAGCTCAGCCTTAAAACATGAATCACAGGCCACCCGTGGCAGTGCCTGCTTGTAACGAGGCAGGAGGATCGCTATGAGTTTGAGGCCAGCCTGGGCTACATAGTGAGTTTGAGGCCAACCTGAACTACACAGTGAGATCCTGTCTCAAAAAGACAATTGTTATTGATATTATTATTAATGATGAATCAATAACCTTGTGAAAAGAAGAGGGAGGAAGTAACAGCACACAGAAAGAGGAGAAAAGCCACCCAAACCCAACCTGTCCTTTAGGGACGACAGTGCCTAGGGAACTAACCATATGTTGGTGGTGCTAGTCTGAGCGCCTGGCATGCACACACCCCTGTGTCTGAGGGTTCCAGCACACCCCAGTAGAGATGTTATAATCCTTCCCATTTTGCAGCTTAGGAAACTGAGGCACAAGAAGTCAAAGTACTTCTTCTAGGTTCTTGGAGGCAGTAAAAGGTGGAGGCAGAACTTGAATTCAGACCAAGTGGCTTTCCTGCCAGTGCAAGTGCCACCTCTGCCTGAGTGCTCGGCTGCCTCACCCCTCCCAGAGGCCCCCACTCCCCGTGCCCTTCTCAAGGCTTTACCCCTTTGCCCCCTTTTCAACAGAAGCAGTCCCTGCTGGCGCGTGACGTTTCGCCAATACCAGGCTCGGTATCTTGCTTCAGAAGCTCCTCCCCTTCCCCTGTCAGACAGTGCCAGAAACTCCGCTATTGCTGATTTCTTCCGCCCTATTTGGGGGATCCCCTGGCCCTTGCCTTCCCAGGCTGGAGTGGGAATCCTGACTGGACCCCCCCAGAGCAGCCCTGGGCTGGAGCCGCCCCCTCCCACAGAAGGGAATGGGGAGGGATGGAGGTGCTGGGTTATGGTGTCACAGAGGAGTGGGAAACTGTGCACAATCTGTCCACTTAGCCACTCAGAGCTCTGACAAGTCCTGTTTAGCTTATAATTCAATTCTTCCCCAAATTGTTAAGATCACAGGACAGCTGACCCAGGGACATCTTTTAACACCAGTCACTCAGTCAACAAACACCTACCGAGCTCCTGTGTTTTGCTAGATGCTACGTGAAATGCTAGGGATACAGAAGCAGTGAACTGAAAAGACAACTCCTGCCCTTATGGCACGGACCACATGGTGGGAGGAGCCACCAGTACCACGTCTTAAAAATGCAGTTAAGAATACAGATTGTATGCTGTGCAGGACGAGACCAGGGCACTGGGAGAGAAGACTAGAAGGAGCTGCTTTTGATTAAATGGAGTCAGGCAAGCGCTCCCTGTGCAGGAGGTGTTCATACCAGACCCAGGAGGTGGGGGAGGAGTATGTGTGCAGACTATGGACAGGGACAAGCTGGAGTGACCTGGAGCAGGACAGCACAGCTGGCCACTGTGGCTACAGAGCCGACTCGAATCTGTCAGCTGCCCCTTCTGTGGTAATCGGGGCCCAGCCAGGAACTGTAGCCATGAGTCCTTGTTAGTGTCCCTACGCTTCTGAGCCAGGGAGAGGGTGTGATTGACCAGGTGCAGTGTTTCCCTCCTGCTTTCAGAGCCCAGGGCCTCTGCTGTGCCCACAGCGCCTCTCCCTTGCACGTCCCTGGCCAGGCACATGACCCACACAGCCCTGTAGCCACTCAGCCCCATTGCTCTGCAGGTGGCCTTGTGAAGGGGGATGAGATCATGGCGATCAATGGCAAGATCGTGACGGACTATACCCTGGCCGAGGCAGAGGCCGCCCTGCAGAAGGCCTGGAATCAGGGCGGGGTAAGGCCCAGCCCCTTCCTCCCCTCCCTCTCCTACCTGCCTCAGCCCCTGCCCTCTGCAGCCAGGCCGTGAAGTTGGGTGCCCCATCCCAGGGTGGGTATCTAAGATCCAGACAACTTCCGGGTTCTCAGCCCAAGGACTGAATCTGACGGCAGTGGCACAAATGCAGACTCCAGGAGACTGGTCTTGGCAGTGCACCCAAGAAAAAGGCATAGGGTCTTCTCTAAGGGCACACTGAATAGGAATGAAGTGCTGGGGGGTACCAGAAAGCATTAACAGAAGTAGAGAGCCCAGGATGAAGGAGGGGCTGGTGGTAGCCAGCTCTGGGTGCATTAGATCAGGACCATGAAAGATCTCCCACAGGCTGTGTACTGCACCACCTGAGGGGGTGCCCTCCTAGAGACCACAGTGTAAACGGGGCTCATTCATGTTGTGCAGTGCACAACCTGTGCAAATGTATGCGGGCAGCTGAGCCTGAGGTATTAAGTTCAGTACTGAGGATGCTGACCAGATGGGCCTGGGACCCACATGAAGGGATGTGGAGAAGAGAAGACGTACAGGTAACACAATGGCTGTCTTTGATTATCTGAAGGGCTGCCTTAGAGCAGAGGGAGCAGAAGTGCTCTCTGATTCTGGGGGGACAGAGCTGGATTGGATGGAAGGTGGCCCTTGGGAGAGAGATTTCAGTTCACTTTCGGAGCTATCACATGGTAGGTGGGCCAGTGCTATTTCAGGTACTTTTCAGAGGCTATATGCAGGCCCAGAATGGACACTGATGGGCCAGCCAAGGAGGCGGAGATGCCTTTGAGGGGCCTCAGGAGTTAGGATCAGAAAGGGCGGACAGAGCCCCCTTGGGCACACGCCTCAGAATTGCCTGGGGAGCGTGTTAGAAACACCAGGACCACCCCAGACTTGCGGGAACCAAGTCCAAGCGTCTACGCCTTTTACAGATTCGCTCAGGTGATTCCACGGGTGCCTGCCACCTGGCCCTGGTCCAGAGAGGAGCAGGGGGACCTAACACCATCTGTGGGCCTCATGCCCCTGTCTCTTTGCTGGAAAGCCTTGGAAAGCCTTGGAGACTAGAAATGGCCCCAGAGCCCAGGACCCCTCAGTGCGGCCCCTGCCCTGGCAGAAGGACTCCAGCCCTATCTGTGTCCACTTCCTCGCGGGAAGCAGGCACAGCCGGCCGAGTGAGCCGCGGGCACAGGGGTGGCGATGGAGATGCAACCTCCACAGTGCGTGGTTTCTCCCCGCAGGACTGGATTGACCTCGTGGTCGCCGTCTGCCCCCCCAAGGAGTACGACGACGAGCTGTAAGTGTGCGGACACCTGGCTGCTTTCTCCACTGCCTCCTGGCCACCCTGTCCCAGCCTTCCCCAGCCCAGGCCCAGGCCCTCTGCTGTTCACAGTCATGGGTCCCAGAACACCCTGGGCCAGAGAAGCCCCAGAACCAATCACTGTCCCCAGCAGTGTCAGAGCCACCCCAGGAGGCGGTCACCCAGGGAAACGGAAGCTCAGGGTCTCAGACCAAGTACACAATCCTCGATTCCCCACTCAGAACTGTATCCCTGGCACCTCTGCCAGGTAATGATTTCTGTGTCCCTGTCACTCCTGCAAGACCGTCCTGGTGTCTGATTGTTTGCTCGTGCTGTGTCTCCAGGCAGCCAGGCCACTGGCTCTGGTCCCCACACTGGGCTCTGCAGGGAGCCTCGGCCTGGTCCTGATTCCCTGTGTCTGTCTGCGTCTTTCTCTGTCCTCCCTGCCTCCCTCTGATCTCTCCCCAGCTACCCCGACCTCCCCCTTCACACATACCCCTGCTTGCCTCCTGGCTCTCTCCCTGCTTCTTCCTCCTTGGCATCCTGCATGCTTTCATATCTCTCTCTGTGGCTCTGTCTGTCTGTCTGTCTGTCTGTCTTCCTGCCTCTGTGGAGTCTCACCTCTGTCCCCAGCTCTGTCCCACCACTCACACGCTCACTGTCTGTCACAACCGTGCCTGTCCTCCTGCCCAGCAGAGCCCAACTTCCCCCACCCGTCTTGCTCCTGATGTTCCACCCAGGGCCTAGGCAGGACCCAAGACAGGAGGCAATAGCAGGGAGAGGCCAGGTGGAGCTGTGCCCAGGAGTAACCGAGTCCTTTTTGTTTCCTGCTCCGCTCTGTGTGTAGCTCTTCTCTTCCCTCCTCTGCAGCCGAAAGCCCCCAGCCGGTCCGAAAGCTCCTTGAAGCCGGTGCTCTCGTGTACAGACAGGGGTTTCTCCTGCAGCTGGAGCCCACGGTGAATAGGCAGGTGGCCGCAGGCCATCTGTCCATGCCACATGTGGTGGCCACATGCTGCCCATGCTGCCGGCGGGTTCTTTGGACTAGTATCTGGCAGGGACACGAAGCACCACCCAGTCTGGAGTGCTGGTTTGGGATGCGGGTGTCCTGACTGCCCTTGTGAATGGGCTCAGGTCTCCACAGGGGCACCTAGTGAGCCAGGGAGAGCCCTGATCTCTGTTCTCTGTTGGCCTACCTGATGCTCAAGCCAGGCATCTGGGCTGGGAGAGCCCACAGGAGTCCAGCCTGAATGTCCCCCGAGGGGTGTCCTCAGCCACATGTGCCTCCCTGTCCCCTGGGTGCCACCCTGCTGGAGCTCCTGCTCCACCTGGCCCAGGCTCGGGCAGAGCCAGGCCTGTTACGAGGTCTTCAAGGCTGGTCCAAAGAACTAGGGGTGATGGATTCGCATTGCTCATGTCCTGTCGTGGCCTCAACCCAAGCTCTCCTCTGCCTCTTCCCTCCCTTGATCAGGACTCTTATCTGTGGGACACATGGTGGAGCTCAGCTTTGGGATGTGGATTCCTCCCTGTGCTGGCTGGCTGTGGAACTGTGTTGGATGTGGCCTGAAGCCCACAGATGGCACCTGGGGCAGACCCAAGCCTGGACTCTTACAAATTGGCCTTTCTCTCACAAGTTTTCCAAAACATCCGGGCCTTTAGCTCCCAGGACAGTTGGCCTACTGAACTATGGCTCCTGGGGTGGCCTACGTGGCCCTCTGTTTTCTGTCACTTGCTCTTCTAAGGGACCCTGCTCCTCTTCCTCAGAGTCCCCTCAGCTCCCCTCCTAGAATCCTTTCTGTTTTCTCCCTGCCTCCTGTGTGCTGTGGCCATGGCTGGTGTGTAGCTGCTTGGGCCACACCAAGGGGGTTGCTGTGTGGTTGGCAGGGCCTTGGGCTTCTAGGAAAGGGACGCCCAGTGTGGGGTCTCACCCAGGGCTGTGTCACTCACAAGGCCTACACCTGCCTTGTCCGTTTCTTCTTCCTCATAGGACTTTCTTCTGAAGTCCCGGGAGAGAAAACAATTTCACCCCTAGAAAATGTGAGCCCCAGACCTACCCCTTCAACATGAAGCCTGCAGTCAGTCTTGGAAGTCTGCTATCAGGTGTCCCTGAAACCCAGTGCGGCACCCAGGAACTTCCAGCCCTCTGGCCCAGAGCTGGGGCCAATTTGCTGAAGACCAGCACAGAAGGGAGGGAGCAGCCTGTCGTTGTGGCCCGCAGCTCTGGCCTCTTCCAGCTCTGGAGACTCCTCCCTCGAGCCTCATATAGGACCCCAGCATCCTCTCTCCACCAGCCATCCATCTAGCCCGTCTCCTGCTGTAACTGCTGCTGCAAACCGTACTCTGAGCTCATTGATAAAATAAATATGTTTCTTTTCCAGACTATAGGAATGAATTCAAGTCTGTCAAATAAAGAAATCCTAAGGTTTTGGCCCCTATCCAAGGACAAGAAGCAGGTCCCAGTGCTGTGACCTGGGTCTGATGTGAGGTGATGAAATCCCTTAGCTGGCTTGGAGCAGAGAGCTGAGGCAGCAAGAAGCCAGGTGGGAGGGGCTTATGGGTGTCCTTAGTAGTGAAAGAGCAGGAAAAGAAGCCCAGGTGGCAGGGCCTTTGCTTTATTCCCGAAGCAGGAAGTGTCACCTAGAGGTGTGGATTCCCTCAGTCTCCCTCAAGGACGGCATGCCCACAGCTATATTTCCTGGGGTCGTTCGTCCAGGCAGGATGGAGGGAGAGGGTGCAAGGAGTCCACTCTTCATGAGATGACCTCAAGCAGAACCTCAGGGAGGAAGAAAGGAGAGGAAGCAGGAGGGGATCTCCCCAAGGCCCCAGCAGGGGCAAGTCTGGGGCTCATGGTTACAGGGACCTGGACCTCTAGCTCCAGGGAAAAATAGTGTGGCAAATCCCAGGGACTCCATGCAAATCCAAGATGAGAAAACATGACATCCCCGAGAGTTGGAAATGAAAGATGGTTTTGATCTCATGTGAACTGGAGGGCCAGCTCTGTCCATCCCTTGGTGGCAGCCTCATAGCCTCTTAGAGTCTTCAGCCACCCTCACATCTCTGTTGCCAGCTCCCTGGGCTTCTGCAGAGCTCAGCTTGGACATGCTATTAAAATCACTGCCTAGCAGGGCATGGTGGCACATACCTGTAAACCCAGGCCTACGGGAGGCTGAGGCAGGACTGCAAGTCCAAGGCCAGCATGGGTCACTTAGCAAGACCCAGTCTCAAAATAAAACTTAAAAACAAAACAAAACAAAAACACTGGAATGTAGCTCAGTGTGAAGGCCCTGGGTTCAATTCCTAGAACCACAATCATCATCATCGTCATCGATGCCTATCCTAGGTGACCTTTCAGCTACACTTCCACTGCCCCCTGGTTCAGTTCAATTGGCCTGATTCACCTAAATTCAGGAATCAACCCCAGGGCCATTCGCCTGTGGCCAGCAGGGTATGTGGGCTACACTGTCATTAAGGAAATCAATTCCCTTTAGAAAGTTGTTCCTATGGATCCAAAGTACTCGGCAGATTCACTGGCATTAATTACGTAAGAAGTAGAAAGATCCTCCAGGCGTGCTGGTGCATTCCTGTCATCCCAGAACTCTTGAGAGGCTGAAGCAAAAAGATCCAAAGTGAAAGCCCAGCACAGACAATTTAACAACTCAGTGGGATGCTGTCTCCAAAAACATAACGAAATAAGAGGCAGAGGGCTGTAACTCAGTGTCAAGGCCCTGGGTTCAATCCCTGGTATTGTTTTTAAAAAAGAAGAGGGATTCAGAAAATTTGTATAAAGTTGGGGGATCTAAATCAATTCCTGACCTGCTCTGGAGGCCAGGTGGAGTTCCCTGAAGCTGGAGGCCACAGGAAGACTGAGTCAGACATGGATATCACAGCAGAGACCAAGACAGAGCACTTAAGAAGGAAATGCAGCCAGGCCACTCATGGTCCATGTGCACCTGTCCCTCACCATGCAAGGTGGACCCATCGCTTTCATCTCCAAGCTCTAACCTGCTCTCTGCAGCTGCCAACAGCTCATCAAATCCAACTAGCCCTGACCCTTGTTGCCACCCTTAGAGTGTAACCCCCATGCCTAGATGTCGAGGCCAAGGAGGACGTGACTGGAGAGGGGCTCCACTGCACCCCACAGTGGAAACACAACCCTAAGAGGCTGGGAACTCAAGGATCTCTCTGACTCTGAGCTCTTGGCATTCTGTCCCTCTCATTGAAGTAGCTTCCCACAGCGTCCCCAGGGTCGAGGAACTGGCAGCTTTGAGCCTCTCACCTCTGCCTCTGGCAGTTGGGGTGAAAGTGTATGGCCTCCGCTTTTGAGATGCTCCCTGCGGGCCTGTGTGGGCTGGGAAGCTCATTCCCACCCGACCCCAGCCAAATTCTCAAGTCTCACATTTGGATAAGAATCTGTTTCCAGAGCCGAGAGCCCTGTTCTCTTCTGCCCTGTGGTGACACTTCCCTCATCCCTGGGGCCCAGGCTGGCCCAGCTTCTGTGAGAATTGAAGAGGCAGGCGTGGACCTCTGGAGAGGGCAGGTGGGGAGGGCAGAGGGCCACAGCTGTCCTCCTCAGGCCTGAGGTTTGCAGCCTGGGCCTCCTCATCCCCGCTGCTGGCCAGTGTAGCAATGACTGCTACCAACTACTGAGTGTCTCTGACTTAGGGTGAATCTACTGTGATTTTTTTTTTTTCCTTCACAGAGGTACAAAGGCAACAGACATTCATTAGAAACTTCACTTCAAATTTTTAATTTTGATAATTTCTCTGGCTAGCATCCTATGCAGTGTGATATACTCTGACAATCCTGAGCAGTGTAAACCACAGCTCCTAGTCAACCACAGGCTCCCCAGTGGAAACAACCCATGTTCCAGTGTGCACTGTGTTGCTAAGCATTGTTAATTTGTGGGTTAGGTGTCTTGAGTGCATGTTTGGCTTATAATATTTCCAACTTATGATGGTGCCATATTTTGCATCTAGAACGTCCTCCGAAGGCCTGTGTGATAAGGCTTAGTGGCCAGCTTGGTGCTATTGAAGATGGTGGGAACTCTCAGAAGTGGGGCCCAGTGGGAGGTGTTAGGTCTTTGGGGGTGTGTCCTTGAAGGGCACTGTGGGTGCTTTCCTCTCTTCGGCTTCTAGCCATGAGGTGAAGGCCCTTCCACAATGTGCTCCCACCATGACATGATGCCTCCCCACAGGCTCAGGAGCAGCATAGCCAATGGTCATGGATTGAAACCTCCAACTCGGTGAGCCGAGTGTAACTTTCCTACTTGTAAGGTGATTATCTCAGGTATTTTGTTACTGTAATGGAAAGTCAACTAACTGATGAGTTTAGCAAGACCGTGAATATTGAACCTCCTGGCTTACCTGGGTTGCGTTGAGTGGAGAGGAGTGTCTTGGGATGCATATAAAATTAATAATACAGTTAGTGTATGTTAGTAACAAAACCTCCTTTTCTTTGTTATTTTTCTTGCAATGTTTTTAAAAAGAAGGTGACATAAAACTAGTGGCATATTTGACCTTGCTTTTGTGAAACTAATGCATCGATGTCTCCCTCAATCAAAGTGGTTGCAATTCTCAGTGCGTTCTCAAGGTTACTTGTCAGAAATTGTTGATCTAATTTTACTCTTCATGTGCTCATCCTTGAAAGTAGTTGTTCACAAATGTACTTACTGCCAAAAAGCAATGATTTATATACAAAGCACGACTGTGAAGGAAGGAATATTTTTCTTTAGGAAGACAGGTTTTATGAAACTCTAGAGAGAGACACAATCAAGTTCTTCTTTAAATTGGATGTCTACAACTCTACATATTCCATGTGAAATTTTATTCATATATATAATATATTTATATTTATTGAAAACGGGTTCACAAATATACTTCAAAAAACTGATGATTTTTTTTCTTAAAACCTATTCTCAAAGTCCTGCTTCAAAATGGACAGAAAGGCCACATATCTTTTACTGTTCACAGGACTATGTTTTGTTTTTTTTACCAATGTCAAAATTCACAAAATTATTTGCCATAACCTAAGCTTGCTATAATTTAAGTTTTATTTTGAAAGCAGTCACAATTTGAAACATAGCATAGAGAAGTTAATTTTTATCTTTTTTCTTTTTTGATACCAGGGATTGAACTCGGGACCTTGCACTTGTGAGGCAGGCGGCAGAACCACTGAGCCAAATCCCCGGCCCTAGTTAATTTTTATCTTGAAGACACCTGTCTAAGTCACTTAAATGAGCAGTCAAATCCAAGTAAATGCTAAATCTATGAGCACTTTTCATCTTCAAGTTCTGGCACAAATTTTCCTTATGATTCCATAAACAATTTGGTTTCATCTCTCAAATCATAAAATCTTTTCAACATTTTACCCCAATTCAGCCACCTTACTTCAGAAAAGTAAATGATATCCCCATAATCAGTATCCATACTTTTAAGGAACTCCTAGAATTATGACCCAGTCCCTTTAGACCTTGTAAAATTCAAAGCTTTAATGGCAATTTGCATGACATTATCCATTTTTAAAGCTTTCACACATAAATTTTCTTGATTTATTATGCAGCAATATTTCATCAAATGTGAATTGTTGGTGTCAAGCGCATCACCTTCTGTTAACGTTATAGGTACCCTCCCCTTTTTAACCAACCACCTTTAGCACACCATCCACAGCTATACCAGATCTGGTGACATGTGACAAAAGTTAAAGAAAATTGCTCTAATGTGATTTTCACTCCTTGAAATTCACAAGATTTAGCTGTGTCTTTTAATGGCACCAAAAGAGCCATTTGTTATGGTTTATGCCTAGATGTCCCCCCAAAGCCTCATGTGCTCATAGGCGAGGCTTTTGAAAGCTGATTGGATTATAGGGGCAGTTAGGAGATGGGATTCGGTAGCAGAAGACCCGGAAGGGTTCGAGTCCCTTCCCAGCTCCTCCTGAGCTCTCTCTGCCATGACATGAGCAGCTTTCTTCCGCCATGCCCCTCTGCCATTCTGCCTTGGAGATGACAGACTGTAGACTGAAACCTAAAGCAAAACAAAACAACGACAACAAAAAACATGAGCCTAAGTAAGCCTCTCCTTCTTTAAGTTGCAGGTATTGGTTATTTGTGACAGGGATGAGGAAAGTGACTAAGACACCATTTTCACAGTGACATTGCATTCACTGTCAACGTCTCCAATGAAAATGGCGTGTTGGGCCAATCCTTAGCATCAGTACTTTCATCTAGCACCAAAGTGTAAACATTGCAGTTAACAGCTTTACTCTCCAAATCTCTTTTAATAGTTTTTCTATTTCTTCAATTCCCTAGCTATAATCTGGTAAGACAAACTGATGTGTTTTGGTTCTTTTAAGGCCATTTTTGTATTCAGACAAATTATATCTGCCATGCTTTCCACGCACTGTTTAGTAAATTCACCATCAATAAATGATCTTGATCTTCTTCTAACTAGCTTTTATAATAGAAAACTTTTTTAAAAATGTGTTGAGATTACAAGTTTCTTCAGTTCACAGCTATTTTTGACAGCTATTCTTTGACAGCCATCATCAGATTTAGCAGCATATTTTTGCATATATCTTTTCATATTGTAATCTTTGAAAATCGGCACAAGTTTCCTACAAATTAAGTATAGTGCCTTATTCTTTATCTTGACAAAAGAAAGTACTCATCTGTGCATTTTTCATTGAACACGCCCCCATCATCCACGACTTTTCTGGGGTTCTCTTTTGAGATGACATTGAAGCCGTGCTGAAATTTTAAAAAAATCATAAATAAGCAACAATTTATTTTTCTAGTATCAGCGATGTTGTATATGTAATTATAACAGTATGAAGAGCAAAAACCTATCTGATGCATTTTTGTACCTCCTATATACCACAGCTGCTAAAAAAGCTATTTTTAACTCATTAAGTTATTTTACTAAATAACACAAGCCTGAGTTTAATAATTAAATAGGAAAACATACATGTCTGCTTAGTGACAGTAAATGTCCATCTTCACAGGCACACATGCGTTGTAGGCAGGCTGGGCAGCTATTCTCAAGCACGTGTAACACCTGGTACACTCGAGCTTCCATTTGCTGCACTGCGGTGGGTGCAGGAGGCTGGGTTAGCATTGCACTGAGCCTTCCCCTACTCAGCACTCTGTGGTCATGAAGAATAATACCCAAAATCACATAGTAGTGCTAAGAGTTGAGCCATGTAACCAGCTGTGCCGGACCTCGCGGCCATGGGCTGTGGCTGGATGCACCCTAGCAGGCTAACACCGTGGTAAGTTGAGGGGCACCTCTGCCAGGTGTCTGTCACCAAGTATTGCGCTGCACCCTAAATGTGTAGTGACTTGATTATTCCTTACAATGGACCCTAGGGGGGAGACAATGCCATTACCTTCACTGGGGAAACTGAGGCACCTAGGTGTTCAGTAACAACCCTTAGCTTATGGAGTAAATGGCACAGCCAGGACTTAGACCAAGGAAGGTGGTTCCGGAGGTCTGTATCATTAATCAGTGTACCATCCTGCTTCAAGTAGATGAGAAAAAAAAAATGACATAACGGATATCAGGAGCACCAGGAAAAACTCCACCCAGAGATAAATTCTGTCCTACTTCTCCTTTCTCTCTACTTTATTGTGGCTTCCCCTTTTGCAGAGTGAACCAGCCAAAGCCTGAAGCAGATCCTGTCTCTGCCCTGCTTGAAACTCTTGCTGTCCTTAGGATAATGTCCAAACTCCTACTTGGCATTCAAAGCCCTACATCACCTGGGCCCTGACTGCCTCTCCAGTATGCCTCTTGTCTATTGCTTCCTGTGCTTTGACCACATGGAACTCTTCTGTTTCGGGACTTGTCTTTCTCCATCACTTCTGCTGTCTCTGCACATGTTCGCTCTATCCATGTGAACTTCCTATGCACCTTGCAAAGCCCAGGTCAGTAGCAAAAAGGGAGCCCTCAGCCTGGCATAGACTGAGAACTCAGTCTGTGTGAGCTTGCTGCTTCCCCCATATGGGACTGTTGGTTGCAAGTGGCAGAAACCCAGCTCAAAAGGACCATTTAAGTCAATAATCCAGGAATATTTTTTGATGTCAGGTTTGGCTAGATCCAGGTGCTGAAAAAGTGATACCAGGACTCTGTCCTAGCCATCTGTATGAGTCAGGGTTTGCCAAAGTAGGAGCAATTATATTTGTATGCATATATGGAGAGAGACAAAGAGTATTGCTTTGTTTTTGTTTTTGTTTTTAAGGAATGGGCTCACACAATTGTGGGGCCAGCAAGCTCAAAAATCTTTAAGGAGGCCAGCAGGAACCAGGGAAGAGCTTTAGCTCAAGTCAAAAGACAGCATATTGGCAGAATGCCCTCTTCCTTTGGGGACATCAGTCATTTTTTCAATTAAGGCTAATTGTATGAGGTCCACCCACATTATGGAAGTGAATTACTCAATGTCTACTGATTTGGATGTTAATCTCATCTAAAAAAAAAAAAAAAAAACCCTT
>NW_022900928.1:12714403-12721104 GCF_012274545.1 Fukomys damarensis
CGGTGAGGGCGACCAGCCTGGGCTACATAGTGATGTCCAGGTCAGTCTCAACTACATAGTGAAACCCTGCCTCAAAAAAAAAGAAAAGAAAAGAAACAGGGCCTTGATTTACTTTGGGCCAGGGATTCAGCTCAATGGTTCTGCCGCCTGCCTCGCAAACGTAAGGACCCGAGTTTGATCCCCAGTACCAGAAAAAAAGAAATCCCAATAAACCTCAATAACTGAGAACTGTGGCCTCGCAGAGTTGATCTTCCTTTGGTTGGCTCTTTCTACAGTATTCTAAATGTATTCTACCAGGAAGCATAAGCCCATGGAAAAAGCACACCTCTGTCCTACTCTGAGGAGCTCCACATGGGTATGTGGCCCCCCATGATTGGCCTGATAGGGCCACCATCCACCCATGAAACCAAGGGCTGGAGCTGACGCTACAGGGACCCCACAGACTAAATAAAGGAGAAGAATGTGTTCCAAAAGGAAAAGTGGGATCCTGCTACAGAAGAAGGAGAGCTGGATCTGAGCATACACAAAGGAGCAGGCACTAAGGACCACTGTTCCCAGAAGTGCCCTCCCTCCCTCCTTTCCTCTGGTGCCTGCCTTTCGTCTTCCTGGGACCTACCCCTGGAGTGTCCCTTGGCTCATGCCCTCTGTGTGTGGATCAACTGATTCCCAGCTGCTGGAGCCGGTTGCCCAGCCACCATTAGGGGATGAGAAATGGAAAAATGAGAGGCCCTGCTATTATTCAAGTCCCCCAGAGCTGAGATGTAGTTTCCAACACTTGTTTCCCAAATGTCCTGAGAAGTCAGAACTGAAATCAGATGTTGGCCACGTTACTTAATCTCTGTCTTTTTTTCTTTAGTTATAAAAGGGATATAAATAGTACCCACTTTATAGAGTTGTGGGGATCAAAAGAAACAGAATAAAGTGCTTAGAAATAGTTCTTGGCTCTCAAATTAATACTCATTTTTAAAATACCTGGAATATGTTGCAGAAAGAGCAGGTGAGGGCCCAGCTGCCCCTTGAGGCTGGAGCTTCCTAGAGGCAGGCGCCCCGTCTCTGAGCCCCCACACCTACACCTGGAGCAAATGGGAGGTTTGTTCCCCATCTGCTTGTGCATTCAGTGCAAAAAGTCCTTCACATGTTCTCTTTTCCTCTATGGAGGCAACGCTTGCTCCTTGGGGAGGCCACCAGCTGAGTGCATGCATGCATGTACATATCGGGTTTTTTGTTGTTGTTGTTGTTTGGTACCGGGGATTGAACTCGGGTCCTTTCGGCGCTTGCAAGGCAGGCCACCGAACCGCTGAGCTAAATCCCCGGCCCCCGTATCAGGGTTTTAATGTTCACTGTTATTCATTTTATTCTGAATGCACATGGAGATAAAAGAGAGGCAGATTTCTTGTCAATTATTTTCCGGCAGGTAGCGTGTCACTGGCTTTTGCCCAGACTTTACTCCTGGGATGATGTAAAGAAAATCCAGTAGGAAATTCTCCACCAGAAGATGGCAGGGATGGAAAACAATGGATTTTTCTGTTTTGTATACAGGAGATGATAAGCCACCCCTCCAGCATACTCTCAATAAAGGAGAGGGAGAGAAACAATTTTGCTTTATGGATGAGTGACGGAAAGAATTACAGATCCTCGTCCTAATCTTTAGGAATGTAAAAATCTAGGAGGACAGTAGTCTCTTCTTCCTGCCACCTTGGGGGTTTAACCTAAGGACCTGGTTCTGGCTCAAACCTTTTGGGCTTCTTGGGGATAAAGGAAATTTTATTATCTTTTTTTAAATTATGGTAAATTACACATAACGTAAATTTACTATCTTAATAATTTCTAAATGTCCAGTTCAGTTGCATTAGAACACTCACATTGCGCAGCCATTACCACCATTCATCTCTGGAATATGTTTCATCCTGTGAAACTGAAACTCTGTAACAAGTAAACACGGAAAAAAACTGCGGGTCACCAGCCCTAGGCAACAGCCATTCTGCTTCCTGTCTTTATGACTCTGACTACTCTGGGTAATTCTTGTGTTTTGTCTTCTGTGATTGGTTTAGTCCACTTACCTAATGTCCCCAAGGTTCATACTTCGTGGCACACATTGGACTTTCTTTCCTATTTAAGACAGAAAAGTGAAAGATTCCATTAGATGTATGTACTTCGTTTTAGTTAACCAACCCATCTCTCAGTGGATATTTGGGTCACTCCCACGTTTTTGCTGTTGTGAATAATGCTGCTATCCACCCATGGAGGCAAAAATATCTCCTCAAGGTCCTGCATTTGATTCTTTTAGGACTATGCCTCCAAGTAGAATAGCTGGGTACATTTCATTCTCCCTTTGGAAAAGAAACATTACCTAGACCAATTGCTGCTGGCCTAATTTTCATGTATTGAATGGCAAAATGCCTTCTGGGAAAGTGAAAGCATAATTTCGTATCTTTATATCATACATTTCCAAGTCTCAGGAGGCTTGGGCTTTTAACAGGAGCTCAGAGAAATCTGAGGAAGCTTTTATTTCTCTGTATGCACCCACATGAAACCTGCTGGAGGCAGGTTGGCAGACAACGGCAGGTTCTCTGTGGGCATCACTGGCAGGCAGTGACGGCAGCCACCTCAAAGAAGCAGCTTTTCCCTGTCTGGCTAGAGGTGGCACAGCTGGGACCACTCTGGCCACAGATTCTTCATCTGGCCCTGCCACTCCCCTGACAGGCGCCATGGAGCAAAACCCTACCTGATACAACTGCAAACCCTCAACACAGCCAGGCAGCCACCACGCAGAAGCTCCTCAACCTGCTTCTCCTAAGTGAGAGTCAGGTGGAGTTAGAAAGTGTATATAGGGCCGGGGATTTAGCTCAGCGGTTTGGTGGCCTGCTTTGCAAGCACAAAGACCCAAGTTCAATCCCCAGTACCAAAAAAAAAAAAAAAAGTGTTTATAAATCCCAGCATACAGATTCCCTTTTGAGTAAGAGTCCAATGCTTTTATCAGATTTTCAAAAATGTCTCTGACTCAAAAGAGGTTAAATCCACCCTCAAAAAAAAAGGTGATGATAAAAAAACCCATAAATTGTGATAGTGAAGTGTTGGAAACTCCCGAGAGACTTGCACCCTTTTAAAGCATTAATCACCCTCTATCACCATCAATTGAGAAGATGCCTAGCACATAGTCAGATATCAGTAAAAATGTATCACTAAATAAATAAAGTAATCTGCAAAAACAAAGACAATGCATCTCTGATGACAAAATGTAAATCAATGAGAAATTTGAAACCAATTTATTGACATCAATTTTCCACTTAGCTAAACAAGTACACAGCTGTTACGACCACAGGTAAACGTGATCACTGATTGAGTCATTCATTTATGTGTCCACTCTTTCATTCATCCATTTGACAAATATTTATTGAGATTATCTAACTCTGTGCCAGAACTAAAGCCTCAGCCCTTGAGCAGCTCCGAGCCCAGTGGTGCACGCCAAACTAACACGTGAATCATCCCAATGTGGGCAGTGAGGGCAATGAGGGGACTATGCATAGTGCTGGGGGACGCGGGAGAGGGACACTTCAGTGGGTCCACCTCACGGCGGGGGGAGGGGAAATCTTTGCCAAAAAGTGGCATTTGAACCCGGTACGGAAAGCATTTGCCAGATGTCTAGGCAACTGGGCTGCTGTCCCCACAGTAGGAAAATCACAGCTTCCACTGCCTGGTACTGAGCGCACAGAAGGGTGGCCAGCTTTTGGGGGCAGAGTCTATGCTGGAACACTTCAGCTGGGAGTTCCAGAGCACTCTGGAGCACCAGCAGTCCCCGCACACGCGCCCCCAGGGCACTCATCCTATCAAGACTCATTAGCTCACCTGTTCTGCACTTACTCCCTGCTGAGAAGTGAGCCCAGCACCCCTGCCTTTACACACGCAGCCAGACTGCTTTCCCTTCTGCACTTGCAGACTAGCCAATCCCCAAGGCACATTTCCCCTAAAGGTACCACAAATCACCTCTTCAAACCCAGCCAACATTGTTTTCTTCCCTTCCGTCTTCTCTCCTTCCCCCCACCTCTTCTCCTCTTTCTCCTCTTCTCCTCTCTCCCTGTCTCTCTGTCCCTCTTTGTCATCCCTTCCCTTCCCCTCCCTTCCCTACCCCCAACTCTCCTGTTTTGATACATATGTGACGTTTATCTTGTTTTCACAGCCACACTGTAAGCCCCTGAGTCCCTGTTATTGCACCTTAGAGAACAAGGGTTCTCAGACTTCAGCATCACCTAGAGGACTTGTTTGTTAGTCACTACAGGCCAGATTTTTGGACTCTGCCCCCAGCGAGTCAAATTGAATAGGACGGACGCTGGCCTGAGAATTCACATTTCTAACAAATTCTTAGGTGACACTCTAGGCCCAGGGACCACTCTTTGAGAGCCATTGGTACAGAAAGCACATGGGTTCTAGACCCAGCCAAACCTGGATTCCAACCAAAGTTCTGCATCCTACAGGGCTGTGTGAACCAGGTTCAATTCCCTAAGGACACAGCACTACTCACTTTGTGGGGTTACAAAGGAACGCAGCTGGCACGCAGCAGCTGCTTAAGTGCCTAGTACTGAGAACCTCAGTTGCAGATTACAGCTCCCACTGGCTGCTCCAGGTTTTTTCTTCCCATTAGGGAAGCAAGCAACATCTCCATGCTGTCCTCACCACCAGGTCCTGGTCTCTGGGACAGCAGATAGATTTGATGCCATTTCTCTAGCTCCAGTGGAAAGGGGGATGCTTCTTTCCAAAGATTCTTCAGGTCATCTTCTGTCCCAGCCCCAGAGCATGCACATCATGAAATAATTATCTTTTCAAGGACACACTGGCTATTGGAAAGAAATAAATAAATGAAACCAGCATTGACTATACCCACCAATTTGAATTTTTATTGTATACATTTTAGCTAAAAAGAGATTTTGGCTCTACATGGGTCATGAGGAGGGCATCTGAGCAATGTTTTCTTAGAGCACATAAATTTTAGGCTGCAGCTGCACATCTGTCTCAATGTCCCTGTCCCTGTCTCCCACACCCTGTCCTCCCTCTGGGGTCTCTACTGGCTAGAGTGGGCGGAGAGATCTTTCTCTGACCAAATGGTTTCCTCCCACTCCCACAAGGAATCGCATGCAGTCCTAGGAGTGTTTAGGCTGGCCACCATCTTGCACCAAGTTTCTAGCCAGCACTCAAGTGTCCTAGTCCAGTCCTGCTGCTATAACAAAAGTACCACAGACCAGGTGGCTTATCAACAGCAGGAATTCATTTCTTACAGTTCTGTTGGCCAGGAAGTCTAAAGTCAAGGTAGCAGGAGAATCAGTATTGGTGAAGGCCTCCTAGATAACCATCTTCTCACTCTAACCCTGCATGGCAGAGGGGTGAATGAGCTCTCTGGGATCTCTTTTGTAAAGGCAATAGTCCCACCCATGAGGGTGCTACTCACATGACTTAGTCATCATCCAAAGGTCCCTCCTAACACTACCATCTTGGGAGTTGGGATTTGGGGGGACATAAGCATTCAGGCCATTGCAACCAGGAAGTTGGCCATACACTCAACTGGCCAAGTCCATTTCCATTTAGAAATGAGGTAACAGAAGTGCAGAATGGTGACTTGTCCAAAGGCATAACCATTCGTGGTGGAGGCAAGGCTGGAAACCTTCTTCTTTAAAGATACTATTGTCATGTGCGTTAACAACGGGGACATGTTCTCAGAATGTGTCATTAAGATAATACTGTCCGTGTGAACATCAAGCATGACCTGCATAAACTAAGATGGCTGTGACATCACTAAGAGATACAGCATTACGATGGGACACTGTCATGTCTGCAGGGTCATACTCAAAAGAAACACAGCATGGCCAAACGTGTGAAACACTGAAGCTGTCACTACCAAAACAAGAAACACTGCCTGTCCCAGGTCAAGCTAACAGGATCGGTGTCAGGCTGCTGGGAGTGTAGGTCAGCGTGGAGGGCCTGGGTTCAGTGCAAAGCACAGGAAAAAAAGGTGTTTCACCGCCAGCCTCACATTCCTCTGGCAGGATACTTCCACAGCACCTTCTTTTCAGCCTGGGGTTAGCACCCCTCCCCGCCATTCCTCCGCAGGTCCCTGAAAGGTTGTGATGTATCAGAGGCGAGAGCAAAGATGAGGGGATGGGGATGCGGCATATGAGGAGTTAGGGCAGTGATGTAATTTTCTTTCTTGAGCTTCGCTTCTAGGAGACTGAGGCAGGAGGATCTAAAGCTCGAGCCAGCCCTGGACGATTTAGCAAGACTGTTTCACACTCACGACAGAAGTGATTATAATTGCGTTTAGCAGGAGTATTGAAAGATGCTTGCTGGAAAGCTGTGAAGTACCATTGAGATTGCCTCTGGGTCCACTTCTGAACCTCTCCAAGGGCCCTCCCCAATTAACGCTCTTCACAGGGCGGAGGGAGACTTGAGCCACTCTGTCCCAGCCCACCATCTGCTCTCTCTGTATCCCTCCCAGCCATGCCCAGGTGAGTTTACCCTCGAGACAGTGGCCCACGCGGACCCTCCCCTCTCTCTGAGACCCGCGCACACCCACCCGACACGAGCGTGCCCACTTGCCCCGCTGCTTCTCCCTCCTCCAGCGCACCAAGCACTCGGGACGCGACCCACACAGGCCTGGGCACCGGCCAGGGATGGCGGGGCGTCCTCAGGCCGAAGGCCGGCAGGTGGAGAGG
>NW_022900928.1:12721416-12762339 GCF_012274545.1 Fukomys damarensis
TCGCCCCCTGCCGGGGTCCCCTGCCCTAGCGTCCTCCCGCGGGCTCCTGCGGTCGCATGCCGGCTCACCCCTTCACTCTGGAGTGCCCCTGGACCCGTGTCAAACACTGGGGACGCTCCCGACCGAGGGGGCCCCCAAGTTTTGCCTCCGCGGGGTCAGAGCAGGGATGGAGAGAGGGGGAAGCGGAGGTCCCCAAACGCGCCGGGAGGGTCGGGAGGGGTCGGCCGCACCCTCTGTGGCGCAGCGGCTGGAGTCGGGTCACCCCTCCCCCAAAGGCTCGCTCCCGGTCGCCGCAGCTGGGCCTGGGACTAGGACAGGCTGCGCTCGGGAGCCCGGGTGGAGGCCCCGGTAGCTCCAGTGCCGCCTTTGACCTGGCTTCGTGATGATCCGTAGCCTCTGACACTCGGGGGCCCCGCATTCTGGGAGAGGAGCAACCGAGCTGGGGGACTGGGATCCAGGTTCCCCAGGGGGCGCGTGTTTCCCGAGTGCAACTTCCCGCGCGCTGACTAGGGGACACAGCGACCCCGCGCCCCCTCGCGTGCTTGCTTGAAAGCGGTCCGCAGAGTTGGGGCAACCCGTACCTGCCTCTTCACTCGGGTCCTTTTCTCTGCTCCAAAAGACCTTGATTCTCCCAAACCAGTCAGCCCTGTGAATACAGAAGGTGAACCCTGCCTGTGTTCCTTCATTTTAATTGAGAAAAGTAGCAAATCGTAAAATTCACATGCACCTTTAGGGAGGAGAGGGAAGATGATCACAAAATTAAGAAGAAATTGCTGCAGAAGTAAATTGCTAGCTATTGACAAAGATAAACGACTAGACAAATAAGACGCATGTAATACACACTCACTTGGGTATCAAAATTTTGAAGGATTGACATTTACACTTGTGTTCTCAACTACATGCTTTATTGATGATGACCTGGCACACAAGAAGTCAGTATATAAAATGGGTACCTGGGCCAGGGATTTAGCTCAATGGTTCTGCTGCCTGCCTCAAAAGCACAAGGTCCCAATCCCCGGTACCAAAAAACAAAACAAAAAAACCAAACAATAAAATGGGTGCCTGAATATGACCAGCTTGGATGTTCATTTCATTTGTACCAGCCTTGGGGAATCCTGATTCACAGGTGCAGGAATCCGTGCTCTCCACAGCCCCACCACTGCCCCAGTGCCCAAGCACTGGGGAGAGTGGGGTCTGTCCATGCGGCATCCTCCAGGCGGCCCGGCCCCTAACCTTACCGCTTCTCTCTGGCAGGATGGGGCAGCCAGAGCTCCAAGGTGCACATCCACCACAGCACATGGCTCCACTTCCCTGGCCACAACCTGCGCTGGATCCTGACCTTCGTGCTGCTCTTCGCCCTGGTGTGTGAGATCGCCGAGGGCATCCTGTCTGATGGGTAAGGGAGTGAGGACACCAGGGAGTGCATTGCTCCCGGCACTTCTGGAAAGGCCTCAGCTCACCTGGCTTCCATAAGCCAATGTCGTTTGGTATTAAATCCACCAACCTTTCACCCAGTACAAAGTGAACCAGACTCTCTGTGCCAGGCGGTAGACACATGTGAGACCCAGGCCCTGCTCGAACCCCTGGAGGGCAGCAGGAACACAGATCTGCATGCCAAGACCCAGTGAAGTAATGCGAGCACCTACTGCATTAGAATGTCCCAACTCTTCCAGGACAGGGCAGCCTGCTTGTGTGCAGGTTCCTACTTTATATCATCAAGCAAATCTGGAGCTGCCTTTTTGGTCTGAGGACTAAACATGTCATTCACTGTTGCTTAAGGCCCTTCCCTGGTTCTCAGTTGTTCGCAAGATACAGTCCCTGGGTCCCTAGGCATCCAAGTTCGTCACAGTCCTGCCCACTTGCCTCTAGTTCACCCCTAAAGGCTTTCTCCCCCTCCCCTTTCCTCTGAGCTTTACACATGCACCTTACCCCTCTGCTGCAGCACAGATGAAGCTGAATGTTAAAGTTGTATCTGTTTGCAGAACTGTCTCCCGACTCGGGAAGGCCTGCAGATTAGAATCTGAGTCTTGTGCATCTTTGTATTCACAGTGCAAATTAGTCAAGTCCTGAGAAGAATAAATAAGCTCCTGTTACAAGCAAGTATTCTAGGAGGAGAGAGGAGGCAGTGTCGGGGAGGACCCATGGCTGAGAGGGCTTTGGAGCTGAGCCTAAAGGATAACTCCAGTTCTGACAGGCAGAGTTGAGGAGAGGGAGGAGAGCAGGTAGCTGAGGGGAGTCGTGTGGCAGGACAGAAGCATTAAATATTCTCAGGGGAGCTGTGAGTCTGATCGTGGAGACAGGTCTGGGGCATCTCCAGAGAGCTTTGAACCCCACCAGCCTTCATGTTTAGGTGAGATGTGAAAGGTCAGGTGAGGGCAGTTGGAGCCAGGGAGAGGCTGGAAGAGGGAGGAGACTGCTGTGGCTTAGGTGAGGGCTAACTGCAGGCAGAAATGGTATGACAGCAGGGAGGGACAGAAGAGGAGATGGCGCAGCCATCTCACAAAGGCAAAGGTTGGGGGCTGCCTGGGTGCAGAGACAGCGCAAAGGAGAAACATTTGGTCTGTTTCTAAGGCCCAGCCCCTCAGACCTGGAATCAGCCCATATCCAAGCTCCACTACTGCCTGCCTCCTGCAACTGGTCTCTGGGGAATGGGGCCCCCTGTCACTCTCCTGCCCCACAAGGTCCCTGCCTTCAGGCTTCTGAGTGGCCTCTCTGATAGCTGCTTGCCTTGGGGCAGCAGCTCCTCCTGATGACCATAGTCCCCCAGGCCAGCGAGCAGACCGGAGGGTGCCCTGCTGCCTGAAAGCCTACCCTGTACCCCCACACTTCCTCCACAGCAGCACAAACGCCACCAGGGAAGGGATGTCTTGTGAGCCCTCAGCCCGAGTGCTCATGGGATTAAAACTAGCTGGGGTGACAGAGGACACCTTGCCTACGGAGAAGGAAGACTGGGTCTTCTGCTAGCACTTCTGCTCTGTACCAGCGGCTGAGCCTTTGTGAGTCACCCAGACTTCAATATTCAAAGGCAGCCAGGGAGCATGAAGTTAAGGAATGGTCTGAGAGCAGAGCCTGGAGTGGTGAAGCCCTGGGTAGGTGCTGTCTTTCTATGGGAAAATGGAAGGACTTGGGGTCCCTCCTGTGTGTGGCTGCACTTGTGCCCCAAACCAGCTGGCTACAAACTGCCATCTCCTCACCAGGGCACAGGGCCACTCCTGAGCTGGGCCTTCGTCACCAGCCTTTGTGCGCCCACACTTCTGGGTAGGCAGGCGGCAGGAGGGGCAAGGAAAAGTGCAGAGAAGAGAAGTCACAGATACTGCCCTGTGGCACCCCCTTGTCACCACAACGTGGTTTTCAAATCTGACGACTTAGGGGGCCCCTGTAGGGGTGGGGGAAAGTTAAGGCAGTGGTCTTCAGGTGTGGGTTTGGTTTAGAGAAAATTTCATTTGCATGACTAAGGGAGGCATCTTAAACCCATAGGACTTCCTGTCTTCATTAGGGTGTTGTTTTTGTGTAAGATGTTCTAAATTCAAAACCAACATGACACCAAATTATAAGGAAGAGATGGGTGGATGGATGGATGGATGGACGGATATAAACTAATATACTTCCCCAAATCACTATATTGGGTAGAGTCCGTATGAGACTTTTACCCTATTTCTCACCTAATTTAGTGCACCATTCAGTAAAGTAGCTGAAATCTATTATAATAAAACATTTCATGAAATATTTGTTCTGACATGGGTAATCCTCAATTTACAGTGTTTTTACCTTTTATTGTAAAAGATTTTTTATTTAAACAAATGACAAAACGTGTTGGATGTCAACTTTAAATTGCATGAGAGTACATAACGTTTTCCAAATTATTTAAAGGGGCATGGAGGAAAGGGTTGTGAAGACCCGTGTGCATTGTAGTTGTCCCCGCAGTTCCCACCAGTGCCTCTGTCTTTGTCCCTTGCGTACCTCTGGTGGTAGTCTGAAGACCTTTGGCTGAGAGTATCCACTACTGCAGACTGAAAGAGCATCCGCGTTGATGACCTCATGTAACGACAAGCCTAGGAGACGCCTTCTCTGGTCAGCGTGGAGGCTCGTGGTGTCTTCACGGGCCCAGCCTGCTCCTGTCTTTCAGTACCATTCCGTGCATCAGCCTTGTCTTTCTCGTGTACACAGGGGGCTGTGCCACCCCGGTATCACCTAGGAAGGAGAGGGCAAGGGTGAAGGCAGCATCCCTTCCTCATAGAGTTGGGTTCTGTGGCTGCCCTCAGACCAGCCAGTGGCAAAGAGGTGTGGCTTTCTGGGCCACTTAGACCATCACCATCAGTTCCCCGGAGCTGAGAATAAAGTGCCTCCGGAGCAAGCGTGGGGCTCTTTCCTTTAGGAGGAAAGGGAGGACGTTACTTGGTGAACAGCCCACACTGCCTGTACACTGGCACCTCAGCCTTGCCAGGCCCCTTCAACATGCTGCTCTTTGCCATATATTGCTCCTCCTCCTCTGCTGAACTCCTACTCATCCTTCAAAGTCCAGCCTGGTGCCACCTCCTCTGTGAGGTTTTCCCTGGCTGCCAGCTCTGTCCTTTTTGTCTCCTCAGCCTTCTGTCTGTCTGCAGTGTCCCTTCCCTTTACTGCACAGTTAGTAGCTCTGGGCACAGTGGCCCTCTCCGTACTGTTAGTTTCTCCTGGGCCGAGACCCTAGGCCTGTTGGACCAAAGAACAGTGCAGGCAAGAGCAGCACCTAGGCAGGAGGCTGAGGCAGACTTTCTGGAGACAGAAGCTCCCAACACGGCTGAAGCAGGAAGAGAGGCTGGGCAAGCTGGCAAGGTGTCTGGAGGCCACATCGCCTGGACCTTTGGTGCCAGGCTGAGCCATGAGGGTTTTATTCTCTGCACGAGGGACCCTGGGAAGGGCACAGTTAGGATGAGCTAGTGGCCCTCCTCGTCAGTCCTGAGAAGATGAGGTTTGGGAAAGGCTCTGGCTCCCGTGGACCTCACCACCAGCCCAGAGTATAGCTACCACTGGGGCTTCTGGGAGTAAAGGTGAGAGGATAAAGGCCGATGTCCGTTACCCCATCCCCATCCCAAAGGAGGAGACAAAGCGGTGAACCTGTTTCTGCAGCCATAAATTAGGAGACTGAGTACCCTCTGATGGGGTTCTATGAAGATTAAACGAGCTGATGTACATCAAGTGCTCAGATCCGCTCCTAACACGGAGTAAGGGCTCAGTAAATACTGACTTTCAGCAGTGCTGTTACAGCGCCAGTGCCGGCCTGTGCCGTTCATGTTCAGTGGGGCTGTCACTAAGTGAGCTCGGATGCACTGGCACCTGTACTGCCCAGGGGCAGGGACCCAGCTGACTTCACCCCCAGAGAAACAGTTCTGGCTTTCCAGCGGCCATTGTCAAAACTGGCTTCCTGGTGCCATGTTTTGCAAGCAAAATCTCAGGGAGAAAGGGCCATGAATTCCCAAGCCCTCAGAGCATCACTGTCTGGACTCCTAGGCCCTTAGCGAATGGCATGTTTGGGTCTGGGCTGGGCAGAGCTGCCAGGACATCCAAGGAGCTGAGGGTGTGCCTAAGCGGTGCACACGAGGCACTCCCACACCTCCATCCTCTCTGTCCTCTCTCCTCCCTCATCTTAGTGTGACTGAATCCCGCCATCTGCACCTGTACATGCCAGCCGGGATGGCGTTCATGGCTGCCGTCACCTCCGTGGTCTACTATCACAACATCGAGACCTCCAACTTCCCCAAGCTGCTGATCGGTAGGAGAAGGGGAGCGGCAGGGGATGCAGAGGTGCCTCCTCCGGTTGCTTTGGGTGACATTTACTGAGGACGTGCGTTGTGCCAGGCACTGTTCCAAATGCTACGGGTTCAGAAATGAGAGGGGAAAAAAAATGCCTGCCCTCGTGGAGCTTTCAGTCTGGTGGAGGAGGTGGGCAGAGGTCACAGAAGAACAAACGGGTGGTGCTGTGTGAAGAGAGGCGAGAAGGGAGGGCCGTGTTGCCGTCAGGTGGTCCGGGAAGCTCTGGGAAGCGTGGGCACGCACGCATTTCGGGGAGAGTGTTCTGTGCAGGGAACGGAGAATGCAGACGCTTCTGAAAGAGCAGCCTTGGCAGGAAGGCCAGCATGGCAGACCCCATGGAGCAGCGGAGAGAGTGGTGGGAGGTTAGCTTGGGGCCCCGCAGGCAGCAAGGGAGATGCCCAGCTGTGGGCCTGAGCCCCTGGGCGACTGGCGGTGCTGAGGACGGAGCTGGCTCGGGGTCCGCGCTGGGGTGGGGTAGGGATCAAATCTCATATTCTGGGCACATCCAGGTGAGCTGCGGCAGAGACCGCCAACTCCAGGGTCTGGAGGGTAAAAGAGCTGGGCACCTGGGGAGGGCGGAGCAGGGAAGGCGCTGTCAGCAGTCGGGGGGTTCTGGATGACATCTACAGGGTGAGCCGGGATGAGGGCACCTGGAGGGGGAAGGAACAGGCCCAGGACCAGAGCCCACGGTGTGCCAGCACTTAGGCTCGGGAGGGAGTGCCCACTTGCATCTGCCGACCGCATGTGGCTGGGTCCCAGGCAGAAACAACAGTGGTGACTGCTGACTTTGTTGGGCCTGCACTGGGGACCAGGATGTGTAGCGCTCCATACCTGTGTCATCCCTGCATCCACCTTGTGTGACACCCTGAGCACAAACCTAGAGAGGTTGAAAGTATCAGCCAACATTCAGTGAGCGCTTGCTGTGTGACGCTCTGCCCTGAGCATACCATTAACTCGTTTAACCTTGTAACAGCCCTGTGAGGTGGGTCCCACCGCTGTGTCTCCTCTACGGAAAGCTGAGGCTCAACGACTAGGTGGCTCCAGCCAGTCCACCCAGTGAGTCAGGGTGCACAGCGGAGTCTGGCATCCACACGGGCTGTGTGTCTAAGGGTCCTGCCTGGCACAGGTGCAAACTGCACACCTGCCTGTGTGTTTGGGCCGCGGTCTGCAAACTCAGGCGAGGCCACACGCCTGGCGTTAAGCTGTGTGTGCACTGTGTGTCAGGAGTCGCACTGAGCTTTAGGACTCACAGCATGTACTTGCATCCAGAGTCTGGAACTCTCTGTGCTGAGCCAGGGACATTGCCGCGCTGTGGGGGGGCGGCGGGTGTGTTCTACTCAGAGGTGGGGTCCACCTCCGTCAGAATCACCCAGGGCCCCCCCAAGTGTGAGTGTAGACTCGACCTGAGGCAGCAGGTTGAGAGGGGAGATGTTAGAGAGAGGCTTTGGAGAGCCCCCTCTCCCGTCTCAGAAGCAGCTCCTGTCTTCTGAGAACCCCCCTGAGCCACCAGAGTCTGGCATCCTGGTGCCCCCTGGAAACCCGTCAGCATGGGGTGAGTTCATTTTCTCATGCTCCAGCCAGTAGGTCATGTTTTCTCACTGAGTGCAAATCATCGACCATGTGCGGATTCACCCTTTATGTTTAAAGAGACAAGGACTTTCTCCCTTCACTTCCCTTATTGGAGTTTGGCTCTCCATGACAAGGGGCTGTAGAGAGGCAGAAATTCCAGAACAGGGGAAAATAAAGTGGGTGCACCTATAAGCTGTAGGGAGAGAGAGCATCATGAGTCCTGGGGGGAGAGCCAACACCCCGAGAAGAGTGATGGCTGATCATAGGCCTGGCGCCCCACAGAAAGGTGGCAACGATGTGTCTGACAGGTGTCCCACAAAAGAACCAGAATCCTGGGCTCCAGAAGAAGAAAAGGAAATATTCTATGAGTAAGACACATTTGAGCCAAGAACCAGAACTGGTAGAAGAGAGAGGAGTGCTTCAGGCAATGGCAACAGCATGTGCCAAGGCCCTGGGGCAGGAGGAACAAAGCACACTAGCAAATGCTGAAGGAAAAGAGTGACTAGAACATAGATAGCAGAGGGAGCTGGACTCTGAGGGCCGGAGCTGCAGGTGGGGTGTACACAGGGTGGAGCCTCAGAGGCCACACCAGTGATGTTGGTGTTTATGTCGAGAGCAATGGGAACCCACTGAGAGAAGTTTGGGTTTGTGTTTTTGAAGGGGCGTGTGTGTGTGTGTGTGTGTGTGTGTGTGTGTGTTACCAGATACGTACATTCAATTTACCACTTTAACCACTTTTTTACATTGGTTAGCAGTTTACATTTCATCAACCTCCCAGTTCATTTTAACCACTCTGAAGTGTACAGTTGGGTGGCATTAAATATGTTCACGCTGTTTTCCTGCCATCACCACCGTCCACCTCCAGAACTTTCTCATCTTCTCAAACTTAAATTCACTACTCATTTAAACAATCACCACCCATTCCTCCCTCACCCCAGCCCCTGGCAACCACCATTCTACTTTCTGTCTCCAAGTTTGGCTACTCCAGGCGCCTCATCCAGCAGACGTCATACAGGATTTGTTCTTTGGTGACTGGCTTATTTCACTCAGCGTCATCTGCAGGCCCGCCCAGGTGTTGAATGTATCAGATTTCCATTTCTTTAAAGGCTAAATAATACCCCGTGGCATGAGTAGGTCATGTCTTGTTACCCATTTGTCTGCCAGTGGATATCTGGGGTGCTTGCATTTCTTTGAGCTGTTGTGAATAGCATGGCTGCAAACATGAAGGTGAGTTTTTAAAATACGACAGTGTTTATTGCTTTATGGAGGTGGGATTGGAGGAGGGCTGGGGTAAGGGAAGACAACCGGTGAGGAGGCTCTCAAGGTGGCCCACAGGAGACACTGTAGTAGCCTGGACTCAGGTACCATGGGGATGGAGAGCAGGGGATGGATTCAAGATAGGTAGGAGAAAAATAGAATTTGGTAATGGGCTGGGTGCTGAGCTCAGGAAAAAGGAGGGGCGCAGGTCTAGGGAGTCCAGAGCTTGGAACTCACCAGCAGCAGCCCTGTATCTCTCTCTGCCCATTTCACCTCTTCCCCCAATCAAGCAGCGAATGCCTCTGTGTCTGGCAAAAGGCTACAGGCTCAGCTCTGCAGGTCGGAACTGTGAAACAACCTCAGAATCCACCACTAACCCCCTCCATGTCCTGGTACAAGACACAGAGGCTCTCTGAGTCTCAGTTTCCCCATCTGGAGAGGAGTCCTGGGTTGTTGTGAAGAGGAAATTGGAGCACCTCTGTGGTACAACCATGTGAGGCGCATGTTTAAACTGCGGTCCCAGTCAGGGTCCTTACTAAGGACAAGCGAGGTTCTGATTCCTGGGAACGAATCTGCGGGGAGAGCAGGGTCACAGAGGTGGAGTGTGACCTGGACACCAGGCCAAGCTGGGGGACATCATGGCAGTCCTGAGGGCTTGTGCCCCACTGTCGTAACATCCTCACTGGAACCTGAGGGAGATGGCATCAGCCCCTCTGGGCCTGTTCTGCCCTGACTATATAGTGGGTCCAACTTCTTGTGCTGTCCCCCAAGAGATGGCCTGGCATCCCTGGGATGGAAGGCAGAGTGCAGGTGGCTTCCACTCTAACCCTAACCCTAAGTGCTACTGCATGCAGCTCTAAAAGCTGGGAGGGCAGGAGCCACAGTGCCAGAGCACCTCCCAAGGGCCGTGGGTGAAGATGGCTTTTGCTGTCCTAAACTCACTGTGGTTTATTGGCAGATTAGGGTGAGGGGCAGGAATTTAGAACAGAATCCACCCATGGCTTCTGATGTTTACTTTGCCCCAAATCTAAAATCCAGAGATAATGAAACTATCATCAGCTGATGCCCGAAGCACCCATCACAAGCCGGGCTCACCATGCTAAACACTTTCCATATGTTGCTCACAGCTGCCTTTGAGGCGGCCCTGTTATCCCCCTTAAAGAGAGGATGAAACTGGCTGGGCTCCATGACTTAGCAGAGGTCACCTTCTGTCACATCACAGTGTCTGAGCTCAGGTGTATCTGGCTGCGGGGCCCCACCTCTAGTCCCTGGACTGCCCCATGGGCTTGGACTCACTCTTCCTAGATCTCCACACCCCAAGCTCCCTGAGGAGCGTCATCACGCAGTGGTGGGCTCTAGACTGCAAGGACAGATCCCCCAGCTCTAGCCCTTTCCCTGGCATGACCCGGCAGCAAGCTCCTCTCTCTGAGCCTTGGTTTCCTCATCTGTAAAATAAACGAGCGTTAAGACCTTCCCAGGTTGGGAATGCAACAAGGAGGTCACTGGAGCCTGCTCTGCTGCAAGGCCAGCCCAGCTCTGCCACTTTGCTGACTTCCGACCAGTCACCCAGCCTTTCCGAGCCTCAGGTCCTTTTCTGCTAAGTTGGGGGCGGTGACAGTTTTCCCCCAATACGGTCACTCTGAGGAACAAATGAGAGTGTGTCTAAAGTGCTTCCTTGGCATGGTGCCTGAACCTTAGTCAAATTCAAGAAATAATTTTCCTATTGTCCTGATTACTCTTTGTTTAAGGGAGAGTTGTCTGACCAGTTTGACTTAGGAGGTCATTGATGATGCTGTCATGGGCCCTGTAACATGTGTGCAGCACCTCCAAGGGACACGCTCTGGTACACGTGTGCACCTCATCAGAAACGTGTGCGCACACCCAGCTCCCCGGCACAGCCTTCTCTCTCCGGTCCCCTGTGCTTGCACACACACAAACGTGCACATCTGTGAGTGCACACACATCTCCTGTGCTCTCCCACCCAGCCCTGCTCATCTACTGGATCCTGGCCTTCATCACCAAGACCATCAAGTTCGTCAAGTTTTACCACCACGCCATCAGCTTCTCGCAGCTGCGCTTCTGCCTCACGGGCCTGCTGGTGGTCCTGTATGGGATGCTGCTCCTCGTGGAGGTCAACGTCATCAGGGTGAGGGTAAGCAGACCGCCTGCGGATGCACCTTGGGCGGGCAGGAAGTGGGGGAGGTCCCCACCTGCAGCTAGCCAAGCCCAAGAGGAAGCCACCTGGCTTTGCCTGCCGCACAGAGGGGCAGGGGTACAGGGGGACGTTTGGGGAGCCTTCCATCAGGCCCGGGCCTCTGCCAGGCTGCAGATGGGGAGGACAGGGCCCTTGGTCCTCCCAGGGTGAAGGGTGGTGACTCCCACAGGAAGGGAGAGCAGGACTGGCTGGGCAGGACGGGCTTTGGCTTCTCCTGGCTTCCATTTGTTTGAGGCAGGGAGACTTCGGTGCTTTAATGTTTTCATATAACCGTACGTATGTATTAGGGAGTGGATGTGACTGTGCCACGTCCTTTGTCTCGTAGTCCTTTGTGTTCCCCCACCCTTCCCTCTCTTCCCCACCTCAGCCTAGCCTTCTCTCTCCCCACCCCTGTCCCCACCTTCCTGCTTAACCAGATGGGTAACCTCATTTGCCATCCATACTGTGTTTTTGTTAATATCGTTCCATACACATTTATCTAAAATACTTGTTCAGGGTTTCTTTTCCTTAACACATGTAAATATATGCTTTTCCCCTAAATATTTGCTTCATAAAAAATGGGATCATACAACACAGTTTTTTCTGCATCGTGCTTTTCTCACCTAACAAATAATGCCTTCGGACTCCTTCCAAGCCGTGTGACATGCCTCATCCACTTTTCTTAATGGCTGTATAATTTTCCATCGTGGGGATGAACTGTGATTTATTCAGCTATCTCCCTACTGATAGGCATTCACTTTGCTGCCAGGTGCTTCCTTCATAAATAATGGTGTGTTGAACACACTGGTAGCTGTGTGCATTGCTGCTTTTGTTTCTGTGGCAGAGAGTCCAAAGAGTGCAGTTGCTGGATCAAAGGATCTTTGTATGTAAAATGTTGATCAGTGTTTCAGGTCATCCTCCGCTAACAATGAATAAGAAAAGCTTTTCCCGCCCTCCAGCCCTTTCTAATTTGAGCCTTCTGATGAGTGGAGTGCTCCTTTAATGTGCATTTCTCAGGCTCCTCTACATCCCCTCCCTCACAGCACCCCTGGGGTACAGGTACTAACTCCTTCAGAGAAGGGGAACATTAGATGAGGCTTGACCAGGATACCTTGCTAGTACATGGAGGAGGCAGGGTTTGAACCCAGGTCTGGGTGACTTCCGGTTCTACGAACTCTGTGAAACCTGGTGGTTTCTTTATGGATCCATGCTCTTTCCCAATCCAGTTTCAACCCAACCCAGCTGTGCCCCTGGGACTCAGAGTAGACCTCATTGCATAGTTACAAAGTGAAGGGATGGCGTTGGAGGCCAAGCAGTGTTGAAGGATCCTTTTCCTGGGAATAATTGTAGGCGAGGTGGCCCTCTCTGTTAGAGGTACAGCATGGCTGTCACGGCCCCGGATCCTTGGGTAGTGGAGGTGAGGACCTGCACTCACCCACCCGCCACGGCCCATGCCCCACAGAGATACATCTTCTTCAAGACACCGAGGGAGGTGAAGCCCCCCGAGGACCTGCAGGACTTGGGCGTGCGCTTTCTGCAGCCCTTCGTGAACCTGCTGTCCAAGGGCACCTACTGGTGGATGAACGCCTTCATCAAGACGGCCCACAAGAGGCCCATTGACCTGCGAGCCATCGGGAAGCTGCCCATTGCCATGAGGGCCCTCACCAACTACCGGCGGCTCTGTGAGGCCTTTGATGCCCAGGCGGTCAGTGGGGGCACCACCACACCAACCATTCCCTGCCCTCCAGTGTGAAGTCACAGAAGGGGGCCTGGAGAGACATCAGGTCAAAACCCTGGTGGGACAGCTGGGGAAACTGAGGCACAGTGAGGGAGAGATGCCCACCCTAAGTCATACAGATTCATAGGACAGTCACAGTTGGAATGACCCTTGTGGTTCAGGTCATTTGGCCCAAAATCTTCATTGTCCAGATGGGGAAACTGAGGATCTGATGAGAAAAGTGACCTCACTGGACTTCCCCAGGCTGCTACTCTTTCTTCCGGAGTTCAGTGACTGTGGGAATTTTCACCCAGTTTGGAAGGCAGGAATGTCAACCTGGTAGTTACAGTAACTCTGAGTTTGGCCAGGCAGACATCTCCCTGTATCATTGAGGAGGAAACAGAGGCCCTCAGTGAGGCCGTGACTGCCCAGAGCTGACCCACAGCTGGTAGGTGCCAGAGCCAGGCTCATGACTCTCAACTCAGTGCTCCAGTGCCTCTGCCCTAGTACTGGCGAGAAACTGAGCCAGGCAAAGGTGGTCATGGGTAAGTGTGATACATACCTCTCCTGGTATGACCCTGTATCCACACATAGTTCCTGACAAGCTATGTGACCTTGTGCCATCTTTTGGCCTCAGTTTCCCCATCTAGACTACCATGGTGTTGATAGGGCCCACACAACTGTGCACTTGGTGATTCCATGATTTCTTCCTGGAGTTCATTTGTTTGCAGATGATGTGGCCACTGGGTTCCCCCAGGCAATAGGAGCCAGGGACATCCTGGGAGGCTAGGTCCTGCCACAAATAATCCCTCAGCCACCCTGACCCTGCCATGGTTCTCTCTGGGCAGCGGAAGGACGCACAGAGCACACAGGGCGCCAGGGCCATCTGGCGGGCCCTCTGCCAGGCCTTCGGGAGACGCCTGGTCCTCAGCAGCACATTTCGCATCTTGGCTGACTTGCTGGGCTTTGCCGGGCCACTGTGCATCTTTGGGATCGTGGATCATCTTGGAAAGGAAAACCGCGTCTTCCAGCCCAAGGTAGGCACCCTGGGGCAGGTGGGGCACCCCCTAGAAGGTTCTCCCGTCACACGCAGGCGTGCTCGAGAGTGCAGGAAGCCAGTGTGCGTGAGCCATGGCCACACTGGGGTGGTTCCTCAATCAAACAGAGCCCTCAGCAAATCCTCTTCCTCTGTACGGGGGCAACCGAAATGCCAGCTTTCACCCCAAGGGTTTTATGGCACCCAGATCTGCTTATCCCACTGTAATCACCGTCTCCACTCTATTGCATGCGAAGTCAGGCTGCAAGTTGCAGGGGGTGCTTTTGTTTGCCCAGTGTCTAGCGTTTCTGTGGCTCATTGGATGTGTTGGCGTTCAGTTCCTGTCCTCGGCATGAACGCTAAAGAAGGTGGCAGGGCTCTGTCTTCTGTGTGTCCTAGCTCTCGAGTTCTGGGGGGCATCTTGGGGCAGAGGAAAGTGGGAAGCCTCTGTGGCTGGGTAGGATTTTGTCTTCCCCCATTTCAAATTGCATTCAAAGCTACCCCTGTTTTATTAAAATGTTGGACTTTCCATTAAATTTTTTGAAAGGACCCATGGCTTAATGATACTTGAAATCTACTAGACTGGGTAATGTCCAATGGTCTCTCCAGCTCTAAAGATGCTATGAACTAAAATGTTTTGGACAGAAGAGAAGACCTTTCCTGGGGTTATTTTCACTCTTTGTAGCAACAGCAGCCACTTTGGGGACTGAGGGGCACTTTCTGACCACTTAGATTTAGATGGCCACAGAATGGGAAAATCCCACCCCTAATAAGACTCAAGGTTGTGTTTTCCAATGAGGATGTCATTAAACATTTTAACCACAGACATTCAGAGATTTGGTAACTAGGGCTCTTAGTAATTTTTGACACCCCGTTGTATAACTTTAATTCATCACAGCGGTGCTAAACTCACAGATAGCAGTCGATCCTCAGGATTATATTAAGTTTTCTGGAGATATAATTAGCTGAGCAGTTTGGGTCAGAAACATGAGTTCCTCTAAGCCTGTTTGCCTGATGTATTTAGCAAGTGTTTATGGGACCGCACTGTGTGCCACCGTGGGTGGGCTGTGCTCATACAGAGCAGTGGATATAATGATGACACCAGCAATAGGTAAGTGTGATAGGGACTCCTTGGCACATACCCGGCTATGTGCGGGAGTTAGCTGTGTGTTAGCTCCTTTAATCCCTGGAACAACCATTTGAAATATTTTTTTCTAACAGGTGTATTGAGATATATGTCCCGAAGCATAGGATTCATGAGTTCAGTATTCTTATCCCCATTTTACTGATGAGAAACTTGAGGTTCTGAGAGGTTCAGTCACTTTTCCCAGAGTCGCTCAGCTAATTAGTAATAGCCAGGATTTGAATCCAAGTCGGGGCACTTATACCCATGAGACAACATTGGTTGTTGCTATTTAACCATTGCCTCTGGCTCCAAGGATGTGAAATCCAATGAAACATAGAGAAATCTGAAAGTATTTTTATACTGTATGTTACACATGATTGTGAGGAGGGATAAACTCGCACAGGGGCCTGCAGGAAGAGTGAGTAGTGTGAGCCAGCAGTCATAGGCAGCTTCACAGAGGAGGGGATGTGAATGGGTCTGTGACAGATACAGAGGAGTTAAGCTAAATGAGAAGACATCTTGTTCAGTCAAGAATGAGAGGATTTTTGCTTATTTAGACTTTGATGGCCCTGAGTCCTTTTCTGGCTTTATGAGCCTCTGACATTTACTTGGCCCAAAAAAGAGAGGGGAAGTGATTACTTCTCTTGTCCACAGGAGTATCACCTTCGGCTTTAGCCTGACCAGAGGCAATGCCAGGGTGCTCTGCCTTGACACCCTACAGGAACAAGGAGCCGGTTGTTAATGTTAGGGGGAAATGACACAGGCCGGAGCCTTTATCAGCTAGTCCACACCAACCTCTTCTTCCTGTGCTTTCCGAAGCCCCCACAGGATTCTCTAAGGAGAGCTGGGAGGCAGGATGTGCAGGAGGGTGGTGAGCACAGCGCTCAGGGTTAGTTCGTCTGAGCATTCACACAGCCATCCTTTTTCTCTGTACGCAAACCCTAGGCTTTATTGCCCTCCCACTGGAATGCTCTTGTCCCAGTTCCTTATCAGCACACAGAGCCCTGGGACAGATGGCCCTGCCTCAGTGGCAGCCGGCCTTATCAGATTTAATATTTGTTCCCTGCAGCCCAAACACAGCAAATTTCTGACGTAAAAACGAAGAGTTTGAAAGTCAGTGCAGTCTCCAGCTCGGTCGTGCGGTTGCCTGGGGAATGGCTTACTTCTGCGTTGGGCTTCTTTTTTTTCTCATTTTTGGTTTTTGGTTTTTTGAGAGGGTCTCACTGTGTAGTCCAAGCCGGCCTTGAACTCAAGGCAGTGCTCCTGCCGCAGCCTCCCCAGGGCTGAACTAGAAGTGAGTGCCACTGCACCTGGCTTGCTCTGTGCTTCTGAGCCCAGACGACAGAGACCGGGTCATTCACTGAGGTGGTTCAGTTCATCTCCCTGAGTCTCCACGGCTCTAACTCAGCCGAATGCTGTGCTGGTAAAGAAGGAAGCTCCCTGGCTCCATGCTGCAGAGGAAGCCCAGCCTGAATGCCTCCCAGCACAGGCCGTGGAGCCACTGCCAACTCTGTCAGTGGCTGCCCTGTCCTTTTCCCCTTCCAGAACACTCACAGTTGGCAAGAGACCTGGTCCTTCCATCCGCATGGATAGAGGCTTCTGTTCCTCTAATGACTGAGGTGCCTCGGACCCAGCAGGTCTCTGATGCTCCCCGGGGAAAGCTCCACCCCTGTTCTAGATCCTTCCAGCCTGTCTCTCCCAGCCCCCACTCCCAATCTGTCACCTGCCTACCGCAGTGCCGCTGATCTGGCTGCAGGGTGAGGGAATTGGATGCAGAGTGAGCTGCTGGTGTCTGAGATCTGCCAGGGCTGCTCTGGGCTGAGGCAGGAGAAGGAGGAGCAGCTGGGAGTTTGGTGTGAGGGTCAAAGCTTCAAACTGGCCTCTCAGCCTTGGGGAGCAATCCTGTAGTTGTGAGTGTGTGTGTGTGCATGTGTGTGCGTGTGTGTTTCCGAGTGAGCCCTCCTGCTCATCCCTGTCTTGCGTACCTTTCTCCCTGTGTTCTAGCACATTTGCATGTCCATATGTGTGATTGTCGCTGTGGGTAACTTCATGAACGTGAGCGCGTGGTGTTTCTGTGACTGCGGTGCGGGTGTGGAAGCTGGTTTGTCTGTGACAATGTCCACGCGGCTGCTGTGGCCCAGAGTGCCTGTCTTCATTCCACTCTCATCCACCTTGTCGGCCACCGAGATGCTGCTCCATGTCACCTCCCCAAGAAGCCTTCCCTGTCCTCTGCCCCCACCATACCCTGTGCTGCTATTATCACAGCACCTCTCATCAGGTGTGTCGTCTGAGCTCTGCCCGCCCCCCAGGACCCTCGGGAAATGGTAAAATGAGTAACACCAGGGTTACCATCAGTTGATCTCTTCTGTTTCTGCATGTCTTTCACGCGCTCTGTTCCATCAAAATCCTCACAACATGCTCTCTGCAGTAGAAACCTTCATAGCCTCATCTTAAAGATGAGGAAACTGAGGCTTGGAAGTTGAAGGACTTCCCTAGGACACAGTGCTCACGTAAGGTGCCTCGGGACTCAAACTCAGATGCGGCTGACTGGACGTCAGATGGCTGTGGGTGGGAGGTTGATCTGTGGTTGAGCAATGGTAGTTACTGTTTTTACACAGGGCCCTGCCAGTGGACAGCTCATCTGTATCTCTGCTAAAATAAAAGCGAGAGCCCCAGTGACCCCCGCTTCTTTAAGCTCCAGAGGAAAGGGAAGGAGACCTTCACGTCACACCTCTAGCTAGACAGGGAACCCGAGGATCAGAACAGCAGATGGCAGAGTCAGGTCCCATCCCTTTGAAGCTGTCCCCAGAAAGAGGTTTATTGATGACCCAAAGACTTAGACCTGCAGTGAGTTTTTCATCTTTGTAAAATAGGTTCCACAACTTGTGATCCACAGAAACGTAGTGTTTTGGCCCTCGAGTGTATGTGCTTGGGGAGGGAAGAGCTCGAAGTTTTGACTTTAGAGCTACAAAAAGGGAACTTGTTGTTGTGTTCAAAAATGTGCAAATACTGTTGAGTGCATTTGACAGGCGCCACCTGTTGTCTCGCCAGGCACCACCTGTTGTCTCGCCAATGCCAGTTCCATTGGTTTCCCTGCCCTTACTGTCCAGCCGTGTGTTTTCCAGTTGTTGTGACAGGGCACATGGGTGGCATTTCACATGCTCAGGAGCTGTCATGGTGATGGGTGATCTTGGGTGCCTGGCATTCCCACGAGTATCATAAAATCACTAACCCTTCCCTGTAGTCGGACGTGTGCACAGGTCTTGCACTCGCCCCTGCTCTAACTCAGAAATAAACATCTCTGTGTACACGGCCACTTCCTTATGTCTAATTACTTCCTTGGGGATGATACCGTGTGTTTGTTGCTTTAAAATAATGCCTTGGGTTCCCCAGGCTAGATCTGTGCAGAGGGTGGTGGGATGCAAGAATCCCAGGGGCACATTAAACACCACTGGGTTTTCCTAAGCCCATGTGCCTGTATTTTTTACTCAGAGCCTGGCAAATGGCCATCTTTCTATCCCCCACAAGGTGCAAGTCTGAATGTGACAACAGGACACTTAGAATGGGACTCAGGTCCACAGCACTGGGTGAGGCCCAGGCAGTGGGTGTGGTATGGTGTTTGTGCACTACACAGGTGCACGTCCCCATGTCAAAGGAAAACTTTTCATGCCTGACAAACGCGTCTCCTGCCCCTTCTTGCCCTGTAGGGTCAGGCCTCTTCCCCACAGCCTAATTTTGCAGTGCATTTCTGCCCCTAGCTTATCCTCAGCCTCTGTCCTCTACCTCCTGCCTCTGCCTTTCCCACTGGGGCTCTGGCAAAAGGGACGGAAGGTGAGGACTCCGTGCCTTGTAGGGCCTCCCTCTCAGGTCCTGCATGCACCCCTCTGTAGTCCCCCTGTGTCCGATTCCAGCTTCCTCCCACAGAGAGAGACCCCTGTCCCACACAGCACGGGAGAGAGCGCTCTGAGCAGGACCAGGGAGCAGCGAAGCTGGTTTGGAGAACCCCTCTTAAACCAACAGCAAGGTCTCGCTTTCTATCACCTGGAAGCCCTGTATCCAAGATCCAGGAACATCTGACTCTAAGAAAGGGCCTCCAGGGAACACCCTGGCCCTGCCGCCCTCAGGCTCCTTCTCTTCACTTTGTTCCGATCACTCCTTACCCTGAAGCAGGTCCCACACCCTCCCAAAGAACCAGAGGCAGAGGCTCAGAAAGGGGAGCGTTCCATCTTCATGGAAATATTGATGTAGCTGTGCTGGAAAGCACCAGACTTATCAAGATCGAAATTTTTCTGGGAGATAGAGATGCTGAATTTGGAAACGGATGCACTGTTGTTCCCTGGTATCGTTAGCAACAAAGGCAAAATGTTTCCCTTTGCTGCTGCTTATCGTCTGAGATCTTGCTAGAAGTGCAGAGAGAACCTTAAATTCAGAAGGAGGTCCTGGGAGCCCAGAAGGCTGGAGGCTTAGGTCTGCAGTCTTTGCATTCAGTGCTGAGTTCCCATCTTTCCCCCGGGAGCACAGCATTGCCAGGTTTCCTGCTGGCCTTTTCTGCCCAGAAGCCACTGCACAGCAGGCTGCGGGTATGCAGGGGACTTGGCCGTTGCGGATTCTGTTTCTGTAGCAGGGAGCACATTGTGAGATTTGCTTGAGCAGCTCTGGTTTTGGCTCCTCCGTGATTTGCTCTATTTATTCTTGTTTTTGTTTTTGTTTTTTTGTTTTTTTTTGGTACTGGGGATCAAACTCGGGTCCTCGTACTTGCGAGTCAGGCGACAGAACCACTGAGCTAAATCCCTGGCCCCTATTTATTCTTGATCCATTCAGAGTGAGCTCCCTTGGGCCTGGGGGCCACAAGGCTGAGAGTCACAGTTACAGGGCTCGTTCTGTTTCCCCCGAGTGGGAGGGTGCGGAGTGTACAGCCAGCCCTCCCTGCAGTTCACAGAATGTTCAGTGTGATGTATTAGCCTGGTTTTTCTCTCATAAACAATGGCACAAGACTTTGCAAGTATGGAGAGTCCTGTAATAATCATGGCCATGCTGGCACAGTGAGCTATACGGGTTTTTTCATTTTTCTGGCAGTGACAGCTACCTCTGATCTTCTCTTCCCAACAGACCCAGTTTCTCGGGGTTTACTTTGTCTCATCCCAAGAGTTCCTCGCTAATGCTTACGTCTTGGCCGTGCTTCTATTCCTTGCCCTCCTACTGCAGAGAACTTTTCTGCAGGCCTCCTACTATGTCGCCATTGAAACTGGAATTAACTTGAGAGGAGCAATACAGGTATTTGGGTGATCTTTTTTTTTTTTCTTTACTTCACAATGAAAACTGTTTCATTCGCTCTCATGGACACTCAAGACTAATTCTGCTGTGAATTCACTTTTACTACTTTTCATGAGTGTCAGGAAAGGGCACAGTGGGAGAATGGAAAGCAACTTGGGCTGGACTTGGGACATGTCAGAAGCAGCTCTAGCTCCAGTCCTGCCTTGGACTGGGCCTGAGATGTCAGCAGCTCAGCCCTTGGGCCTCTTGCCCTTAAAAGTGGCAGACATCACCAATCAATCACAGCATTCTGTCCTGCTGAGAGCAGATGCAGCCTCAGAATCGCTTTCTAGATACCATTCTTCACCTAGACCTATGCCTTCGTCCAACCCCCTGTGGCTCCCTGTGCAGAGTAGATTGGGAAGATGATCAAAGTCAGGGAGGATTCAGGAAAACTTTGAAGATGGTGGTGAAGAGGGTTACCCAAGCCCTAGGGATCTCATTGGGTTTAATAATTGGAATAGTAACACTGTAGAAGAGCAGTTTAAATAGACGTTAGTTAGGTTTTCACATAGGGCTTGTACAGCATCTGCACGATCACTGAGGCCAACTATGCCCTGTTTATAAAGGGGAGAATGGGGGTAACTAGTTGATTCTGTGGTAATTGGTGATTACCATGAAGTTGTGGCAAAATCCCAAAGCACCCTTCTCCTTAAAAAATGTTCTTTAGAATAGCCAGGTGTGGTGGCGCACACCTGTAATCCCAGCACTCGGGAGGCTGAGGCAGGAGGATCGCTGTGAGTTCAAGACCACCCTGGGCTACATAGTGAGTTCCAGATCAGTCTCAACTAACTACACAGTGAGATCCTGTCTTAAAACACCAAAAATAATTATAAGTATCAGGGATCTGCCCTATAGGAGCCAGGGTCAGAGGCTCTGCTGAAAAGAGATTATTATGGTTGTGTCCAGATGTCCACTCCCCCAAAGCCTCCTGTGGTCGTAGGCTGAGTCTGGATGTGTGATTAATTCATGGTGGGGCTAGGCCTGAGGACCCTAGGACTAAGCACCTAGGTAGTCTGAATAAGATCAGAGGGTCAGAGAGATGCTGTTAAGGCCCCCTAGTTGCTTTTGCTGTCTTCTGCCACCATGAACTATTGCCCCTCTGCCATGTGCTGCTCTGCCTTGGAGCCAGCTGTTTATGGACTGCAACCTCTACCAACTGTGAGGTAAATAAACCTTTCCCTCTTTAACGTTGGGTGTCAAGTATTTTGTCTCAGCAACAACGAAAGTAATTCAGAGACTGAGGAAAGAAAAGTGCAGCCTGCAGGGACCAAACTCTGGCTATTTGGTATAGTCCGTGTGAACAATGCCACTAAAATTGCATAGTGCGCAACCTGTGCAGCTGTACCGACAGCACTTCCCACCCTCGATGGATTTTCATCGAGAAAACAGTTAATTCCTCAGGGATGTCATTGAGAGTGGTGGAAAGTATCCAAGAATATCAGAGACCCTCTAAGATTTGAGGGGCACAGACCTCAGTTCAGAAAAGCTTTCTAAAAATCCCAGCCTCTGCCCAGCCCCTGCCTGTGACAGGCAGATTTGTACCACCACAACCAATTTTGTGCTTGGATAGTTTTGTAATTAAATCTGAATTCTCTTTGTATGTTATAAGTCAAACACCAGCACAGTGTTTTCCAATTAAAAGAAAAGTGCCAAATATGTTTTTTAAAATATATTGCCATGTAATTGTTTTTATCAAACTGTTTGAATTTTTTGCATTACTCAGCGAGACTAATCTGTAAGCTCCCCAAAAGAAATACTGACATTGATTATAGAAACAGATTAGAAAATTAAAAACCTCTTCCTCCTTCCAGAGATTTCTAGAAAAGTATTTACAGCAAATTTACCCTCATGGATGAGAGCCGGTGTCTTCGTAAATTTGACAATAGTCATGTTTTTTTTTTTTTGCATAAGTTATTAAGCAAAATCCCTGTATTATATAGAATTGCTAAAATATACTAGCTCTCAGTTATGCAGTTACATGTATTTCTAACTTTACTTAATGGTGTTTTATGTGGCAGATAACTCTGTCCTCAGCATTGAAATTAGCTGCTTATTCTTCAAAGCCTGATTTCACATAACCTAGGAAGTGCACAGATTTTTCCTAAAATATCATTGCCTTTGTATTAAGCCTCACTCATGGTGAAAGACAGAACAGGTTATGCTGTGAGAAAGCCAGGCCCACAAAAAAGCTTGCATTTGCACAAAAGATGAATTACGGGCTGGAGACGGAAACACAACAGGCTGCGTTCAAGAACCGTGGTCCTAGGACACCGAAGACAGGAATGGCTTTTTCCTTGTTGGGAGCACACAGCCCGACACTTGCAGTCTTGCGGACAGGCACCATCTCCAGCAGTTAGGTCCAGCACTCCTGGAAACCATCGCCTGGTTGCTCCCATCTCCCTGTGGGGGCCCTCGGGGTGCTGGGCTGTCAGACACTTGTGGATGCCTCTCACGTGGGATGTACAGTGAGTTCAAGGCTAGCCTCGACTGCATAGCGAGACCAAAACAAAACAAGAAAAAGAAAGATTTAAGAGCTAGTCCCTCCAGGGAGAGGCCTGGCTCTCTGGTGAAGCAGCTGACTGCATCCTCCTTTGACTGTGACCTCCCAGCTTGCCCTGTAGCAAAGCCCTTGCCCTCTCTGAGCCATCAGCCACCTTGCTGTCACACTGGGATAGCAGTGTGTGTTACAGGCCTTATGCCGAGAAGCCCCTGACTCATTCCAGACCTGTAGCATCTCGGGTGGTGATCAGGCTGTTGATGATGATGATGAGTGTAAAGCACCCTGCTCTCGTTTCTAGACCAAGATTTATAATAAAATTATGCACCTCTCCACCTCCAACCTGTCCATGGGGGAAATGACTGCTGGCCAGATCTGCAACCTGGTGGCCATTGACACCAACCAGCTCATGTGGTTTTTCTTCTTGTGCCCCAACCTCTGGGCTATGCCAGTGCAGGTACTGCGTGTGGGCTGGGGTGGGGAGTGGGCGGGGGCTGCAGGGCCGGAAGCCGGAAGCCAGAATCCACTGCTGTGTGTCTGGTGATGAGTAGCTCACTGTCTTCTATTCTGTCTGCCCCTGTGAAGCTTCCAGCCCGTTGGTGTCTCCATGGGGTGTACCCTGGGTCCTTTTAGTGTCCCACACGTCGAGCTGTCTCTCTTGACTGTCAGAGAAGGCTGTGCCATTAAGCCTTTGAAGTTGCAGCCAATCTTAAACAGAAAAATCACATGTGGAACACTTCTGCAGACATGTAGAATTACGTTGCAGCAAATTGCTTATTTACATTGCAAAGTGTCCATGATGTGCCTGTAAACAAAAAGAGTAAGTTGCAAAATAAGTTTCAGCATGCTTCCTACGGAGTTGGAATATGCGTATGTATACATTTACACGGTCACGCAGAAGAGGGAACTGGATGGCCCCATGATGGGATTACAAGTGGTTTTTAGTTTTCTTTATGTATTTCTGAATTCCCCAATAAGTGTGTATTCTTTTTAAATAGAAAGTGGTGTGTGTGTGTGTGTGTGTGTGTGTGTGTGTGTGTGTATGTGTGTTACTGGAGACTGAACAAAGGGCCTCGTACATGTCAGGGAAGAGCACTACCAATGATTTACATCTCCTGCCCTTCTTCAAAAATTTTATTTAAAGAAAGTCTCTCACCAGGGATTTAGCTCAGCGGTTTGGTGGCCTGCCTTGCAAGCACAAGGACCCAAGTTCAATCCCCGGTACCAAAAAAAGAAAGGCTCTCAATAAATTGCCCAGGCTGACCTTGTAGTTGCCTCAGCTGCCCCTGTAGCTAGGATTACAGGTGTATACTACTGTGCCTGGCCCCCCAAAAAGTAATTTTTAAAGCTGAACAACCTTTGAGGCTGGCAAGGAGTAGAGGCCAGCTCCTCCTTACGTGACTCCGGCCTTGTCTGCCCCCTCTCTGGAGCGCTTCCTTTGTGGATGCAGATCCCTATCCCGGGAAGGGATCTTCCCTCTGTTGCTCAGGCCAAGCCCAATTCCCTGACCTGTTCCCAGGGGGTCTGTAGGATCCACAGAGATGCCCTGGGGTAGCACAAAGTGTCGGGCTTGTGTGAGACAGGCTGGAGCAGACACTTAACCAACTCTCAGAGTTGTGCTTTCCCCATCTATGACATGGGGACAGCTCCTAGTTTCTGAAGTCGTGGTGATGACTCCGTTAGATAATTAAGTAAAGGACCAAGACAAGAACTCAGAACAGAATGGTCCCTTAGCAAACACCACAGCCCTGTCCCAGCCCCTTTCACTTTAACCCTCACAACACAGGGAGGGGCAGGGATTTTTTTTAAATCTACATTGATTACTTTGCATATCTATCATGAAATATCATTTGGTTTGGGGGAGCTTTGTTTTGTTTGGAATAGGGTCTCACTATGTTGTCCAGGCTATCCTTAAGTTCCTGGTTTCAAAAGATCCTCTGGCCTCAGCCTCAGCGTCCTGAGTAGCTGGGGCTAGATGTGTATGACTGCTTCTGGCAGCCTTTCATTTTTAGTTCATCAGACACTGTCCCTCTGTCACTTACAGAGCTGACCAGCACACAAGAGTGACTGTCAGGAGTCACTCGAGAGTTGAGTGCTAGGGCTGTCGCTTATGTGCTAGAGCTGCTTGCCCTGGGACTCCATCCCCAGTAGGGCACCTCCCCATAAAAAGAGTTGGTGCAAAAAAATAAAAATATAAAAAATAAAAAGTCGGTGTGATCTCAGCCCCAAGGCAGGGATACTTCACCCGCGCAGGCTCGTGGGTGCCTCCTGGATGGCCACAGGACACACAAGGGTTTTCATAATATTGAAATTAGCTCAAGAGCCTATTCACGTGTAAGCCCCAGGGCTCCTGATTCATAATCTTTTTTTAGTCACCTACACTTTAAAAAAAAACCTAACAGCTTTGTTGAGGAGTAATTCACCTATTTAAAGTGTACAGTTCCGTGGGTTTTAGTATAGTCCCAGAGCTGTGCGGCCATCACCAATTTAGGACATTTCCATTAGGAACTCGTATCCATTGGCCATCACTCTGGACCACTGCTCACAGCTCTAGGCAACCACTAATTTATGTACACTTCTGAAATTCTGCTTCTCAGGCGGGTGGTGGGGGCTTGTTCATAACTTTGTGCCCACAATTTCAGGAGCTACCTAGGTTCCCTGAAGTTTATCGAAGACATCAGGTTGAAGAAGTCAGCTGTAGTGGAGACCTCTCACCCAATGGGCATCAGAAGTCCAGAGAGGGCAAAGGTCAAACCCTGTGCGACCCAGGAAACCCACAGCAGGACTGTACCAACCATCTCCTTTCCGTGGCTCCCTTGTGACAGGGCTCCCATGAGGCTCTTCGTTTGTTTTAAAGAAAGAGGGCTAGCCACTTTTCACTGAGCTCCGGTGCTATGTCAGGCACCTTTCTAGGTGTTTATCATAGAGGTTCATACTCTTCACCATAGTCCTGTGGTCAGCATTATGGTCACCGTTTGAAAGATGAAGAAACTGAGGCTCAGAGAGGTTGCTGATAAGTGTAGGGGCTGCATTAAAACTCAGGGCCAATGACCCTAGGGGTTGTGATCTCCCCGCTGCACTTGATTGCTGTCCTCACTCATCAATGGAAGACAGAGTAGCCCTCTTCCTCCTCACACTTGCCCAGCACATTCAGAGTTCCTGATTTCTGGTATTATCCCCCAAGAAGGCCATGCCCACCCCTGTACAGGAGAGGAATAGACAGAGGAGTCTGGGGAGCACAGGGGACAAGAAACAGAAGCATCAGGAAGAGCCCAGGAGCAGCCCTGTCCTCAGCTCCTGCCCCAGTGCAGCCAGATCCTTGGAGGTGATGTGGGTGAGGACACTGAGCCCAGCTCTGGGGGTGCCCTGGGAGGTTTCTCCGTGTCTGGTACAACCCAGGGGCTGAAGAACACCCTGACAGGCTCCATATGAGCAGAGGTCCTGTGGAAAAGAAGGACCGGGGTCAGGGAGAACTTTTCAGGGGGGCAAGGGGCTGGGCCGGAAGTAGTAGGAGGGTCCTGTCCATTGTGGCCCACATTTAACATCAGGCAAACAGGGAAAGGTGGTGACGAGTGAGTGCTTCTCTGCCGCTCAGAGCTCTGCTGGTGTAGGAGGCTTCCTATGATTAATGGAATCTCAGCCTCCGCCTACTCCATCCTTGAGGTGATGTAAGGGGTTTCATGCCAGCCTGTGAAGGGCTTGGGGCCTGCAGGGCCACGCTAGATGTCCACCCCCTTCACCTAAGGAAGCCAGCACATCTGTTCCTCTAGAGTAACTCTGCATTTAGGGGTGCCCACTTCTATCAGCAACCTGAGAAACTGTCATCTTGGTGCTTTGGGGACAGGGAAAGTAATTTACACCTCTCATGTGTATTCATGAGCAGAATGAATTTTCAGGGAATATCTGCCTGATTTCCCTAAAAATTAAAGACTCCAGGAGCCTAAGAGTGAAAAAAAGCAAATCTTTAGATCCAGGGCTTCTCTGTCTGGCGCGTATACGAAATCCCTCTCTGCCAATGAGAATGAAATTGCAGCCGTGGTAGCCAGCAAACAGAGCAGACAGAGATGGTGCTGCCTGCTGCCACTCACTGCAGCCTCAGCACCGAGATTTCATCAGGAGGGAAGGAGGGGAGGTCGCAGTTCATTCCCAGCCCAGGAAGAGCCCCCCATGCAGTTCCCTCCTTCCGATGCTGCTGTTATACCCTCCCGCCCCACTCTGTCCCAAGACATTTGCGAAACTTGGGCACCTGTGCATGGCTCACCCCGGGCACTGAGGAGGGTAGGGCTCCAGGGCCCTCCGGAGAGGAAGGGGTGTTCTGCAGCACCCAGGTCGGAGACCTGAGGCCGTGACCCTCCCCAGATCATCGTGGGCGTGATCCTCCTCTACTACATCCTCGGGGTCAGCGCCTTGATTGGAGCAGCTGTCATCATTCTGCTGGCTCCAGTCCAGTACTTCGTGGCCACAAAGCTGTCCCAGGCCCAGCGGAGCACTCTGGTGAGTGTGCGGGGTGTGTGTCCCCTTTCCCCGCCCCCTCCCATGACTGCCTGCTCCTCTGGGACCCCCATGCTGTGGCGCCCTTCAGTGGGTGGCGTCACCGCCTGGGCCCAGGGTTCTTTGTGTAATGGGATTAACAGAGGGGCTGGGAAGTGCCCTGTGGAACAGGAGCTGGAGGTGGTGGGACATGGGCCAGCACCTTCCTCTTGGGTGGGGAATTTGGGGGTAGAAAGGCACCAGCCTGCCGACCTGGCGCTCCCCACAGGAATATTCCAATGAGAGGCTGAAGCAGACCAACGAGATGCTGCGCGGCATCAAGTTGCTCAAGCTGTACGCCTGGGAGCACATCTTCTGCTCGAGGGTGGAGGTGACCCACAGGAAGGAGATGACAAGCCTCCGGGCCTTCGCCGTCTACACCTCCATCTCCAGTGAGTCCACCTGTCCGCAGGACGGTGTGTGAGGCGTGGGTGCAGGGTGGTGCAGAGGCGGGAGGCTTCGAGATCATCTGATCCAGGAACTTCAAACTGGCTCCGGTAGCCAAGCCCCTGAAATCAATGTTCTTCATTGTTTCTGCTGCAAACCTGTGCTCAAGCGCGCTATGTGCGGGTCCCCAAAAGGCAGCGGGTGAGAAAGTCAAGCAGGTCCCCTTCATCACTGAGCTGATTAAGAAAAGAAAAAGCAAATGAACAAGAGTTTCCCATTCTTCTGACTTTTCAGTAAGTCTCACTTAGCGGCCTCTGTCTCAGGAAGCTATAGAACAACTTCCATCTCCCTGAGGCCATGCAAAAGAAAAAGGCAGTTATCCTTAAAGAATCAACCCCGCACCTATAAACCCAACACTCCAGGAGGCTGAGACAGGAAGATTGAAAGTTCAAGTCCAGCCTGGGCAGTTTACAGACTTAGCAACACCTTGCATCAAAAACAAAAAATAAAAAAGGCTGTGGGTATGGCTCAGTGCGGAGGTCCTGCATTTAATCCACAATACTGAAAAGAAAATTAGAAGCCAAAGTTTAAGGTACAGGGATTCATGGGTATAGGGATTGGGAACCCTGATCCAAGGAAAAAAATTAAATAGGCACAAACCAATAAAACTCCTAGGGTCCTAGCAGATACATGTATGAAAGCTACTGTGTAGAGACTACAGGACTCCTATGGCAAACACTTCTGTTGAACAGTGAGCTAATATTTAAAGAAATAAAAATCCACACAAGAAAAATACACCACCAGAGTAAGAATCAGCAGATTAAAACAGAGTCTCTCAATACCTGGAGATAGTAGTCTAAAAGATAATAAGGTAAGTGTGCTTAATGTAATTAAAGAGCTGCTTGAAAGTGTAAAACCATCAAAGCAACACAGGAAAGTATCAGGGGAAAAGAACACAAAGAACTTCTAGAAGCTCAAATTTCGGTGATTGAAATTAATTCAGTGAGCAATGGTCCCCTGGCAGAGCGAGGGTGGGCGGATGTCAGGAGACAGGGGAGTCCTGAACCAAGTTGGGCTCTCATTTGACCTCGCAGCTTTGTGGACCCAGCCCATAGAGTCACTTCCCAAGCGGAGAATTGGGATGTAGATATTTAGCAAGTGACAGGTTTCCCTCTGTTCCCTTGTGTGTCCGGATTAAGGCCATCATGGTATGAACAGCCAAGTGGTTGCCTTCAGAGGGGGAAAAAGACAAAACAAAAAATATTCAAAAGTCCAACTCACTGTATGAGATAAATGAATTAGTGTAACTGAGAGAGAATTTGTGAGTCAGGAGACAGACCTGTAGGGATTACACAGGATATAGTAAGAAGTGGACGTGGGAATGCTTTCTGCCTGTTGGACAACCATTCTATAGATGGGAAATCGAGGCCCAGAGGGGAGTGTGCTCCTGACTTAGCAGTGTGACTTGGACTAAATCTTAGGGTCCTCTTTGTGTTATTTCCCTTTGCGAGCAGGGGGCCTAGATGGGATGAACGTGATTTGGCACACAATAGGCCATCATGGCCAAAAATGGCCACAGAAAGGAGTGGGAAGTAGGAGAGGAAATTAGGAGAGATGACTGATACTAACCACCTCCTTGGGGAGGAAATTAGTGGAGATGGCTGATGCTGCAGCTGAGACCCGGCTGTCGGGGTGGCAGGTGAGGGCACTAATGGAAGATGTGCCGGAAACATCTTCCACATAGACTCATTCAGCAAGCCTGTGGAGACTGAGATGGTCCCTCTGGTCACCTGCATGTTCTTGATGTTCGAGCTTCTTAGAGAGGGTCCGACAGGGCCAGCACAGTGGCCATGCCAGCCACCAAGACTGGTACGAGCCATGGCATTTTTATGCAGAACACCCTGCAAACATCTGATCTTCCCAGAGTGGAGCTGTGGGCATAGCAGACAGCAAGTGCTTCCTGGATTCCTCCCCGGCACAGCCCTGGTTCCCATCTCTCCCCTTTATGCTTATGCCAGAGTGAGGGTGGTGCTCTGTGGTGCTCAGAGCAAGCCAGCCCTCCCCAACATAGCCAGTGTCCCCAGGGCCCAGGCCACTTCCACGTTCTCTCCGTGGCTGTGCCTGCTGCCCCAAGGGGTGGTTTTGTTAACAGCTGCCCCCCATTGCATACAGCGCCCCCCAACCAGGCTACAGACACCTGCTGCAGAGCTCTCAGCAGCATTGCACAGGTAAGGAAGGGCCTCTCCCCAGAGCTAGACTTCCTGTCCCTGCAACAGCAGGGTGGGGTGGGATGAGGTACGGCAGCTTCCCTATTGCTGACGGGGCGGGGGGAAAGGGAGCAGTGAAGAAGTGAAGAAAGTGGGGATACTAGGTCCCTAAGATTCTTGTCACAGTAGGCATCCAAGTAGGGGCACCCTTAGGATGCATGGTTGAGACAGGTGGTAGCTTTGATCCTAGGAGATGTGTATTCATTACCTGAATTCTAAGATGCACCCTGGGACTTGATTTTATATGTAAATATGAGCAGCCAGAGTTCCCAGGCCTGAGGAACCCTATCTAGCAGGTGCTCTTTGTCCCGTCAGAGCCTCAGGAGACAAGTCATGGCCAGGAGGACCTGGTGGGAGGAGATCCCATGTTGTCAGGAGCTAAGACGATCCTGGAAAGAGCAAGGGGGTCTGGAGCCAAGCTGGAGCCTGCCCAGGGCCCTGTGCCTGCCCAAGTGACCTAGAGGATAAACAAAGTAGGGCTGGAAATGTAGCTCAGTGGCATTGGGCCTGCCTGGCAAGCACAAGGTTCTGAGTTCAATCCCTAGTACCACACACACACACACACAAAGAGTGGCACACATGGGTCCCTGAGGGGGCAGCGAGGGAAGGAAAGGGAGGAGCACTCAAGTTTCCAAATTTAACTGTTATTATTTTAATTGTCCATGTGTATGGCATATAGTGTAATAATTCCATCTGTGCATATAATTTAAAAAGAGAAAGTCAGGGGAGTTAGCACATATTTCTCCTTAAACATTTTGATTTCACATTTTGACTAACACGTAATCATTGTACATATCTGTGAGGTACAGTGTGAGAGTTCAATGTGTGTACTAATCAAATTGAGGTAATCAGTGCATCCACCTCACCATCACTGTGTGTTGAGTCTTCGAGTGCCTGTCTAGTTATTCCGAAAATATATAATAAGGTATTGTGAACTATATCCCACACACATGAACTGAAACTTGTGTGAAATAAGTTCTCTGTCCTATGTGGATGCTAAGAAAGTTGGTCTGAGAGGAGAAGAGTGGTTACCCAAGGTTGGGAAGGATGGGAAGTGGGGGCTGAGGGGAGCTGGATAATGAGTACAGGGCATGGTGCCAAAGCACGTCCGTCCTCTCAGGGGGTGTTTTTTTTCTAAATCCCATTTTCTAAATACCTCCTGGCTGCAGGTATACACTTGTGTGTTTTCATTTCCCTCCTCCTGGACTTCCTGCCTCCTGTTGCCAGGGATCAAGACACGGATCATTACTCCGGGGTAAAGTTCCCATCCCGGCGTCAGTCATGGGGTCCTGGTGACACACAAGAGCTGTGGAATCACATTTCCTAATGGGTCCCTCCTGGGCCTCCATGCGCCATGAGGTCAGATGGTGGGCAGACAGGATCAGCTCTGACACTCTTATCTGTAGTCTCCCACGCAGTGTCACTGCGAGCTCCAGAAAATGGGGCCCTGGCAGCAGAGAAGGTGGACAAGGGAGGGCACAGATGCCCTGATAGCAGACATCCAGAGTGCGTATTTCCTCCTGGAGGAAAACAGATGTAAATTACAGGGTGCCCAGCGGACCCTGTGCATGTGCCCTCCCAGGGCTGAGCCTCAGGAAGATGGAAGGGACAGTAGATGCAGCAGAGGGGACTGAGGCTTGGGAAGGTGAAGTGACTCACTGAGGACCTCAGCCAGCAAATGGCAGAGCCAAGCGAGAGAAGCCCAGGTGGCCGAGAGTTCACAGAGATTCTGGTAGAGCAGATCCTTTGCATGCGGCATAGGATTTCAGGAGCAGGAGACAAAGTGACAAAAAGCTGGAGGGAGGCAAGTGTCATGGTCGCTCCCTTTTAAAATCGGCTCAGTCCTCATTTCCTTGCAGAAGCAGTGTAACTCTAGGTGCTTCCTCTGCATTTGAGGACAGACTTTGCAGAAGTGACAAACGGGTCCTAGGTCCAAATAACCATTACACCACCGTTCATTTTGTTCTCTTTGTGACACCCATCCTAGAGCCTTCTCTCTGTGCCAGACCCTGGGCACTAAGAGAAGGTAGGTAAAGTCCTGGCCCTCGCAGTCCTAGAGAACATTTACCATAGATGTGACGGTGGCTGTGCGTGTGATCAGGGCCACAGGCTCATCCCGAATGCCCCTCTCTGTTCTGTGTTACGCACCTGGCTCTGGCTCTTTCGTCTCTTTCATTCATTCAATTATTTAAGCAGTGTTTCCTGAGCGTCTCCCTGTGCTAGGCACTAGGTGGGCAAATATATTAGTCCCAGCCCACAGGTCACTTATGTGGAGAGGAACGAGACCACCAGAGCAGGCTAGTGGAAAAGCAAAGAGGCATGGACTTTATGCACCTGGGTGGAGGTGGACCGAGGGTGAGAGGCAAAGAGAAGGCAGGAAGCTTTGTAGAGCTTTGGAGAAGTCTAGCACATCTGTCATGTATAGGGGTGCAAACATCTGTGGTTGGGGTCCATGCAGCGGTCAAGGCAGAGAAGATGTGCTGTACTGTACTTTGTGGTCTTTCCTGTAACATCTCATCCTGTGCTCTATCTGCTCCGAGACAGCATGGTCTGTGTCCAGCAGAGACAGCACCACTTGCCTCTGCTGCATGTTTTTCTGAGGGCTGCAGGTTTTGTATCTGTTAAACTGTAGCTTGGAATCAAGCAGCATTCCCATTAACTACTTCATGACCAGGTCAAGCCTGACAGCTTTACCGGGGAAGCCACCTATGCACCAGCACCGTAAGTGACAGGAACAGAAAGGTTTGTCCTGGGTGCCCATAAGACTTATGAGTTGTACCCAGGCTGGTCTTGCAGGCAGTGGCTGTCAGGTAAGGCTTGTCAGAGGTGAAGCCCATTGCTGGTTCCCAGAGCATGGCCACGAAGGAGCCAGTGAGACCTGGGGGTGGCAGAGATGATGGTGTGTCCCATTCTTGCAGAACTAGATGAGGGGAAGGCAACGGGACAGGGTGAGGTGTGGGACTATGTGCGCTTTGTTCAGCCCCTCAGGCTTTCTCTGGAGGCCCGGGGAGCCGTAGGATTTGATGTGAGAGAAAGGCTGGGGCTGGGATGTAGCTCAGTGGTAGTGTGCGTGCCTGGTGTGCAGGAGGCCCTGGCTTTGATCCCCAGTGCTATCTCTTTCAGTGTTCTGTGCTGATGGGTCTGGACCACAGTCAGCGTAACTGGTCCCATACTGTTCGGGGAAGGGGGGTCTCCTATTCAGCCATGGATGGTTGAGGGAAAACAGGGTGGTGCTGTGAACCCTACTCACAGGACCCCAAGCAAGGCCCCTCTCCACAGCCCCCAGGCCTGCCTGTCTTGCTTTCCCTCTCTCCTCCCTGAATCACGTTAGCCAGCATGGGGCACAGGGGCACATGGAAACCTGCTCTTCTTCCTTCTCCAGCTTTTCTGAAATTCTCTGATCCTGCCCTTCCTTCTGTCAATTGTTTATGTGTATCCTGGCCTGGTTTAGTGGGAAAGGCAGCTGAAGAGGGAGTGTCATCAATTAAGAGGGCAGAAATCAGCTTGACCTTGGGCTTCCCACAGCTTCTGAAGCTTCCAGCCGCAGAAACACCTCTCACCAGCTTCTCTTCCCCCTCTGTTGACTCCTGTGATAATTGGGCTGAACGGGAAATAGTCTTGTGTCCTTTAAAATGCATTTCCCCTCCTGCAGGTGCAACTTGCAGTTAGACCCAGGATTGAGCCTCCTGGCTCCCTGCCCCCCATGCCCACCACCTGCAAGAGGCAAAGATGGAGTTAACCAGAGGTATAAATGACTGCTGGGCCTCCCTGACACACGGCTGATGAAATATTAATCAGGGCGTAGGAATTGAAAAGCTCCTGGTTTTGCACTGCCCACTGGCACCCACAGGGCCAGGCAGCATTCCTTGGGCAAAGCCAGGGTGGGCTGGTGACTGGTTCCTGCTTTGGTGTTGATAGATTTGGTATTTTTTTGAGGTTGGGTTTAGGAAAAACTGACACAATTGCTCATTTCTGCATCTCCAAAACGCAGCGTAATTCCTAAAACAAGGCACACCACTCAAAATGAGTTTTGCATGAGTAACTGTTAAAAACCATTTTTTAAAAAAAAACCACATGTTTTGTATCATCACAAAAGGGCTTTTGATTTGATGGCGGCCTTCAGGCCCCTCACGCAGAGCTAAACTCCACAACAACGCCACACTGTCAGATTTCAGCATTGTCATGGTCTTCGTTTTCTGTGTTTTGCTTTTTTTTTTCTAAATCAGATCAAGGTGAGTTACTGCGTTCGGTTAGAGTTGGAGTCCTTGGTCATATTTCCCTTCCCTCCCACCTCCTTAGAATCCTACAGAGCTTTATGTGGTTTGGGAAAATGGGGGTGAGGCCGCAGATCTTCAGGCCCAGACAGCTAGATACCCCGTGCCCCGCCCCACCCGCAGCTCCTGCTGTGCCCTGAGAGGTACCTCCCAGTGCTGCCATCCCCAGGGCAGCCACATGCACCCCAGGCCCACGGGCGATCTGCAGAGAAGCCCTTGAAACACAAGCAGCCCGGGATCCCACCCCAAGCCCCACCTGAAGGGGACCCAGAACTCTTCTTCTAAGGAGCCATCCTTCCAGGAGGGGCTGCAGGAACTGGCAAATCACATTTTCATTCTTTAGCATCTCTGTACGGCAGCCAGAGCACCACGGAAACTAATTATATCGTAAGCGTGTTCCATATTGCTGCATCAGCTTGGACATGCTCATTTTTTAATTTATTTATAGTGTGTCTCATTCCTCAAAGGAGTTCAGGCGGCTATAAGAATAAAGATGACAAAACAGAAAAAAAAGTATACATTTTTAAGTCATGAGCAGGGAAAACGTGTCGGAGGATAGGATATCGATTACCACACGTTTTTCCATCTGCAGAATCAGCCCAGAGGTGGTGTGCCATCATTTACTAAAACAGCCTCTCCTGTTGGAAGTTTCTAGTTTATTTCATTGCAGGTAGTTTTGCTTTTTGCTGTGGTTGTAGCTTTGTTCTGCTGTGACAGACAGTGCCGCCACTAACACCATCTTGCTGGTGGCTTTGTACCTTTCTTGAGTGATTATTCAGGATAAATTCCTAGGAGACAGATTATGGGATCAGAAGGTCTGAACTTCTGTGGTGCTCTAGCAGCAGAGCACCAGATCGCTTTCTAAGCACGCTGTACTGATTTACAATGCAGCGCCTCGCCCTGTTCTTTAGCTGGGAGGAGAGCCCGCAATGTGAAGGAGGGCTCTTGGCCTGGAGCAGGTGCCCGGGCTGGTGCAGACACTGGCTGCAGCTTGAGCCCTATGCCACTGGTGGTTTACTTGGACTGGGGCAGGGCTGGTGCAAGGCCCTGCCCTGAGAGAGCACCTGGGAATAATCAGCACAGAAGAGCAGGGGCAGGGCTACCTTGTATTTAGAGCTGTGTGGCTGGTGATGGTCAAGGGCACCCACCTGATGGGCTTCTTCCTTCTTCTCTTCCTCCTCCTCCTCCTCTTCCTCCTCCTCAGCCAAGCCAGTGGTGTCCTGTGTCCCAGCCCCAGTCCCTTATACTGAGGGAATAGCCAATAATCCAGCAACTGTAGGGGAGGCCGATATGGCGGGCATTTGCAGACCACCCACTCCTTTATCAAGAAGAGCAGTTAAAGCATAGTCATGTGCAATATTGCCATTGATTTTCTTCAAAATCTTATAGTCAAATTAGCAGTGCTGCCAAGGGCTCCATTCATATACTCACGTCCTCTGTGAGGCTGGGAGCTCCCTGTGTAGTGGCCTTGTCACCCCCATCACCTTAGGAATCTCCCAGAGAGGGGGACAATGTCTTGCCTGTCTGCTTGGCAGCTTCCCAAGGGCACTTTCTCTCTCTGCCCATCATATCAACAGCCTCCTAGGAGCATAGTTCTTGTCTCCTTCCTCTGACTGGGAGTCCCCCAAAGGCAGGGGCCTTCTAACCATTCGACAGTCCTTGAAGTTGGGGACTACATCTCCAGCATGCACTCTGCACATGCCAACAGGCGTGGAATTCCTGCAGTGAGTGGGCAGCCAGTCAGCTGGAATGGTGTTGACCACCTGGACTTCAGAGTTTCAAAGATGTCGCCATTCATTAAATGAGGGCTGAGCCCTTGGCACCTGGCTAGTTGCAAGGTTGCCTGGAAAGGAATCTGGGGTTGCCTGGAAAAGAAGGGAAGGAAGAAAGATAAGATGGGAAGGTGGCAGCTGGGAGAATCACCTTTTATTCCGGGGGGCTGCTCTTCCTGTGAGGGGTGGGGTCAGCATTCTCTCGGGCATTTCACACCCCCAGCCAGAGAGAGGTGACTGTGGAGCAGAGCTAAGGTACAATACTCAGGCATCACATCCGGCTCGCAGAACCTGTCACCTACACGTGTGTTGTGTGAACAGGTAAGTACGAGTTTACAAAATTCAGGTGAGGAAACTGAGGCACGGGGCAAGTAAATGACCCGCCCGAAGACACATGCCATATAAATAACAGGGACCCCACCGTTCTGTGAGTCTATGTCCAGTGTCCGTGGCTCTCTGAAGTCCCTGTAAAAGATCTGAGGCCACAGGAAAGTCCAGTGCTGCAGCAAATCAGCTGCCCATGTGAACATGGACTTCAGCCTGAGGTCTCAGGAAAACCCTGACTTAAGCCATCCCAGTCTCGGATACCTTGGTGTGGAGGAGTTTGAACTCCTCCCAAGAGCTGTAGGGGACCAGAATGCTTCCCTGCCCCAGAGAGAGCCTGGCTTGGGAGTTACAGGGCCAAAGGCAGGGGAGGGGCACCAACTCGGTGCCTCTGGAATCACCTGCTGCCAGCCTCTTCGTTGGCCCAGGCAGCCAGCACTGCAGCCCTCCGACCTCTTCCCACGGGCCATGGAATGGAATGAGAACGCTGAAGCCTTTATTCCAAGCTGAGTCTCACGGCCAAGGCGTCCTGAGTGAAACAGGGCAAGGAGCCAGGGTGCCACAGAGCTGCAGTTTCACCCTGGCAGGCTGGGAGAGGACGGCGGCCCTGCTCTGCCCACCCTGCCCTGGGCACCCTCCTGTTCTGCTGGCTCTTTCCTCCCCCAAGTCCTCTTCTGCTTCCTCCGCAGTTTTCATGAACACGGCCATCCCCATCGCCGCGGTGCTCATCGTAAGTGGCCCTGGGTTCCACCCCCGAGGCTGGGGCGGGGAAGACATCTGCGGTAACAGCGTCTGGATCTGGCCCTTCTGCCTGGGGGCCCTCAGGGGCTTGGCGGTCACAGGGCTGGGTCCTCAGGGCCTGGAATACCTGAGGCTGAAGATTCAGGGCAATTCTACTTCCTTTCAAAAGTAGCCGTCAGCTTTTTAATTATAAAAATGAGACACTGTTCACTGTGGAAATGATGGAAAATTCAGAAAGGAAAGCACAGAGAGAATTAAAAATCCCCCGTGATCCCAGTTAACATCTTTAGGGTGTTTCTTTCCAGTCTTTTTTTAAGTCATTTCCTCAAACATAGGAGCCTACTGCTTGTACAGTTGTGTAACTGGCCTTTTAAAATTTAGGAATATGTCATATACAGCCTTCTGTGTCATGAAGTGTCACACGGTGCTTTTCTAAAGTGATTGTGACAAAAGCTGCGTAGACCTCAGCACTGGAGACAGGCCATGTGCCCCATAGAAAGGTCCAGGACCCCCAAACCTGAAGCCCCCTACCCAGCCTTCCACCCCCACCCCCACCCACATGGCCGCAGTTCTTTAAAAAGCTGTTTTTACTTCCCCTGGAACCAGTGGTTGTGAGCTGTGTGGAGTTCACAGCCTGTCAGGGACGCTTGGGAATTCGCTTGCACTGTGATTTATTGGGCCCGTTCCTGGCCTGGCTCCTTGGAAACCACGGGTAACAGGGCACTGAGCCAGCCAGGTGGTGGGCAGGCCCAGGGGAAGTGGCCTGGCAGGGACTGTTGTTTGTTTTTTCCCCAACTGAGAACCAGGGAAACGAGCACCCAGGCTTCTGCCTAGGGAGGGGACAGGGATGACCTCCCCGGAGGGCTGTTTCTGATCATACATGACGAGGGGGTGGGTCTAAGAGGAAGCTGCCCTGACCCCCTGCATGACGTCCTGACCCTGCTGGGGACATTGCACAAGAGGCTGTGGTGACGATGAATGTCTCTAACCGAAAGGTCCCTTTAGGTGGCACCTCCCAGTCTCTGAGTTCCTTCCCAGGGCTGGGTGCTTCTAGTGTGGGAGGCAGCCCTCACCCTAGCCACCCTGGCCTCACTGGTGCCTCTGTCCACAGACCTTCGTGGGCCACGTCAGCTTCTTCAAAGAGTCTGACTTCTCACCCTCTGTGGCCTTTGCCTCCCTCTCCCTCTTCCATATCCTGGTCACTCCGCTGTTCCTGCTGTCCAGTGTGGTCCGCTCTACCGTCAAAGCTCTGGTGAGGTGAGAAGAGAATGTGGGCAGGGGTGGGGACAGGAACCTGCAGGGTTGTAGGTCAGCACTGGGTTTGCCTTAGTGACCGCTGGACCACAGCTGACCGGGGCCTGTCTGAAGCCAGCCACAGCTGGTCAGAAGGATACGGGGCTTATGAATTTTCCCGGCACAGCATACATGGGGAAGGACTCCAGGGGGTGGGGGGCTCACTGTCACCTCCAGGACAACTTTGAAAGAAAAAGAATTAATGAGCTGAAATTGGCATCCTCATAAATTCTACTCATGGATGCTCCTAGTTCCACTCCTCAGAGCCTCCCCGAAAGGTGCCACTTGACCCCACGTGCTGGCCTGAGGGATAGCAGAAAGTATCGTCTGTCTGTCACAGGCCCAGCATCCTCTGCTCCTTCTGTGGTCCCAGAACCTTCCCAGCACCTCCAGGACAGCAGCTTCCCCCAGGTAGCTACAGTTGCATCCTGAGTGGCCCCACAGCTCTGGGCCCTAAAGCCCAGCAGCGACACCCTGCCAGCCTCCCAGAGGTGTTGCCCTTTGGAGAACAAAAGTCTGAAGGTAGAGGCTGATGCCCCACTGGGCAGTGCAGCGCCTGTGGTACCAAGGTGTCTGTGGGCCTATGAAACAGCTCCTTGAAAGCAAGAGCCTTTCCTCTCAGGGGAGAACTGGCCGTGTCCTTACCCATCATCAGAGGGACCAGACATAACATGTATCCTCTGTGTCTTCAGCTTTGAGGAAAGTGACGTCCTTGACTCGTGGGACCCCAGCCGGTCCTAGACGGCTGTCAGGAAGGAGTAGCTGTTGGAATGAAGTAGCTGATATGGAGGCAGCTTGCAGAGGAAGCTGTCAGAGAGATTCAGAGATGGGAGGAGAAATGACTTTAAAATTATGTCAGAGGAGTAGATGGCTGAAAAGGAATTAGCTCCCACTTCCAGAGTGGTAGCCCTGGCCTCTGTTACTGACCACGGCGTTGTGATTTCAAATGACCACACCTTCTCCTGCCATCTCACGCCAGCCCTATCATTTGGTGTCAAAACTGCAGATCAAGGATGCTGCACCTGCTAGAAACCCATGTCACCAATCCCAAAGTAGCATATTTGCAAGAACTGCATTCTGCTGTCCCCAGAAACAGAATACAAGAGCAGCTGAAGCCTCTTTAACAAGGGATCTCAAGCTCTGGGCTGAACGTGGGAGGAAGCAGGACACCCCCAGAAGCTTCACTCTGGGAGATGAGGGCCAGCTATGGTCCACCCTCCCAGGGCAGGTGGCCAGAACAGAAGAGCCTGGCCACAGCTCCTTCACAGCCCCAGACTGTCCTTGCTCTGAAGGTTGAGAAACCCCCTGGACATTTGGCAAAAAGGCAGAAAGGGGTATAAACGATTCTCAGGCTTCCACAGGGAGCTTCTGAACCCCAGGGATAAGAGAGTATGGGCTGAAATGGGGAACGTTTTAGGTGCCACCTCCCAGCCATAGGAAATTCTTCTGGGAGAGGGATGGGAACAGTCGCCCCCTCCATGGCTGAAGACAGATGACACCTGCTCCAGCAGCTTGTTATGGGGATTGGGCTCTGTAATGCTTATAAAGCAGTTAACACAGTGTCTGGTGTATAGTACATGCTCACCACATGCTAGCTATTGTTAGTCCTAATCCTAACTAACCTTAACACTAATCAACCTTACTGGTAACTCTAACAGTAATAAACAAAGCCTGATCTCAATCACCCATAATCCAGATTCATCACCTCTAACATTAAACCTAGCCTAAAATTATCCAGTCCCATCTCTAATCCAGGGCTCAGCTAACTGGCCATCCCTAAAAAACTCCCAGTGACATCTGTTACCCACCCCCTTGAGGTGCCCATGGTCTGTCCACATCCTGTATGGGTTTTGTGGGGCCCCTCTCAAGACCAGGACCCTTCTCTGAGCTGCCACTCAGGCCCTGTCCTTCTCCCTCTCCCCTCCTCTGCCCCTGGCAGGGGTGAGGGGTGTCTCTCTGCTTCCTCTGCAGCGTGCAAAAGCTGAGCGAGTTCCTGTCCAGTGCAGAGATCCGCGAGGAGCAGTGTGCTCCCCGAGAGCCTGTGCCCCAAGGCCAGGCCAGCAAGTACCAGGCAGTGGTGAGTGCCAGGCCTCCTCCTGCTCTTCCCAGCATTTTCTTCTATGGCCTCTGCCTTTTCTGCCAGGAAGAGGGGCTCCCAGACCAGGGGGCCCTCACCTCCTCACCTTTCCCAGCCCCTCAAGGTTGTGAACCGCAAACGTCCTGCCCGGGAGGACTGTCGGGACCTCATGGGCCCACTACAGAGGCTGACCCCCAGCGCAGACGGGGAGGCTGAAAACTGCTGTGTCCAGGTAAGCCCTAGACCCTGTCCCCCTCACCCACCACCCACCACCATCTCCCAGGGGGACCTCAGCACCTGGAACTGGGGCCAGAGACCTGGGTGCACAGAGGTCCCTCTGACTGCCTGTCAGAGCCCTAAAACCAAGGACAGTGCTTCTGTCTCCTCCCAGGGCCCCCTTTCCTCTTGGGAGGGTGCCTCTGGCAGAGGTCAGTCCCCAACGCCCCCGCTGTGTCTCCCGGGACTGGAATTAGAGTCTCTTGGCTTCTATGGAGGAGGGGAGGCAAGCAGCTATTCACAACGAGAACCTGCTGCCTTTCTCTCCTTTTCTACCTGGTGGGGTGTGGCCAATGAAGATCCTTGGAGGCTTCTTCACCTGGACCCCTGACGGAATCCCCACACTGTCCAACATCACCATCCGCATCCCCCGAGGTAAGCTGCAGCCAGCCCTCCTCATGACCCCTGCCCAAATCAGACAAACGCCCACCCTGTACTCACTTTTTTTTTTTTTTTTTTTTTTTTTTTGGACCGGGG
>NW_022900928.1:12762440-12796676 GCF_012274545.1 Fukomys damarensis
TTTTTGGTACCAGGGATCAAACTCGGGCCCTTGCACTTGTGAGGCAGGCACCAGAACCACTGAGCTAAATCCCCGGCCCCACCCTCTACTCACTCTTGAGGGGAGCTCAGGATTCTGCCTCCCAGAGAGGGGCATGCTGGGTGGGAGGGCAGCAGTGAGACAGGCAGGGCTGGAGGTCAGATCATCCACCGCAGACAGCATAAGCAACTCACAGAGAGATCAGACTGGAGTAGCCAAGGCAGCCACATGAAGGGGCAGGGTTCTGGGCATGAGTGGCGTTCCTTGGGCCACAAGGCAGGCAGGACGTTCTCTGGCGCAGGCTGCACCATGAGCAAAATATGAATGTGGGTTGGAGCTGGGAGCCAACGTAGTGCTTGTTGAAGCCATGAAGAGCCGGGTTCACACTGGCGAGCCCTGGAAGCGGGGAGTGGGGCACGAGAGAGGAGGAAGGACTGGGAAGCTGAAGGATGGTGTTGATTTCTAGGAGGAAGACTCCTTAGGGATTCCAGGCAGGAGAAAAGAAAAGGGGACCCCCAGGAGTGGATGTGTCTCTCCGTCCTTCTGGGCGATGGTGGTTCAGACTTCCCCTTATCTCTCCCATCTGCCACCCACCCTACCTGCAGGCCAGCTGACCATGATCGTGGGGCAGGTGGGCTGCGGCAAGTCCTCACTCCTCCTCGCCACGCTGGGGGAGATGCAGAAGATCTCAGGAGCCGTCTTCTGGAACAGGTAATAAGTGCATCCTCTGGGCTCAGGTAGCAGGGTAGCAGGTAGCTCTTCAGGGAGGAGCATCATGCCTTTACGGAGTGCCTGCTGTGCGTTCAGTGACCCCTCAGGACAGGATGTTGTTATTCTCATCAACCCCGGCAGTATTTAGTCAGCCCTTACTATGTGCTAGATTCTGTGCTAAGTCTTTTGCATGAATTATTTTATTTAATCCTGATGGGATCTAGCATAACTGTTACATCACTGTTCCTCATTCTCTCAAATGAGCGTTAAACTCTTTGCCTAATTTCACATAGCTACTAAGTGGCAGAGCTGGAGTTCTGAACAGAACTCGGTTCTGTCTGACTTGGCATCCATGTTCACTGAGCAACATCACCTCCCAGCGTGGGAACTTGCAAAACCACCATTGCTTTCAGGCCCAGACAGTGGCCATTCAGTGGGTGTGTTGGGGACTTAGAGAGAACCCAGACCCATGGTGGTTTCTGGGCAAAGATCACTCTCTTAATTAAAGAGTCAGAATCCCAAGCTGAGTCAATCATGAATGAATATATTATTTATACCAACCTACTTCCAAGAAGCACTTGAAACTAGTTGATAAAAAATGCATACCAAATGGAACCTTTTAAAAAGGTTCCATTTTAAAAAGAAAAGAAGAGCTGGGTGATAAAAGAGGCATAAAGGGAGCTGAGAGCCTGGGCAGAGGACAGCTGCACAGTCCACACAGAGCCTGGCTCCAAACCCTCCCGTGGCCAAGGGGAGGAGGCATCTGGTTGGGGTTTGGAGCTATCATTCAGAGATGAAGTTTGCAGCCAATTTGGCAAAAAGGCAAGCTTTCCTTGCCGGGCATTTTTAGAGGGAAATTATTCAAGATCTCAGGTCTTCACAAGCTTGAGGACAGAATTAAGCTGAGGGGAAAGATCATGAGCACCATCACGCCCCCTCATTTCTTGCTTTTCCAAACTGCCCCCAGCTGGTGCACTGAGCAATGGCTGTGGCTGTGGACTGGCAATGAGTCTCTTGGGTTTGGGGACTCAGATGTGTTTGGCAACAAAGGTATCTGTTCCTGCCTTCTGTGTCTTATGGGAAAGATTTCTCAACACACTCTGCCTCGGAAAGTTCAGGCCTTGAATTTAAGGTCACTTTGCCACTCCTGTGGACTGATTGTTCCACACGGCTTTGGAGTGAGGACTCCTTGGCTGTTGGCTGACTGTGTCTGTGACAGGAAGATAGAAGCCCCGTTGAACTTTGAGCTACAAAAAGCAACCAGTATTAATTCGGTTCCTGCCATGGGCCAGACATTTCTTAGCATTTAGCAAGCATGCTCTCACTCCCATTAAGTGGGGGTGTTGTTACCCCATTTCTCAGAAGCCGGAGCTAAGGCTCAGAGAGGTTAGGTGACTTGCCATCAGTATATGAGCAGGGGCTCTGGGTCTGGGTTCTTTCAGGTCTGGCAACCACCTTACTGGTTATTGTTCAGGCTCTGCATAGAAGCAGGCTGGATCCAGTCCTCCCCAGAGTGGACCTTTGTTACATGGAATTGCAGAATTCAGAAACTACAGTTGCTCCTAGATTCCCCTTGTCCTGCTCTGCACATCAGTCAAAACCCCTCTGAGCCTGGTTCCTTTCTCTCCTTCCTCAACAGCCCCACCTCCTTGCTGTCACTTTCCCTCATGGCAGCTTTGGCACCTTCCTTGTCCTTTGTAAGCTGCTTGCCAGCAGCTCGGCCCTGCCTGCCTCGGCCCTCACCTCTTCGAGATGAGCCAAGCCTCAGGGTCTGACTGCTGGCCCCCCTCTCTTCAGAAACCTCTACCCCAGCCCAGGAGACATGGGAGGGGGCCTCTGGGGCACCTAACATAGGGACCCCCTTAGGTGCAGGCTGCCTCATTGCCTGTTGGTCCTCCCTAGGCCCTGGGAGGGAAGCATGGTGATCATCTCCATGCCACAGGCGAAGAAGCTGAGATGAAGCAAGCTGCCCAAAGCCACACCTAGCTCTCGCCTGGTAGAAGTGGGATATGCAGCTAGGTGCTAGTTTTTTCTGCTGTTTGTCCTGCAAAATCCTGGGCACACACATCCCTGTCTATACTCCTTGTCCTGGTGGTTTAAGTTTTGGGGTTTGGATGATGGACACCCCTCCATTCCTGGCAGGTGCTGGCCCAAGCACACAGACTTTCCACTGTGTGCTAAGCGAGAGGGACACAAGAGCACTGCCTGACCTGCTGAAGGCCAGCTGTGGATGTAACACACATGTCTGTCCCTCCAGGGCTACTGGATGGGTCCTCAGGGTTCTTATCAACACCTCCCCTCCTCAGCAGGCAGCCCAGGCCCCAGCTCCTGGCTCTGTTTGAGGTGGGGTAGGAGGCTGTGGAGCAAAGATTCTCATTTCTCCAGACTCCTCCTTGCCCTTCACACCGTCTGGCTCTGCCTAAGCATAATGAGATGCACAAACAGCTTCCAGTAACCCTAGGGAGCTGTGAGAACTTGTTCCTCGCTCAGCTCATACTCCGATTTCTCTACATTGATACATGAACTTACCAAGCAGTCACTGAAGCCTTACGGTGTGCCAGACCCTGTGCACAGCAGTGGGAATCCATAGATAATGAAGACATGGCCCCACTTTTGACCCTAGAGCGGAGAACAAGGGTGACCCCTGCAGGGAAGGCAGGAAGGCTCACTTGGATGTGGAGGGACAGCCTTGGGGGGTGCGTGTGGGCTCATCCAGCAGAAAACAACAGGGCTGGAAGAGTGAAGTATTGCAGGCACAGCTCACTGCATGGGCAGAGGCTTATGGATATTGAAGAACATGGCCTGGAGTCCTGGGGGTGTGGAGGGCACTGGTGAGAGATGAACTGAAGACGTGAAGTTGGATTAGATCAGATATACCAGGCCTAGAGTATAAGCCCAGAGGCTGTAGAAGGGTCTGTGCTGCTGATAAAGGATGATAGTAGATGAGAGAGGTTGACTACAGGAAGGGACTTATTACAGTGGTGCAGAGCTGGAGGAGCCTAAGCAGTTGGCTTTTTCTGCTGTTTGTCCTGCAAAATCCTGGGTACACACAGCTCTGTCTAGACCCCTTATCCTGGGCAGTGATTTCTGTTTTGGGGCTGGATGTTGGGCAGCCCTCCATTCCTGGCAGGAGCTCCTGGACTCAGATGTTGGATCTGAGGTCTGTGGGAAGACCATGCTCTTATAGGGAGCCAAGAGCAAAAGAGCTTTTAGCGGGGCGTGATGGTGCACACCTGTAATCCCAGCACTCGGGAGGCTGAGGCAGGAGGATTGCTGTGAATTCGAAACCAGCCTGGGCTACACAGTGAGTTCCAGGTCAGTCTCAACTACATAGTGAGACGCTGTCTCAAAAAACCAATAAATAAATAAATAAAAACAAGGAGCTCTTGACCTGGCAGCCCTGCTTGAAAGCCTGAATGCTGGCCGCCACAGGCAAAGGTAATGCCAGGCCACTCTATGTTTTGTCTGCCCCCATGACCAGGCATCCAGAAAACGTTCCAGAAGGTGCAAGGCAGGAAGCTGGGCGAGGAGAGGCTGGGCTTGGTGAATGCTCTGGGGAGACAGGGCTTGGTTTGTTGGTGCAGCTGTTCACTTAGGAGCTAAGTATGGCGCTGGAGGCCAAGCTGCACGAGTTCACATTTGGTCCCTGTGCTTTGGAAAATTCCGTATGTATTCTGAACCCACTTTGCCTTTTTACCCATGGGGTTGACGTGAGGATTAACTTAGCATGTGACAGATGCCCTTTAAATATTATTATAAACGTTATTATTCCACAGCGTACCTCTTTGCCAAGAACAGATTTCCCCTACTGCTCTTTAATTGTGCTCCAGCCTGCATCCCAGGAGAGACTGTGGTGAGCTCCCTGGAGACAGGGATTGTGTCTTATTTATCTCTCGGTACCCATAGTGCCTTTACTAAATTGATTAATTTACTCAGTGAATGAACCGGGAACCACTGTTGCTCTTCAGGAGACTGTTATCATTAATACCTCTTGGCATGACTCACCCACGGGCCTTTGCCCAAGCTGCTCCTTAAACCCAAACTCCAAATCCCTCCATCAACATTTGAAATGCGCAATACTCTTAGAGCTGTGATTATTTGCTCCTGCCTCCATTTCTCGAGCAAATAATTGGGCTTCCTGGGGTTCCACATTGTACCTCAGGTGCACTGCACAGGATGTAGGTTCTGTGACCTGCCCTGTGTGGGCTCCAAAGGGAAAGATGGGGCTTGCAGACAGCACCCCAGGTGGGCTCAGAGGCATCAGTGCAGGTCCAGCCGCCAAACTGAGAGCTAGGTGGGCTGCCCTGAGCCATATGGCTCACTCCCTTTTAGTGAGAGTCCCTAGCCCCTGCCTGGCTCTCTGTGTTGATGAGCTGTCAACCTGGAAGTTTGCAAACTCCCTCTGTGATCTTTAAGTGAAAAATATTTTAATAAAAAGCAGGTACACTCAGGTGGAATGTTTTCCCAAGAAACAAAGAACAGGAGCATTAATGTCCAGTAGAATGGCTTTAAATGCCCCCAGGGATCCAGAGGGAAGCAGATCCCAGGGCAGCATGGGGAGGGGTTCTCAGCCCCCTGAGGAGAAACTGCTAATTCAGTCTCCCTGGGGCTCCCTGCTTCCTCCTCCCACCTCTGCCAGTCACATCTGCCCAGATCCACTCTTGGGGCCTGGGCCTGCCTCAGGTCAGAACCTCTTCTTGTCTGGGATTGGCATGGAAGCTGCCTGCCAAGATGCCAAGAAGCCTCATGCCCAGGAAGTAGGAAGCCGGTGGGCTGATCTGCAGAACAGTTCTGGAGCCTTGAGAGAGTTGGAGTCAGGTGCTGCTGGGTTCCCCAGGATGCAGGTGTGACAAGAGGTGTAGAGGTGAAAAGCTGGGCTTGGGGACCAGGTGGCCTCTGGTTATAGTCCTGACTCTGCCACTCCCCAGCTCTGTGCCCGTGGGCAGCTTACTCAATTCCCTCATTTGGAAAATGACAGAAAAAAATCCCTTCCTTTTCTGTCTCGGAGATTTGAGACCTAGCGATTCGGGCTTGGGACCCAGTGAAAAGAGTGCTGTAGGTGAACAGTTGTTTCAGGACAGCCACAGGTCCACAGCAAGCAGGACGAATGGACCATGGGGACCACCGAAGTCCTAAGTTACTTTTCCAACCTCAATGTCCACTTTTCTTTTGATTTATTGCTGGGATCTTAAATAAGTGCTGGGGATGTTCCATTTTCCCCGCTTCCTACACATTAGGGACCAAACTGAAAGGACGGTCCAACCCCACGTCCTTCCTTCGTCTTCGTAATACTTTCTCTCCTTGTCATTGTGAGAGTTGCACTTTGATTTGGGAGATAAGGAAATGGAGCCTCCCGTCAGCCAGGGGCTCACCTCAGATTTCATGGCCAGTGAGCAGAGAAGCTTCAGGATCCCAAGTCTACAGCCCGTGACCATCCACCTCTCCACCCTGCCTGTCACCGTACACTGTGTCCTTGTCCCCCTCCACCCGACCGTCCTGTCCACTTCCAAGTGCTTCCCACCCTCCAGGATCTGACCCGGCTCTGACCTCTATGAACCTTTCCTTATTTTTTTAGATTTCCTCCTCTTCCAAATGACTTTTTTTTTCTCTCTGATTCTGAAAGGACACACAATAAATTGGAAAAATATACACATGTATAAAGAAGAAATGAAAACCATTTAGTATCCTGTCACCCAGAGCTTTCCTGTCCTTTCTCCATACAGATGCATATGTGGTGATGTGTACTTTCCCTTCAAAGTTCTCTGATACTTTCCTGTCCCTGCTTTTCTTTTGCCCCTGTGACCTTCTGATTCATGTATCTGTCTGATTCGCCTACCATCTGTGAGCACCTTGGAGCCCTGACTTAGCATGGTGCACACCTGCCCAGATTCAGGCTGACCAGCAGCGGGGGGGGGGGAGATCGCAGGTGCTGTTTGCAAAGGAGGAACTGAATGCCCCCCAACACTCATTTCAGACCCCAGCAGTTGCTGAGAGAAAGTGCCTGGTCTAGCGAGCCGTTCCTCACTTCTGGAATTAAAACAAATACACAGAGCCTTGGGGAGGCTCAGGGCTGCTCTGCAAAGGGGTGAACCTGGGTTTCCAGCACACCCCCCGCCATCCTGTCACTTTGGGCCTGCTCTGTAGACCCTGAGCCTGTGTCCTCGGCTGTGAAGTGGGGACAGGGTGTTTGATGCTGGATGAGATGCAGGGAACTGCATGCTGTGCATGGGAAGCGACTGTAGAGTGCGGCCCCGCCCTTTTCCTCAATGATTAACATGTCCCTTAACAAGCTCCATTCATTACAGATCTGCCATGTGCCAAGTAAGTGCTGTGGGGGCTGAAAAAGATATTCTTCCCGCATTCACCTCCCTGTGGGGGTGAAAGGCTTCCACAGGAGGGATTGGAAAGTAGGTAGTCCATTAGGAGGGCTAATTGAGCAGCCTGGAAGGTGAAAGAGGAGGTGTTAGGGAGGCCTGGGACACAGAAATAACAGTGCTCCAGGCTCCACATCAGTCAGGGAGGAGGGTTCCAGAGAGGAGCTTATCTGGGCAGGGCCACTGAGCTGGAACTTGTCAGCTTTGGTTTGTTATCTCTCCCATTTTAGCAGCTTGTCTGTAAAGTGTGAATTATAGCCATCTGCTGGTCAGAGAGGTGAGGTTGGGTTGGGAGAGTGAAAGGAGACCACAGAGATCTGAGAACAGAGCAGAGGGGACTGGTAATTAATACCAACATTCATCCTGCCCTGCTGTGGAGAGAAGTTCATCAGGCTTCCTTCTGTCCCTGTGTGGCCCATCCTGGGTTTCCTAACAGAAGATATGTATAGGAGATATGGCTTTGGGAAACCACGGTGAGATTATGTAGCACAACACTGAAAATATGCAGATTTGAAATCCAATCTGTTTTTGTTTTTGTTTTTGCACTTGCTGGCTGTGTGACTTTGGGCAAATTACTTAGCCTCTTGAAGTCTCATTTCCATTATCTGTACAGTGGGGATAATAAAAATACTCTTCATGTGGTTACTTTGTGCTTTAAAAGAGATTGTACTGGGCTGTGCATTTAGCTCAGTGGCTCCACACCTGCCTGATAGGCACAAGGTCCTGAGTTCAATTGCCGGTACTAGAAAAAAAAAAAAAAAGAAAAGAAATAATACTATTACAGTGCTTATCATGATACTTTTGAAAGTTCACTAAATATCGATGGGTTTTAATGTCATTAAGGAAGATTTGTATGAAAACACAGCTGGTTGTTTTTCCCCAAGTGTGCGTGTCATAAGTACGCATTTCCGTGGCCCAGGCTGCTTCTCGAAGGTTGAAAGGTCTTGGGCTGTGGCAGGAGAAAGAGCACTGGGAAACTGGGCACCAAAATTCAGGTTACCTCACTCACTGTTTTTCAAAATCATTCTTTACTGTAATCCACAGTGTGAAATGAATCCTATATCACAGTCCACTACATCCATTCATTGATATAAAGAAAAATTCTTTAAAGAAACAAATCTTAACCCTCTGCAGCATGTGCTGATATATTCTCATTTGTGAATAGCAATTGCAACCTACTTATTTCTGATGCAGTCGTTGGGTCCCTATTTACAATTTGAGAAGCACTGTGTAAGAAGATTGTGACCTTGGAAAAGTCACTTTCCCACCCTGAGCTTTAGTTTCCTCAAGTATATAATGGTCTTGGTGCCCAGCCAGCCTCCCTGCTGCTCTTAGCCAAACCAGGAACCCTGATTGAGCTCATGCTGTTTGCAAGGTTGCAAACAGGTTGCAAGTTTGCTGTTTGCTGGTGAGGATGGTTCTCCCCAAAGATTGAATGTGATGGAAATACAGGGATGTGGGGTGTGTGTGTGTGTGTGTGTGTGTGTGTGTGTGTGTGTGTGTGTGTGTGTGTGTGTGTGTGTGTGTGTGTGTGTGTGTGTGTGTGTGTGTGTGTGTGTGTGTGTGTGTGTGTGTGCATGTGCATGCGCGCGCGCAGTAACTGGTGTTGATCCTTCCATTTATGCCCCAGCAGCCTTCCTGATGGCGAGACAGGAGAAGACCCCAGGTATCTATCACCTTGGGCCTGGGTTGGACATGGGGCTGGGCAGTGCTAAGGATGGAAACGAGGCTGTGCAACCCATGTACTTTGAGAGGTGTGAGGCTAAGTCACCCATTCTAAATGAGGACTGACAAATTTTTTACTTGTGGGGAGGTCTTAGACGTTACAATGCTTTACGCCCATCCAAAAGGCTATAGTACATGAAAAGGCATCCGCACCTCCGTGGTGCCACAAATTCACATGAGAAGAGTCAGCAAGTAGATTAGTGGTTGCCAGGGACTGGAGAGGGAGTGGGGTGGGTGGAGGCAGTGACTGTTAATGTGCACAGGGCTTCTTTTAGGAGTGACAAGTATGTTCTGGAGCTAGATAGTGGGGGTGGTTGCACAACCTTGTGAATACACTAAAAGCCACCAAATTGTTTTTAAAATGTGGCAGGAGATGGGTAGCTAGGAAAATATATCTGAAAAACTCTAAGGATCATCATGAAGGAGAAACAAGTTGAGAAACGGAATGTAGGAAGAGGTGCAGGTGTCGCTCGGCCACACAGGAAATTTGGTCTTGTTGCTTTCTGCTCAGTGCCAAGTGTCAGAGGGAAATCGATGAATGAGACCCTGACCCCCACACCCTCCCTCCCTTCACTGCTCCCATCGACACCGCAGAGACACAAGAGGTGTTTGGTGGGGACTGGGAAGGGTGGCGCTCCTGTGTGAACGGTTAGAGCCTCCAGTCTCCGCTCTCCAGCACCAGAGACCGCCTCCCAGTCCTTTCCCTGCCCTTTCTCCCACCTCCCCAGTGTGACACTATGCCCAGCACTGCAAGCCATGGTGACCATATTTCTAGAGCCAAAACCTGACAGGCCATGTGACAAGGTCAAGTGTGTGTGATGAGATCAAAGTGACGGACATTTTTGGCACTGGAGCAGTTTGGGACATGCAGAGCCCTGGGCACCGTTGCTGTTGTGTCCTTCCTGGCAGATCCCCCAGATTCCACAATTGTCTCCTGACAGAGCCACATGTCAGCTCCCTGCTGAGTGAGCAGCCCTGTTGGCTGAGATCTTAGCCTGTGTATCTGAGCCAGATGTGGAGACGGGGTCTGGGCGATCACGCGGTGGGCTTCCCACTCCTCTGACCTGGATGTCTTCCCCCAAGAGCTTGTACCACAGTGCCTTTCCGAGTTCTCTCTCTTAAATGAACTGAGTCCCCAAGATTTCCTTACACACCTGTGTGGTCGGGCCCTGGAGGCTCCCCATGATTTCCTTAGCCCACGCCTCACTTGTGGCTGCAGACTTTGCCCCCGGGATAATAAAGGCACACTTCTCATGAGGGGTTTGAGGAAGCCTGAAAGCTTTATGGAGGACCCAGTCCATGGGCAGAATCTGAAGTGGTCTTTCCTCCCCTGCAGCAGCCCAGAGCGGGAGACGGCGTCCGACTCCGACATCAGGTACCAGGTCGGGAACCACTGCCCCTAGGACAGACTTCCTCAGCTTGAGGGCCCTGTGTGCTCCCCACCTCCACACCGGGTTCTTGAGCTGCTGCTGCTTCTGTGCATCAAGCTGCCCGCTCCATACCAGATCACAGGGAGACCTTGAAAATCACATTATACTAAATGTGATTTCCTCGGCTGTGCTTTGAAGGAAAAAAAATGTTCTTCCATTTGGAGTCCAGTGGTTCAGGGCCACCAAAGGAAGAAGGAAATCGGGTTGAGAGATCACTTGTTTTGATCACACTGCGCCCCTCCCTGAGACCCAGGGTGGAGAGCAGAGGGCAGGGCTGGGGCAGGCTGGGTGTGGGGCAGAGAGGGCAAGGTCCCCCCACCCCAGTGGCTGCAATCCGGACCACACACCTCTGCCTTAGGCCCTGGACACAAGAGCAGACACAGTGCAGGTTTCTGCCAAGTGCCCCTGCCATCTCATCGCTGACCCCACACCCTGGCCATCTAAGCAATCAGTTTGACAGCTGCGCTGAGATGGCTCCCCACCCCCACCCCCACCCCCACCTGCTTTTTCCAGGAAGAGAGGCCCAGTGGCCTATGCTTCTCAGAAACCATGGCTGCTGAACGCCACTGTGGAGGAGAATATCACCTTTGAGAGTCCCTTCAACAAGCAACGGTAAAAGCCTCCAGGAGGGAGGGACCAGGGAGGGGAGGAATTGGCCCCTGGCTGCCTCCCCCCGCCAGCTTCCCTGCCCCTCATCAATCACCCACACCCAGCTGTGTTGCACACCAGGCTGCTTACCTGGAATCCAGCCAGCTCCACGTGTTATATCTGGGATGGATCCAGACAGCCTGGGCATGGGGCAGGTCAGCCCCTGTAGGTGTGAGGGGTGAGAGCCCTGCCACCTGCCCTCAGGCTGGTGCGCGCCTGCCCAGCACCACCTGCCTCTCCATTCTTGTGATTCCCCACCCATCCAGGGCTGATGCACTATTTTCTCTCCAGTGACAGTACTGACAGCCAGCATCCCCTGGGCTTTTATCAGGTGCCAGGCTCAGTGGCAGGCTTTTTGTGCATGTGATGTCCCTAAAGCTCACACAACCTCAGGAGGCAGGTACTACCCTTATCCCCACTTTACAGAGGAGGAAACCAAGGCTCTGAAAGGTTAGGTAGTGTGGCCAAGGCCTTCCAGCCAGTAAGTGACTGAAAAGGGTCTCGAATCCAGAGCTGCCTAAGTACACACTTTTCATCAGGATACTCTGATGCCTTTGTGAACCCTGGCTGGCACCTGCCCGGGCTAAGGGCTGACCAGGAATGATAAGAACAAGCTAGGCAAATATTTGACCGGCCATCATCATTACTGCCCAAACCAGCCAGCCGTGCCCTGAGCATGAGCCCTGCTGCAGCTTTTCCCACTGCACCGGGACCAGGGGCCTCCTCTTGTCACTTATTCGGCATATTTGCGCCCATCCAATTTCTTTCTTCAAATATTTAACCTGCCCCAAGGCTGTGCGAGGTGCTGACCTCAGCTTTCTGCAAGCTCACATGGTGTTTGCCCACACCCCAGTGGAAGGCCCATTACAGCCATCGTTCACCCTGGTGCAGCTGCCCGGGGACTAATGACCCTTGGCAAGTGCCAGGGTACCGCTCTGTTCAGCTGTCCCCCTGCCCCATCCTCTGTCCTCTCCAGGTACAAGATGGTCATCGAAGCGTGCTCCCTGCAGCCAGACATCGACATCCTGCCCCACGGAGACCAGACCCAGATTGGGGAACGGGTTGGTTGTAGCCTCCCCTGTTCCACATGCATCGCCCCACCATGCCCTGAGACCCTTCTCCGTGGGAGTGAGCAGCTGAGGAGTAGGAGAGGGTGCAGCTGGAGAGTTGCCCACAGCGCGGCCAAACATGCTTTCCCTGATGATGTTTGCCCTTATGGGTCTTCAGCCCTGCCTGATGCACATGGCCAGCTTCGTGCCCTCCTAGCCCAGGGATACCTTGATGTCTTCATTCGTGCCTGCGTACACACTGAACACCCGTGTGGCACTGTGCTAGACCCAGGGCTGGGTTGATCTTGTTCATTCTCTGAATGAGGTCCCCTCCCATAGACTTAGACAAATAGGAGTCTCCCTCGTCCTCCCTCCTTGGGCATGATTTAAACCCTTACTTCCTCTGTCCTGGTTTGTGCTGGTCAGAGGGTCCCCAGCACCTACATGCTGTGTCTTCAAAAACTTGGCATCCAAGCTCTCCGTTTCCAAGTAAACTCAGTAAAGACATACATGTGTCTTTATTTGGAGAGGGTTCTGAGAAGTGGAGGGAGCCAGGTCTCTGTCCTAAAGAGCTTGTGTTCTAGCAGGGGCTGGGACCGTCTCTCCTGAGTGACTGATGACATGGCTGTTCCTCCTGTTTGTCTGCCAACAGGGCATCAACCTGTCTGGTGGTCAGCGCCAGAGAATCAGTGTGGCCCGCGCCCTGTACCAGCACACCAATGTCGTCTTCTTGGTGAGTGCCCTGGCCAGCATTTCACCCAGGCCCTCATTTCTGGCTGTTTCCCCCAAGCTTAGTGAACACACATTCGCACACACAACACCCAATAACCTTCCTCTCCAGGAGCAAACTACCCTGCCAGAGATGTTACCTGCCTATCTACTGACGGGAAAGCTGAGGCAGGCAAGGACAGGGCTGATGATGAACACAGACTCTCCACTGAGCTCTGTATAACTGTGCAGGGGGGCACGTTGTGGTACAGGAGTAGTGGCGAGCCTGCTGTCTGAATGGCAGATACAGGATTAGGTGCTGCCGCTTCCCCGCTTAGGCCAAGGCAGACATTGCTAATTGATCCCTGCATTACTCCCCCCCAGAACTCCTCTTGGCCTCTGTTGAATGCTGAACACAGCACTCCTCGTGCTAGCAGTCAAACATGAGATGAAACATATTAGCCCTGCTTCATGCCAAGCTCTGTGTTAAGCATTTTGGTTGATACTGAAGGATCCTAAGACCCAGCCTTTGGCCTTGAAAGTTTAGATGGGAAAATAGGGTTCACCCTCACCCAGGAGACACAGCCAGTTCAAAGATGAATTGTGCTGCAGATCATGAGGGTCCTGGTCCAGGAGGCAGCTCTGAAGGCTGGCATACTCAGGGGTGGCTTCCTGGAAGAGAGCCTTGAAGACAGAGTCAGTTAAAAGGGAGGAGCAGCTTGGTCAGGGAGATGGAAGAAGGAACCTCAGGTCTCTAATCCCAGCTTTATTCTCTCACTTCTTCCACCACACAGAGCACTTGTCACGAAGACATCTCAAACATAAAGGTCCCTGGTCTTTGTTAGCATCTGACACACGCTCAGCACCCTACCAAGTTCTAGCTCATTCGTGGTCCTCTCCAAGATTTAAAGAATCATGTAAGATAAAAGTTAAGTGACTACTTTATGTAGCCAGGGTCTTATTAAGCTTCTACTCTGTACGAGGATTAGGTACCAGAGGTCTCAGATCCTGGGTGTCTCATGGTCAGGAGTGGGCAAATTGGACCTGGCTTTGTGGAGGTTTCCCTGGAACAGAGAGGAAGGAAAGGGAGGAGGGGGTCAGAATAGGACAGGAGAAGGCCTAGCACTTGGGTAAGTGAAGGATGAACCGTAAGTAGTTCATTAGGCAGACAGAAGGCAGAACAGCACTCCAGGCAGCGGGGAGCGGATTGTGCAAAGGCTGGAATGTCAGGCTCCTTGGAAACCTGGAATGGACGGAACTGGGATAGGTGAGAAATGAAGCTAGAGAGACCAGTCAGGTTTACAAGTTAATGTATTAGTCACTTTCTCGTCACTGTGACAAAATACTCAACGCCTGCAGCTTAAAGGAGGAGAGGTTTAATTTGGCTCCTGGTTTCAGAGGGTTCAGTCCATGACTGGTTGTCTCCAATGCAGAACTGGCATGGTGGAAGGACCTTATAGAGGAAAGCTGCTGAAGCCATGGCAGCCAGGAGGCAAAGAAGAGGAGGAAGGGACCAGAATACACCCTTCCAGGTCACACCCCCAGGGACCCACCTCCAACCACACCCTACCTCCTAACAGCACATTCGGCCATGAACTCATCAATGGATTTATCCACCGATGAATATAGTACCCCTGTGACCCAATCACCTTCCAAAAAGCCTACCTCTGAATACCTCTGAATATTTTAGATCTAAACCATAACAGCCTGAAATAAGAACAAAGATTTACTATGCAAAAGTGCAAATTCCCAACAGTGAATGTCATTATATTGCATACAATAAAATACCAATAAAATTAATTTAAAAATAAAAAAAATAAATAACAGCCTGGAATACCATGCTAAGGAGATCAGACCTTATAGATGCCGGGGAGCCATTGAATGCTCAGGAGATAGGAACTCTAGTGATCAGATCTGTCTGAGAGTGGAAGCTGATAGACCCATTTTAAAATGAAGCAGTTGAGGCCCAGAGAGGTTAGATTAATTGCCTAGGGTCACACAGCTAACCAGCATCAACCCCTGGCTCAGCACTGATAAACTCTGATGGGTTTTACACTCACGGTTACCCTTCCCTGTCCAGGATGATCCTTTCTCAGCTCTGGATGTCCACCTGAGTGACCACTTGATGCAGGCCGGGATCCTTGAGCTGCTCCGGGACGACAAGAGGACAGTGGTCCTGGTGACCCACAAGCTACAGTACTTGCCTCATGCAGACTGGGTGAGGGAGTCATGCAGGGCCGGGGTGGGGAAACAGGCATCAACAAAGGACTCGATCAGGTGTCTCAGCAGAAATGTCCAAAGGCCACAAAGCATAAGCAACCAGTTTTAGATGGCTTTGGGCAGCTCCCGGAGACCCTGCATAGGCCGGGTTTGGTGTCATCCAGACCTGCGGACTCTTTCCACCCTGGCCTGGCCCTGTGGGACACCCAAGCCCAAGGCTGGAACCAAGAAGTGTCTACCTTCTGATTCCTGTCCAGCTTGATGGCGTGTTCCCTGGCCTTGGGTGGGAGAGCTGGCTCCCTACCTTCTGGCCTTCTGGGGCTGGGTGAATTCAAATTGGGATGAGAGAGAAAGCAGAGAAACAAAAAATGGCGGCAGTTACAGAAACGTCATTACTATCAATAGAATGCAGTGTTTGAAACCCCGCGTTAATTAAATTCTTCAATAGGTACAAAATAGTTACTTTTCAACTAATTGGAAAGCACTTAATTTTAAAGATAATGTGACTTTTGAAACCTAGGTTTTGCCTACTCTTATATAAAGTTTTCTGTAAGCAGCAGCCAAAATCTGAGTCTGAGGTCTGTGCCATGTGGCCTGCTAATTTCCCCAAAAATAAATCTTTCATTTATGCAATGAGACCCTCCCCCACTACAAAAAATAATCCAGATTTTTTAAAAGCAATTAAAACAGGTGCAGAAGGTTCATTTCTGAGTTTCTGCAGTGACCCTGGCAAATCCTGAGTCGAAAGGAGGAGGCACGGAGGGGCCTGGTTCCTGGAGGAGGAGGTGAACAGGAAGGGTGGGGGTGCAGGGACCAGGGGTGGATGCCAGTTAATGAGGCTCTGTCTCAGTCACTTTCTGGTCTCTGAGGCACAATACCCGACACCCCATCAGGGATGAGAGGGTTATTTTGGCTCATAGTTTGTAGAGGTTTCAGGCCATCGTCCACAGCTCCCAGGCAGAGGGGCCTGGCAGAGGAAAAGCTGCTCTTGGTGTGGCAGCAGGGATGCAAAGAAAGTCAAGACAGGAGCAGAGGAGGGAGATGAGCCCTTCCAGTCCATGCCCCCAGTGACCACCTCTTTCCAGCAGGCCCCACCTCTTAACAGCAAATCAGCTATAACCCCCCATGATCCAGTCACCTCTCCAAAGCCCCACCTTTGAGCATATGAGGTTTAGGGAGAGGGATGCATCTAGATACAAACCAGAAGAGCCTGCGTGATGACGTCACTGAGTGTTTCAAATAAAAAGGCTGAGCTCAAAGGTGGGGACGCACACACTGAGACCAGCATGCATTTTGCCAAGCACAGATGGAAGGGCTGTGTACATCTCCTTGCCAGACTCCAGCCAGCCCCCCAACCGGATTTATTTCCGCTTTTCCAGATCATCGCTATGAAGGATGGCACTATCCAGAGGGAGGGCACGCTCAAGGACTTCCAGAGGTCTGAGTGCCAGCTCTTCGAGCACTGGAAGACCCTCATGAACCGGCAGGACCAGGAGCTGGAGAAGGTAGGTGTCTCCTGGGGACCAGAGAGCACCCTGGCTGGAATGGTCTTGCTAGAACCTGAACTCACAAAGACCTCCTGTCCTCACTGCCCCAGAGAGCCCCTCCGTGGACAGATGTGGGACTTGGCATGAACTTGCTCCTACCAGATGAGAGCCAGTACCTGTGCCAAGTACCCAGAGCATAACCAAGTGGCCATCTGCCTCTTGTCCTGAGATAACCAGATGCCATTTAGTTGCAGAGTTTCCAAAAATCAGCTTCAACTGGTTAAGCAAAGAAAAAAGGGAGAGTTAAAGGATTTATTGGATCATGAACCCAAAAAAGTGCAAGTGTGTCACAGCTTCAAGTGTCACCGCATCAGATGGCCAAGCAGTGCCATAAGGAACCTGCTTTTTGCCATGTCCTGGCCCTACTCCCCTCACACTGGCTTTTCATTCTTGTGGCAGCAGTGCGGGCCAGCCGCTGTCCCAGGCTCCCATTCTGCAGCTCAGCGGCTCTCCCAGAAAGAGGACATCTCTTTCCCAGGAGCCCAGCGAGGTCCCAGGGCTGACAATCCTCGGTCCAATTTGGTCACATGCATGGGCAGTGGGATGTGAGGACTGGCCAGTCTGGGATCTTGGGTCCACGAGAATCACTGAACCATGCGCACTTAGAATAGAGGAGTGGTCCCTCTCCCTGGGACACTGGGGGGCTGTCAGCCAGTGGAAGGGGAAGAGTAAATTCTGCCAAGATAAACAGTGTTCTGGCCCCTCTCTGCCTTTCAGGAGACAGTCGTGGAGAGAAAAGTCACAGAGCCACCCCAAGGCCTGCCCCGTGCCGTGTCCTCAAAAGACGGCTTTCTGCAAGATGAAGATGAGGAGGAAGGTACAGATAGTGGGCCTGGAAGCAAAATGATCAGCTGTGGGGAGACAGGTTTGGGCTTCTAGGTGTGGTAAGACGGATCCCTTCCCCTCTGTGTGCCTCAGCTTCCCCACCTGTAAGGAGGGGTAAAATACCTGCCCCAGTTCACCCACCCGCAGCTGGGTGTGAAACATGAAGCCACAGGGCGGGTTCTTACGGCCTGCAGAGGAGGTGGCCGAGAGCGAGGAAGACGACAACCTGTCCTCCCTGCTGCACCAGCGAGCCAAGATCCCGTGGCGCGCCTGTGCCAAGTACCTGTCCTCCGCCGGCATCCTGCTCCTGTCACTGCTGGTCTTCTCCCAGCTGCTCAAGCACATGGTCTTGGTGGCCATCGACTACTGGCTGGCCAAGTGGACCGACAGCGCCCTGACCCTGAGCCCTGCGGCCAGGAACTGCTCTCTCAGCCAGGTGTGGCTGGCAGCACCACGGCAGGGACTGGGGTGGGAGAGGGGCGAGGGCTGAGCCCACAAACATCCCTCAGACCCCTTCATGCTCTGCCCACGCAGGAGTGCTCCCTGGACCAGACCGTCTATGCCATGGTGTTCACCGTGCTCTGCAGCCTGGGCATCGTGCTGTGTCTGGTCACCTCTGTCACCGTGGAGTGGACAGGACTGAAGGTGGCCAAGAGACTGCATCGCAGCCTGCTGAACCGCATCATCCTAGCCCCCATGAGGTACCCTTCCCAGCTTCACCAGGGCAAGCCACTGTGCTCCGGGCCTCAGTTCTGCCATCTCTAAAATGGTCACAGACGACTGTCGTGGGCTCTTGGGGTGCCTCAGAGGCAGTGTGTGCAGAAGTGTCCTCCTTGTACAAGAAGCAGGATGACTGGCATTTAGCCAGCAGAGCCTGAGCTAGGCCTTTCACACGGTTATCTCATCCACTTGTCATCTCAGCCCTCCAGGTGAGTGTCACCTCCAAGTGGGTTAAGGTTAGTCCCCTTCCCTTGGCCCCGTCATCTGCCGTCTTCATAGGCTGTGCTGCCTCCTCTCCCGCCTCACCTCCCTCAGCCACCCTGGTCTGAGTTAGGGGAGCTGCTCCAGTCCGCATTTCAGAATAGATAAAGACCCTGCAGGTGCCTGGTCTGGAAGAGCTTTAATGTTGTCACGGCCTGATTGGCCAACTCGGTTTGCAGCCACATCAGGCCAGCAGGTTACCTGGCCCTTGTGGATGTCACCTGGCTACACGGCTTACTCTTCAGCCTCCTGACCTCTCTGTGGCCCACAGATACAAGTCCAAGCTGACTTAACCCTCTCTTCTCCACATCTGTGGTAATGAAATTCTGTCTTTGGAATTGGGCCAACTCAAGGTCACCACCACTGGCAGCCAGAGCGGCCTCGCGGGGTTAGCCAGCTGACAGGCTTGCCCCTTGGCAAGGTGTCCCTCTAGAGAGGACTCTGTGTCCCTGGGAGGACTACTGCCAAGTTAGCCAGAGTGAGGAGAGACTGAGAAAGTCCGCTGTGGTCAGAGATGGGCCTCTGAGAGAGGCTAAGCAGGAACCAGGACCCAGGAACACTGGCAAGACAGATGTCTGCAAATCCACAAAGGCGACTACTCCCAGGAAGCCAGGCCCACAGATGGCTCCAGAGACACTTAAATAAATAACTGCCCTCTTTCAGTAAGCAGGAAGTAGATCGCTAATGAATAACTGTTTTCCTGTTGCCTCTTAGGTTCTTTGAGACCACGCCCCTTGGGAGCATCCTGAACAGATTTTCATCTGACTGTAACACCATCGACCAGGTACAGAGGACTGGGCCACATTTCCCCTGGCCCAGAGAGAGGCCGGGTCTCTGGAGCTGCTCCTGTTTGATACTGGGTTCCCCAGATCATGTGATCAGTGCCCTGTGGGGGGAGCCCAGCGTCCCTGACCTGTGTCCCAGGACACATTGGGACCACCAGATCCCTCTGCTTTCCATCCAAGGACCCAGGCTCATTCTAGAAACACCCCAGTATATTCTGAATCAAAGTGGCTGATGAATTGGCAGATACTCATTTGGGGTCAGCCTGTCTTTTTTTATCTGCCATCGTACTAGATGGTGAAAGAACAAACACCTCATCTGGCTTCTGAGAGCTAACACTGTAACTGGGCTGATAATGTGTGTGCCTGTGATAAAGCAAGAGAGCAAAATATTGCAGCAGGTGACACTCTGAACACAGTCTCACAGGCAACGCACCTGGCCGTCCCCCCTCTCCTCCCTCAGCACATCCCATCCACGCTGGAATGCCTGAGCCGCTCCACCCTGCTCTGCGTCTCGGCCCTGGCCGTCATCTCCTATGTCACACCTGTGTTCCTCGTGGCCCTCTTGCCCCTGGCCATCATGTCCTACTTCATCCAGAAGTACTTCCGGGTGGCATCCAGGTGATGGCAGCATCTGCAGCCTGGGTGGGCGGAGGGGTGTCTTGCAATGGGCACTTGGTAAATTTACTAGAGGCACTGTCGTCGTAACAACAGGGCCATGTTCCCCAGAAGGAAAAAAGAAGTAGCTAAAAATAAAGGAATCGTCCATCGCTGTATTCCACTACCCTAGCATAACCCTCTGTTACGTGGCACACAGGCCCACGGTGCAGTTCATATCTGAATTGTTTCCTTGGGAGATATGTTCAGGAAAGGAATTGCTAGGTCAGGGTGTGTGGACATGTTTATGCCCTTCATTCATTTTTCCAAGACGCTTCCTATAAGCGCTGTATGATTCCAGCAGCCAGGCTGATGGCTGATGTGTAAAACCAGACAGCACCTGATAGGAGTGGTGTAAGCACTGTTTTACCTCCCTGCCCTGGGGTCCAGATCCTGGCTGGAACCCTTGACTTGATGGAGCCTCTCCTGACCATTCTTGTGGATGATATTCACCCTAGTGAGCCTTGGGGCCATGCACACCTCTATCTGTCTGTCTGTCTGTGGTTTTGGTTTTTGTTTTTGTACCAGAGATTGAACTCAGGACCTTACACTTGCAAGGCAGGCAACAGCACCACTGAGCTAAACCTCCAGCCCTCTTTCAGTTCTTTCCTCCTCTTTCTCTCTCTCCCTCTCTCTCTCCCTCTCCCCCTCCCCCCCCTCTCTCTCTTTCTCTCTCTCTCTCTCTCTCTCTCTGTCCTTCCTTCTTTCCTTCCTTCCTTCAACTAGGGGTTGAACTCAAGACCTTTCCACTGAACAACATTCCCAGCCCTCTTTTTGTGTCTTGCTAAAGCTGCCCAGGCTTGGCTCAACTTTGCTTCACACCTCTTTCTTCCTCAGAATTTTCTAAGTTTTCTCTAGAAAATATTTTTTCTGGGAGGGGTTCTGTTAAACTCATCAATTCAAAGAATTATAGGGAAAGTTTTAAAGACCTAGGCCATATTTCTCACCCTACCAGTTACAACCATCTGTGGATTGGGAAATCAAAAGGGATTACAAAGAATGTTTTAAAATAGTGAAAATACCAGCCTGTATTCACATAGTAATAGCAAGCTTTGCTTAATGAAACCTCTGTTTTTGGTCATTAAGGGTGGTGTACTGATTTGTGATATAAAGTACATCTCCTAGTGCAAGTTGTAGTCAGAAAGGTTAAGTACCTTCCCCAGGTGCACATGATTGATTAGATACTAGAGTCAAAATACTGAGCAGCTTCTCTCATATTTGGAATCAAAGAGGAAAAAAGGACAATAAAATAGGAAGGAGATTATTGTTGGAGGGATCGAAGGAGGGAGATGGATATGAACAGAGTAGGTTATATGCATGTATGAAAATACCACAATGAAACCCATTTCTTTGTATAACTAATGTGCACTGATAAAGTCTATAAACAAGAAAAAATGGAAGTTTGAACAATAGATACCCTAGGTGGCCCCATTAAAAACATATTGATCAGCAATAAGAATAAGAATAATAATATGATAAAATTTAGATGCATTTTTTGTCACAGTGACTCATCCAAAAGGATCAACATCTGTATAGATGGCTTTTTGTTGGCTGGGTCCCCCAGCACCCACGAGGAACATAATGCATTGATATGGACCAAAGCACAGCGACGTTCCAGACACTTTGTAATACAAGCTGTTCTACTAAGTTCATTTCCCTGCCAGAGAAGAAGTGTTCTGCTGTCCCTCTGGTCCCCACTCTGGCCCTAGAGACAGCGTGACCAGGACGGCTGCTTGCTGTCCATCCCAGCCTGTGGAGCACAGAGGTGCTGTCAAGGTGCAGCTAGAGGAGCTGGAGGCCATTCTGCTGCCATGGAAACCTCTGCCCCAACCCCCAGGAGCTCTTAGGTCTTTGTCTGTGATGTGCTGAAGCCGAATGTGGCCTTCGGAAAAGAGCTGAGAGCTTTGAGTCTGGCTTTCCCCATTCTTTGGCCAGCAGTCTCGGCTTCACAGGCTCCCTTAGAAAAGGGAACCAGTGCTACCTGCCCTGCCTAACGTCAGTGCCAGGTTGTGCAGCAGGAACATGGACGGCCATGCCCAGGGTGATAGGAAGTGCACCCGGCAGGTTCTGTTTAAGCATTTCACATAAACGGACTCATTCATTGCCCACAGCAGTGTGGAGGGGAGGTACCCCTGTCCTCTCTCTGCAGGTGAGAAACTGAGGCCAGAGAGGTGACGCGCATTTGGCCACACATGGGGGGCATGGAGCTAGGATTCACACCCGGGCTGAGCCTGACCAGGTGCCCTAACTCTTCTGCTCTGTCCCCGGCACAGGGACCTGCAGCAGCTGGATGACACCACCCAGCTGCCACTTCTCTCACACTTTGCTGAGACCGTGGAGGGCCTCACTACCATCCGGGCCTTCAGGTACGAGGCCAGATACCCACAAGGTAGGAGCGGAGGGGTTGGAACGGGGCCGCAGGCCGTGAGACTCCGTTCAAAGGCTCCCACGTGAGGCGGCCTAATGCACACCTCTCTGAACTCTCCCGGGTCCCAAGGTCCAGGGCTGTCTCCCAGAGGTGACAGGCCAGGTGGCTCCAGCTTTGTGATCCCAAGAGGAAAATTCCAGCCCTGCAGACAAGCCCAGGGCCTCTGTGAACAAAGCGGAATATAAAAATGAAGAAGGTAGGGACAATCTTGAGTGTCAATGCTAGAAGGCCCTTAGATCCCAGGCCAGCCCTGAGACCCTCAGTTGTTGAAAACCTCCTGTCACCAAACACTGCCAAGTACTGTCCCTGTCGCTCTTTTACCTGCACTGCCGCCCTAGGTGACTTGAGATGATTGTCTCCTCTGCACAAATAAGGAAACCACCTCTATGTGTGAGGTCCTCCAAAGCCCAGACTTGAACCTGCTTATTCACTCAACAAACACGTACTGAGCACATGTGCTGAGTCTCATGCCAGACACTAGAACGATGAGTCGAATGAGCCCCTGGCCTGGAGACATTTACAGTCCTGACTTTGAGTAGCCAGGACAAAGCCTTGTGACAGGTGCTGTGTTAGAAGGCGGCGGTGGACTTTGGGAGACGGAAAGCAGGCAGTCGAGGAAAGCTTCACAGAGGATGAGGCACAGGAGCTAGAACTCAAAGGATGGGTAAGAGTTCGGCAGGCTGAGGAATTTCCAGGAAACTGCCACATCCCTGCCACCCTGTCCAGCCTGGGCAGCAGGCCTGAGACATTCTTGGCCAGGGGAGTGGGAACTCCTGTTGTTCCCCCAACCGAGTCATCTTTCCTTCTGCCAGCCCAGTCAGAGACCCCTGGCCCAGATCTTGGGTTCTTTAAGCCTCACCCAGAAAGTGATGAGATTATTTTTAGAATGACACAGCTGTGTGGGCTATGATAATGACCGTGTGACACCAAGCCCTGTGTCCAGGAGTCACCGCAGGGCTCAGGAATCAGCCAGGGGTCCGGGACACTTGCATCTCCTCCCTGACCCTGAAGTCCAGTGTCAGCCCCCTGGCCAACTTCCTGGGGACAATGGGACCGGTGTGGGGGACCCCCCCACCTTGGGGGTTGTCTGTGCAAAGCAGAGCAGAACAGGGCTGAAGCCTCAGAGCCTGGCACCTGAGTGTCCCCAGTTCCTACAGCTTCCAGGTCCCTCACGCTACTGGCCCGAGCCTCTGCTGTAAGTTTCGGCACTATTCGTCTTACATTTGGTGTCCAGAGGCCCTCTGGCTACGACTGTGGCAGGAACACTGTGACTCTTCTAAAGTGGGCCAGACCTCCTGTGAGTGATCCCAGCACCCTGTCACCAGCCTCAGACCAAGCGTGGGGCTCAGGCCAAGCCTGTGGTCGGCCAGAGGGACTGCGGCCACAAAGCCACCTACACCCTGCACTGACAGGGAATGATTCCTGAATCCAAATGAAAGACTTTCTGATCAGCCCCATAAGTCTAGTTGTTGGCTTTTGCCCAAGCACTTGCCCTGTTGGGAGTTAACTAGTGTTTATTGATCGAGCACTCAGCAGGCGCCAAGTGCTAAGTGCAGCGTGTGTGATGGCATTCAGTCCTCACAAGAGCCTCCTGACTTAGGTGTGAGAAGCCACGTTCTACAGATGCAGAATCGAGAGCCAGAGAGGCCAGGAGCCAGTCTGGTCACAGAGACTGTGACCCCGGCCTACCTGACCTTCTGGACTTTCCCAACAGGCCACGGTTTCTCGCAAAAGTTTTCAGAGTGCCCAGCACTGCTGCGCTCAGAAGTTGTCTCATTCCACTGAGGTGCTGTCCCTATCCCCATTTTACTGATGAGGAAACTGAGTCATGGTCCTGATACACAGTAGTGATGTTTGGACTCCGGCCTAGGTCTTCATGGCTCCAAAACCAGGCCCCTTCTCGTGCTCACTGTCACACTCCTGGCCAGAGCTCCTGTCTCTCCTGTCACTCACTCACACATGCACACGTCAAGACCCTTCGGATCACGCTCAACTTCGTCACACGTGTGGCTTCACCCTCACCGTGGACACTCACCTACCTGCACGCCCCCCCCCACACACACACGTGTGATCAAACACTCTTGTGCACCTCAGGGACTTACTTCATGGTCCCTAGACATGCCCTCCACCCAAAAATAGTCCAAGCCAAATGGCCTCAGGACTAAGTAAATGGCCACCATGGCATGCCTAGGGTCCCTCCGAGTCTTTACCAGACCAGAGCTGAGGTAGCTCCTGCCTGCCTTCCTTCCTGCCTGCCTGCCTTGCCATACAAGTGCCCTGTGCCTCTGCTGGGCCAGCCCATGCCAGCACAGTGAGGACCCAAGTCACACACAATAACCAGGGGAAGTGAGACCGAGGTGTGAGGGTGGGAGAGAAACCTCCAGAGTCCCTCATACAGAGAGATCCTTTCTGAGAGGCCCAGGGACGTTCCCCTCATATGTTTAGCAAATATTTCATTATAGTGCCAGAGGCTAGGAACAAAGTAGACCCTGATCTCCATCCTCATGGATTTTCCAGTCTGGGGAGGAAGAAAGATTGTAAACAGCTAGAGAAATGACTGTACAAGCAGGCATCATGAAGCTAACTGCTTGCAGATATGAGGGGGCTACTTTAGGTAAAGGAGTGGCCAGGAAAGTTCTCTCCGAAGAGGTACCCATTAAGGTGAGGAGTGAAAGTTGAGAAGGAATTGAGAACAAGGGAGAAAGCATTCCAGCTGGTGGAAAAAGCATGAGCAAAGGCCCTGGGGTACAAAAGAACTTGATACTGTTGTAAAACTTTGAAAAGGCTGGAGTGCCTGCAGTGTGGTGAGTGAGGGAGTCTGTGGAAGGAGTGAGGTTAGGAGGTGCCAGCTCCCATAGGCCTCTGACAAGGTGGTTCTTTATCCCAGGAGCAGTAGGAGGCCATTGGTATACTCAGCAGAGAGAGCTTGTGATTTGGAAAGATGGTGCTGGGTGGAGAGGGATCTGCGGGGATATAGCAGTGTATTAATTAGGGAACTGAGCGTAGTCTGGTGAGCACGAAGCTGGGGAGAGGTGCACAGAGGCAGGAAGGAAGCCTCGAGAGGACTTGTTGAAGGATTGGCTGTGGATCCAGCTGATTTCTGGGTCTCTGGCCTCAGAAATGGGTGATGTGGGCGTCCTTCACAGCAATGGGGACGATGTGGAGAAAAGAGCAGGGCATGGGCAGTCTGAGGGAGGGCAGCTCCGCAGGTTAGCAGAAGTGGGAAGGAGGACGTCCCGGCAGGGGGGACCCATACATAAGGGGGTGAAGAGGGCAAGTCTGGGGCTGCAGGAGTCCCGGGAGCTGCCTGACCCACACTGCTCCTCATCCTCTCTCAGGTATGAGGCCCGGTTCCAGCAGAAGCTTCTCGAATACACCGACTCCAACAACATCGCCTCCCTCTTCCTCACGGCAGCCAACAGATGGCTGGAAGTCCGCATGGCAAGTGGCACCCGCCCTCCCCCAGGTCCCAGGACACAGGGTCCCCATAGGCATGTGGGACTGGAGCAAGGGTCTGACAGAGGACAGGATGCAGGGCTGGGTGGACACTGAGCCTTCTGCTGTCCTCTCCCTGATGTCCTCGCCGTGTCTCACCTGTGCCCTTCCCTGAGTCACCACCTGGGGGCTATGTCTGAAGGGCAGGTGTGCCAGGAACACGAACAGGTGTGCGCCGTGCGATCTGGGGTCACATCCACTCCTGTGTCTGATGATACAAGGTGTGGGGCTGGGGTGGGGATGGGCAAACTGCTCTTGGCCCTGGACATGATGAGGTGGGACGCGGCACCCGTGCCTCCGACCCGGAGGCCCCAGGCCACTGCTGTCCCCCTCACCCCGCCCCTCTGCGTAGGAGTACATCGGTGCCTGCGTGGTGCTCATTGCAGCTGCCACCTCCATCTCCAACTCCCTGCACAGGGAGCTCTCGGCCGGCCTGGTGGGCCTGGGCCTCACCTATGCCCTCATGGTGAGTGGCAGCTGCATGGGGCAGGGAGGGCCCAGACAGCAGCTCTCGGGGCCCCCAAGGTCCTTCCCCACCCAGGACTTTCCACGTGGACAAGAAGGCTGACCGGCAGGACCTGGGCGGGCCCAGACACCTGGGCCTCACACTGTGATCCTCCCCAGGCTTCCAGGGAAGGTCACTCTTGCTGGCAGTGACAGAAGACATCTGGGAGCCCCTGGGGTCCTCTTCAGCCCTAAAGAAAGCCACGCTGTAATGAGATAACTGACATTGTGAAATGGGAAGAAAAGGGCTAACGGTGTAGGGAAAGTGGGAAGGGTAGGGGAAAGGCAATAAGGGAAAAGAAAAAAATAGGAGAAAATGAAAAAATGGAAATAAAGTGATTGTAGATGGGGAGGGGAGGAGGGGGTGAAGAGAGGGCAGGGACAAGGGGAAAAATGAGAACCAAGACCTGTCATGTAAAGGTACAAGATCCCAATGATGTAACTGTACTATATCCCTAAAACATACCAATAAACTCAATAAAGGAAAAAGAAAAAGAAAGCCACCCTGGTGGCTGAGGACAGAACTAAGTGCTCACTGAGTGTCTCACTGGCTCACTGTCGGCAGGTCTCTAACTACCTCAACTGGATGGTGAGGAACCTGGCGGACATGGAGATCCAGCTGGGCGCCGTGAAGCGCATCCATGGGCTCCTGAAGACCGAGGCGGAGAGCTACGAGGGGCTGCTGGGTGAGGGCCCCACAGGAGGGGTGTGCGGGCCCGGGGCCAGAGGGGGAGCTGGGGTGGAGGCCCCTGGATGTGAGCTGTGGCCCGCCCTGGTGCCTGACCCAACCCGGCCCCCAGCCCCATCACTGATCCCGAAGAACTGGCCAGACCAAGGGAAGATCCAGATCCAGAACCTGAGCGTGCGCTACGACAGCTCTCTGAAGCCGGTGCTCAAGCACGTCAACGCCCTCATCTCACCAGGACAGAAGGTGACAGAGGCCCTGGGGCCTGGGGAGGGCAGCTCATGGCCTCAGTGCGTTCAGACCCCAGGCTCCCGGCCCTGCCCCATCACAAGGACGAGACTGACCCCACTTTTCCTGCCGCTGCCCTGTGGCTCCCCGCCTCGGGCCCTGTCTCCTTGCTCAGTCACCAGAGATGGACAACCTGGACTTCCTGGCTCAGAGAGGCTTTGTCAGGGACGCTCCCTGGGACACTGTCCCTGGGCTTCACAGCAAGGGCTGCCCTTGTCCTCCCGTGGGAGCTCCTGTCAGCCTCTGACCCAGCTCCCTTTTCTCTCCCCCTTCTATCCGACCTCCTTTCTCTGTCTCTGTCTCTTCCACTACCTGCGACCTTTGGCCGCGCCTCTGTCCCTCCATGTGTCTCCTCTCCTCTGTCCCCACCTCGGTGCCCGTCTGTATCAGCATTCCTGGCTCTGTATTGGTCCCATATTATAATTCTCTTGGGACCCAAGGGCCAGGAAGCAACAGGATCTGGGATGGTTCCCATTTAAGGCAGGGGCTCAGACACATCCTTGCACACCACAGTCAGCCACCCCGGTGTCCTCTCGCCACACCCATGCACACAGGGACAGACCAGACCCACCTGTCCTGCAGCCACGTACCAGCTACACTTAGACTCACATCGAGGCCCAGGATTTTGATGTCTATACCCTGCACTTTCTTCGTGGCCGGCTGGTACATGTACATGACACATCTTAATTCTTTTTTTTATTATTCCTTCCCCTCTCATTCTCCTTCCTTTTTACCACAGACCTATTTGCCTATATCCTATTATCTAGCTTTTATTTTGCTCTTTAGTTTATTTATACTTTGAGTTTCTCGTATAAGAAAAACCACATAACACAAAAGCTCCCGTGTCTGGTTTAGTTCATTGCTCTCGGCCCCCACGAGAGCCCCCTCTGGACCCAGCATGGGAAGCAAGACCAGACCTGTGGCCCAAAAGCAGCCAGGCAAGAGAAGGAGTGCAACCTGCACGCACCCGAGAGCCGCCCAGCCGGCACTAGAGGCCACGCCCAGCGGCCCCAGAGCCACAGCGGGGTACCTGCTTCTAATTCCAGATCGGGATCTGCGGCCGCACGGGCAGTGGGAAGTCCTCCTTTTCCCTGGCCTTCTTCCGCATGGTGGACATGTTCGAGGGTGAGTTGTGTGTCTACCCCATGTGTGCATGCAGAGCCCCTTATGGGCCCCGAGCCCTGACCTTCGGTCAGATGTCACAGGAGTCCGGCAGTCACTGCCTTCCTCTGCATCCTCACCCGGGGCCGTGTCCCAGGCCCACACATCCGCGGCAGCTCCACCACCCCTGGCATTGCGCCTCCTGTGACATCATCTCCACACAGGCCGCATCGTCATTGATGGCATTGACATCGCCAGACTGCCACTGCACACCCTGCGCTCGCGCCTGTCCATCATCCTGCAGGACCCTGTCCTCTTCAGCGGCACCATCCGGTGAGCCTGTCCACCCCAGGGTGGCCCAGCTCCGAAGAGGAGGAAGAAGGGAGATCAGTCTGTAGAAAAGCGTCACCTTCAGCCTTTCTTCCCATTAGTCCTAGGCAGGCGCTGGGGGCTCCCCGGCCCCACTGTCAAATGCTGTCTTCCACCTACCGTCACCACCCTGGTGCTCCCCACCCAGCCAGGCCCCCCAGGTTAACCAGCTCTTGCTTGCTACCCCTTGACTGGCATGGCCTTCTGCAGGTCCCTGGGGATGGAGCAGGACTCTGCTCCCCTCCCGATGGGACTCCTGTGTCACCCTCCAGGTTTAACCTGGACCCAGAGAAGAAGTGCTCGGACAGCACACTGTGGGAGGCCCTGGAGATTGCCCAGCTGAAGCTGGTGGTGAAGGCGTTGCCTGGAGGCCTCGGTAATTGCAGCCAGCTGAGCAGGGCCTCCAGGACCCTGGAAGGGCTGGGGAGGAAGCCTCACTTGCCACCAGGTCTCAGGTGTGCTCTGAGTTTGGAGTCTACCTTGAGTGCCACCTTTCATCATGCTGGGCCCTGAGAGGCCCTGACTTGGCTCAGGTCACCTGACAAGTCAGTTCAGGGTCAGCGCTCCTGCAAGGTGCAAGGACAGCTGGGGTCACTGTGAGACAGAGATCTCCAGTTCCCCCTACCACAGTGGTATCTTCAGCTCTTCCCAGCCCTATCCACCTGTCCTGCCGGAGGACAGGACAGCGAGGAGAGTCTCAGACCTGTGTCTGAGGGGTCAGCACAGTCTTGGTGTGTGTCACAGCTCCTACAGCAGTGTCTGGTGGCCACACTTAGGCTTCGGTGGATCACCCTCAGCAGGCCACCACTTGGGTGGCACACACTGTACATGCATGTGTGCATTCACCCTCTCATGTGACTGCCTATGTGGGGGCAGGGGCCACGCACAGCACTGGGGAAGGGGGTGCTTTTCACTGCAGTCCCTGCAGACTGTGTCATTGTGTCATGTGTATCAACCCTGGACACACTTGTGCTGTTACACATCCACCCTGTACACACATGTCCCCACGTGTCTCCCCTCCCATGTGCTCCCTGCCCCTGCAAAGGATTAACTCCACCCTGCACCCTCACGGGGCTCTTTCCAGACGCCATCGTCACAGAGGGTGGGGAGAACTTCAGCCAGGGCCAGAGGCAGCTCTTCTGTCTGGCTCGGGCCTTTGTGAGGAAGACCAGTATCTTCATCATGGACGAGGCCACAGCTTCCATCGACATGGCTACGGTTGGTCCCGGGCATCTCCGCAGAGCAGTTTTAGTAGGGTGTTATGGAGCACTTAGCACAAAGTCGTCCTGAGGTTGCCTTCAGCATCAGGGCTGGGGGACCATGGCTCCACTCACACACACACACACACACACACACACACACACACACACACACACACAGACTTCCCCCCATCCTCCACCATGCAGAAGTAGCACGTGTACATGCACAGAGCTGAGCCCCTGGCTGGCTGGGGCCGGTCCCTGACTGCTGTTCCTCACAGTGCCTTGGGGACCAGGGCCAAAGAGCAGTGGAGGTGGGGCTAGGATTGGAGTCACATGGGAGTGGGCCGCAACCCCAGGGCCCCAGAGCCAGGCCAGAACCCATCCACTGGGTGAGTGAGCTGACAGCTACTGCCTCCACCTGACAGGAGGACATCCTCCAGAAGGTGGTGATGACGGCCTTCGCAGACCGCACTGTGGTCACCATTGCGGTAAGCGGCACCCTGATGGCGTGCAGTGATCACCCAGAGAGGAGGCTGGCTGCCTGGGGCTGTCATCAGGAAAGGACCCTGGGAGGAGTCTGGGGGGCTGGCCTGGGGCAGGACTGTCAGACCTCTCTTTTCCTCCAGGTATCAAGGTCTCCCCTGTCCCAAAGCCCCATGAGCTAGGCTGGGGTTCCTTCTCCATAGGAAGTAGAGGATGGGGGCTTGGGGACAGTGGTCTGTTGAGTCCTGAAGTCTGGCAGTAGGGCAGGGCTGAGACTTGAGGGAGAAGGGTGGTCACAGTGGGTGGAGGCCTTGGATCACAGCACCAGGCAAGGACAGCCACCTCGGAGGTGGGACATCTGTGGCCCTGCCCCTCCCTGCCTGCCCTGACCTGCCCCTCCTGCCCCCAGCATCGTGTGCACACCATCCTCAGCGCAGACCTGGTGATGGTCCTGAAGCGGGGCGCCATCCTGGAGTTGGACAAGCCAGAGAACCTGCTCAGCCGGAAGGACAGCGTCTTCGCCTCCTTTGTCCGCGCAGACAAGTGACCTGCCAGCAACCAAGTGCCATCTCCTCTGCCATCTCCTCGTACCCTCACCCTGCCTCCACCTCACCTGGTTTTTTGAACTGTAAATCACTTGTAAATAAAGAGACTGATTATTTCCTACAGGAGGCCAGGCTCTGTCCCTGGGGATGTGGGGGCCTGTGGGTGCAGGGAGCCAGCCTGGCTGTGATGCTGGGAAGACGCCACTGAGCCCGGGCAAAGCGTGTGATGTGTGAAATGAGGGCTGTGTTGTCAGCTCAGGCTGTCACCACGGTACCACGGACTGGATGCTTTTACAGCAGAAACAAACCTCTCACAGTTCGGGAGGCTGAAGTCCAAGGTCAAGGTGTCGGCCGATTTGGTTTTTGCCTGAGCCACCTTCTCAAATGTCCTTCTGTGACCTTTCCTCTGTGTCCTGATTCTCATTCATATTTTCTCCCCCTCTCCACCCTTTCTCCCCTCCCCTTTTACTCTATTCTCCCCTCTCCTCATTAAGGACACCAGGCAGTGACCTCAATGAGCTTTATCTCCTCACAGGCCCTGCTGTAAATAAGTAACACTGAAGTCCAGGCCTTCGGTCTATGAACTCGGGGGGCGCAGTTCAGTCTGTAGCAAGGGTGATAGCATTTCTGTGGTGTGCTCTTGGTTAAGGTAGCAGATTCCCACCCATCGAGTCCTTTCCCTTGTCACTGTCATTCTTGAATTAAAACTGTGAGTGCTGGTGCCCTGGCTCAGCACTATTTCTATTGCAAATGACAGGAACCAACTCGAAGTAATCAAATTGACAGTGTGACCGGAAAGCCCAGGAGGCATATAGTATCTGGTGTTTGGCATCAGGGCTGTGTCTTCATTTCTTGGGTCCGTGATGACAGCCACTTAGCTGCTCCAGCTTACATCCTGCCCCCCGGACAATCAAAGGGGAAAAAAGAGTTGTTTCTCAGTGGTTCCAGCAAAGATTTTAGAAGTGAATATCGACCAACTTGGTCACATCCCCGTCCCCACCCAATCACGGCGTCCAGATGGCTGGAATACGCTGGCTGACTAGGCCTGGATCCTGTGTCCCCTTCTTTGTCCCCCAAGCAGGGGCATTCAGAAGTGGGAGGAGTCAGTCCTTCAAAGGGAAGAACAGTGCATGTACAAGTCAGCCAGGTGGTGGCAGGGAGATGCTGGGCACAGACTTGGGGAGATCAAAATCATAGCTTGTCCTGACTCCATTGAATCGGGACACAGGAGTGTCCTCCCCTGTCCCAGCTGGGAAATGGCAGGTGCTCATCTGCATCTCATTATCCTTGACCTACTGCCTACAGTACTGGCTTACCAGGCCCGGGGCTCAGACCTAGGAGTCTTGGGCCTGCATCCCTCCAGGGAAAGAGGGTCTAAACCTCACAATGTAAGAAAGACCCGGCAGCTGTGGAGGAGACCCTCTGGCTGTGCTGAAGCCACAGAGCTCAGGAAAGGAGAACTCTGTGAGGCCTAGCAGGCTGACTGGGAAAGGCAGGATTTGAGTTCAGCAGGGGACAGGTAAAAACTGGATAGGCAGAGGTTTGGAGGGGGAGCTAAGGAGCAATGATGGAAGTGAGTTGGATGTGCTGGCTGGTCAGGGAGGCAGGATAGGGCGGGGATGAAGGCAGCAGGAAGGATGAGATCAGACAGCCTTGAACACCAGGACAAGAAGCAAGGGATAGGGTTACCGGCAAAAGGGAAGTGTAAAAGGCCTTTGGGCAAAAAAGGTACCTGATAAGGCGGTATCTGGGGGAGTTGCATATGAGCCCGGCAGATGGAGCAGAGTAGGAGGCAGAGCACCCAGGGTAAAAAGGGTGGATCTGGAAAGCTGAGTCTCAGGGCCACAAAGTGAGTTAGGTCCTGGCCTATCCAGCTCAGATGCTGCTGGGGCCAACAGCTCCCTCCACAGTGGGGTCTCCCAGAAGCAGAGCCAAGAGTCGTAAGAGGATTCTACCCACAGGAGCCCACCTTCCCCCAAGCAAAGTAGCAGCACAAGGCAGGAAAGTCTTGTAAGGATGCATAAGGCCACCTGGCCAGACCGCTCCATAACGTCCTGATGGCCCACCAAGGTTCCCTGAGCTCCCCTCAGAGCTGGGTCACTTCTGGTTCTGGTTTAGAACTGACCCTTGTAGGTGTAAGATCAAAGCCTGCCTCTCTTCCACTCAGTGTCCAGTTTTTCCCCTGGTACCATGCAAAACTACCAGCCTGTCCTGCTGCAACTCCCAGCTTCCTGCAAAGGCGCCCAAGCCCCCCACCCCAGGGCTCTCCAAGGAAGTTTCCCTTTCTGTTGGCTAAAAAGCTACACAGTAATTGCCTCAGAGGTTACCCACATCCCACTCTGCCTTAGGCACTGCATCTCTGTTCATACAGCCCAAGATCACAGCCTTTGTAGCAGGGTTCACTCAACCTGCAGATGGGTAGAGGAGAGGAGTAAAACTCAGTATAAAAGTCCCACCATGTCCCCCTGCAGCCCACAATCCTAATGCCTCCATCCTTCCAGACTTCGCCTGATACCTGACTCCAACAAATGTCACATATGGGCTGGGGTCCTCTCTAACGACCTGAGCCCCAGATGGGGTGGAGCCACTACTGTTCCAACAGCACACCGGGTAAACCTAGGCTGATGCCTGTGATAGAAACATCACCCTTGTCCAGGCCCAGATCCGGGTCCCCCAGTGTCCAAGCTGGGTTTAAAACAGCCCCGAGGCTTAACATCTCCATTACCTGAGTTGGAAGAATTCAGGCTACGACTGTGAGGGGTGTAAAGCAACCTCCAGAGGCTCCTCTTTGTGAAGCAGGGTTGGGCTGGGCCCCTCAGGATTAAGAAGGTAGAGCGCTCAGGCCCTGGGCCACGCAGCAGGCCAGCTCAGTGGAAGAAGGTGTCACTGCTTTCCTATACCTGCTAAGGTAATTTTGTTGTTGTTGTTTTGTCTTAATGGGGCGAGATTTATTAGACTCTCAGAAGATTAGAGACTAAACGTATCTCCCAAAGGGAAGAGGGGGTCCCCTGGGAAGTCCTGGGGCCACCCAGATTGTGGCGCCACCTCTCCGTGTCTCCTGTCCCTGGGAGTCCAGCTGCGGATGGGAACAGAGAAGGGGAGCCAGGGCGACAGGGCTGCTGTCCCAGACTAGGAGGATGGGTCGTGGCTCCCTTCTCGCCCATCAGTTTCGCAGACTGTGGGCTGCGGGACCTCTCCGCTCCCTGCGACTAGACAGACCCTGAAGGCCAGATTGAGTCGGGGAACTCTCCGTGTCTCCTGTCCCTGGGAGTCCAGCTGCGGATGGGAACAGAGAAGGGGAGCCAGGGCGACAGGGCTGCTGTCCCAGACTAGGAGGATGGGTCGTGGCTCCCTTCTCGCCCATCAGTTTCGCAGACTGTGGGCTGCGGGACCTCTCCGCTCCCTGCGACTAGACAGACCCTGAAGGCCAGATTGAGTCGGGGAAAAGGGCGGGGCGGGGG
>NW_022900928.1:12796893-12811062 GCF_012274545.1 Fukomys damarensis
CCGGGAGGCCGAGGCGCGGAGCGAACCGGGCCGGGTCGCGTGGGGGTCGCGAGGATCCAGAGTTGGGCCGGGTGGAGCGGTGACTCGGAAAGCTCAGGATCCCAAGGAGACAGAGAGGACAAGAGCTGAGAGGCATCCGGAGAGCGGCGGGGAGCGCCAGGGAGGGAAAGGGTGGAAAATAGGGGACGGTCCTGGTGGGGAGCCTGGAGAGCGGGCGGGACTCGCGGCCGGAGCTCGGAGGGGGTCCGGGGACAGAAATGGGCGAGGCAGCGCGCCGTGGAAGCTGTGAGCGGTCTGGTTAGTTGGTAAGACCCGGAGGTGTTCAAGTTCCGAGTCGTGTGAGGGCTGGGCGGGGAGGAGCGGTCTCGGGGGAGGCCTGGGGGTGGGCAGCTGGTGCAGGAGGGCGGGGCTGCGATCTGAGCCAGGTGGAGAGCGGGCAGGTAGAGGGGCGCATGAGACGACGGGCAAGTGGGCTGAAGTGTGAGGCTGGTGTGAAGACGTGAAGCAGGATCCGGTGGAGGCGGGGAAAGTGTGGTGGGCAGCATCTCAGGAGTGAGGCGAGCACAGGCTGAGGGTGGCCACGAGGTGAGCGTGTGCAGGGGAGGGAACCCTAGGCCGGGTCAGGGCAGTGTCCTCCCCCATGAGGGAAGCCCCTCCCTGGGGTCCCTGAAACCATGCTGTCCCGCAAGGGCATCATCCCTGAGGAGTACGTGCTGACACGGCTAGCAGAGGACCCGGCCGAGCCCCGGTACCGCGCCCGAGAGCGGAAGGCTCGCTTTGTGTCCAAGAAGGGCAACTGCAACGTGGCCCACAAGAACATCCGGGAGCAGGGCCGCTTCCTGCAGGACGTGTTCACCACACTGGTGGACCTCAAGTGGCCGCACACGCTGCTCATCTTCACCATGTCTTTCCTGTGCAGCTGGCTGCTCTTTGCCATGGTCTGGTGGCTCATCGCCTTTGCCCATGGTGACCTGGCCCCTGGTGAAGGCACGTCGGTGCCCTGTGTTACCAGCATCCACTCCTTTTCATCTGCCTTCCTTTTCTCCATCGAGGTCCAGGTAACCATCGGTTTTGGTGGGCGCATGGTGACAGAGGAGTGCCCGCTGGCTATCCTGATCCTCATTGTGCAGAACATCGTTGGGCTCATGATCAATGCCATCATGCTGGGCTGCATCTTCATGAAGACTGCCCAGGCGCACCGGCGGGCAGAGACACTCATCTTCAGCAAGCACGCGGTCATTGCTCTGCGCCATGGCCGCCTCTGCTTCATGCTCCGCGTGGGCGACCTCCGGAAAAGCATGATCATCAGTGCCACCATCCACATGCAAGTGGTACGCAAGACCACAAGCCCCGAGGGCGAGGTGGTGCCCCTCCACCAGGTGGACATCCCCATGGAGAACGGTGTGGGTGGAAACAGCATCTTCTTGGTGGCTCCACTCATCATCTACCACGTCATCGATGCCAACAGCCCGCTCTACGACCTGGGACCCAGTGACCTGCACCACCACCAGGACCTCGAGATCATTGTCATCCTGGAAGGTGTGGTAGAAACCACGGGCATCACCACCCAGGCCCGCACGTCCTATCTGGCTGACGAAATCCTCTGGGGCCATCGCTTTGTCCCCATTGTGACGGAGGAAGATGGCCGCTACTCTGTGGACTATTCCAAGTTTGGCAACACCATTAAAGTGCCCACACCGCTCTGCACAGCCCACCAGCTCGATGAGGACCACAGCCTGCTCGATGCCCTGACTCTCGCCTCGGCCCGTGGGCCTCTGCGCAAGCGCAGTGTGGCTGTGGCCAAGACCAAACCCAGGTTTAGCATCTCTCCAGATTCCCTGTCCTGAGTCTGGGAGTCCACCGTTCATGTGGGCACTTCGGCAGTGTGTTGTGGTATGTAGAGTGGGCGAGGTGTGGGCCCCCTGGCCAAGCAAGAGCCTGGTATGAAGATGGACCCTCCTCAGCTCAGCCTCCCGCTGCTGCGTGACTAGGGTATTACAAGGCACTTGTCACTATGCTATTTCTGGACTCAGCAGGAGTCTATACTAGGTTATTTTTGTCCCTACTCCTCCCAGCCCCGGCTCAGGACTTCCTTGCCCCTCTTTCCCTGCCCAGTGCTGGGGAGGCTGTGGGAATTGCTGGACCCTAAAGTTGGGTGTGAAGCCAGTCCTGGTCCCCATAATTGGCCTCCCTCAAGCAGAAACGCTGAGGAAAAACAACCCCTGGTTTGGGGATCTGCTGCTCTGTTTCTGTGCCTGCGAGAAACCAGGCTGCAGGCCTCCTTGGTCTCTGAAGAAGTGATGGGCTAAGGGGTGGGCCTAACCAGTCAGGGAGAGTGAGACAGAGACTTCTGTGTGCACACAGAGACAGCTGGAGGCTGGCAGGCTCAGGCCAGAGAGGGGATGCAGCCAGGCAGGTGGCGGGTGTGTGACGTGAGGAGGCTTTGGCGATTGCTGCCAGGGCTTTGAAAGCAGAAGATGGACCCGGCTCCCCACCTTTCATCCCTAACACCAGGCTTCTGTAAAGAGAGCTCTGTAGGATGGGGCTGCTAGTCCCAGTCAGTCCCCACCCTGAGAGGCTGGAGTGGACTGGGAAGACCCTGACAAGATGAGCAGACAGAGACTGAGGTGAGGGGTCTCATGTCAAACCACATATAATAGGCTGCAGAAGGAACTTCACTCCTGGCTCACCAATGAAAGCTGAGACTTGCATTGCTGTTCAGCAGGAGGCTGGGGTGGAGGTGGGGAGACAACTTTTGGTTGCTGGAAAAAGATGTTGGAAAATTAAGGGTACTAGGGTGGATGGGTCCCCAAGATGAAGAGACCCTTGGGTCTGACCTCAGCCTGGACTGTCCTTGCCCAGAATTCTGCCTCCCACACTGTCAATAAAGCCTGCCCCTCCACAACCTCAACTCTGGGCTGTTCTTGCTGGGGAGGCCTTGAGCGTGTTGGTGGAAAGGGAAGGCAGAGGCTAGCAGCTGTCATTCCGTGTTCAAGACATGCCGTGGCCCTAGCAGGGAGGTGAAGAAAGGCATGTCTTCCCCCACTGAAGGGGACTTTGCCCCTCAGACCCAGCCTGTTGCTTGATCATCTCTGCTCTGGGCATCCACAAGGCTCAGTAACCTGGGCCCTGCCTCCCTCCCAGGGCCTCGCTGGAAGGCTGAGGTACCCGGGGAGAGAGGGGTGGGATATCATAGACCTTAGGGTCAAGAGTGGAAGGCGAGCTCTCCGGCCACCTGCCTGGGTTCCAATCCCACCTCTAGCTGTATGCCTTGGTCAAACACCCTCTCTGTGTCAGCTGCCTCATCATGCTAATGGTGCCCGCCTCAGAGAATAGGGGTGGGAGTGAGAAGCACATGTGAAACGCTGCAGTGCCTGGTCTAGAAGTGCTTCGTACAAACAAGCCATGGCGACTGCTGAGGACTCGGCCACACGGGGAGCAAACTGACCAAGCAAACATTAGGAGAGAAAGTGCTTTCGTCTACTAGGTTCCCCTCACCCATGCTTTTCTCTGCCTGCTCTAACTTTCCACACTGTGTCCCTCCCGGCTCAGTCCAGGATCACAGGGGCTGTGGCAGTGCCTGTTACCTGGGTCCTTGTCTCCACCTGGCCCCCTACGGCCCATCTGCCACGCAGCCAGCACAGCGGTCTTACAAGGGCTGTGAGCCTTTCCTCCCATGTGCACCCTTCAGGAGTCCCCATCACCTTCTGAGTTCAAGGCAGACTTCTCAGGCAGCCACCTCAGGCCCTCACTGCCTTCCTACCCTGGAACTCCCATTCTCTTGCCAGCACCGTGTGCACCCACCACCTACTTCCTGACTGCCTTCCTCATTGGAGCGTGATACTGAGCCTCCTGCCTTGGAGACTTTGCTTGTGTCACTCCTTTCCCTGGACAGTCCAGGCCTCGTATCTGTTGAAATCTATAGAAGTCTAGGCTAATTCATGCCTCCTGGAAGCCCTCCCTGATATCTCTGGGGAGAGATGGTCCCTTCCCTCCTCTGTGCTATTGGTGTTCTTTACCTGTGTTGAAGACTCTGTCTTGCTGTCCTCAAGTTCTCAGCTCCTGGAGGCTTCAAGACAGTGTCTGACCAAGCAGTGAACCTGCCACTGAGTAGGTGCAGAGCAAATGAGTGAGGGGAGGATGGCTGGATAGATGGATGGTGTTCAAGACCACAATGGCAGTGAAGCCTTCAGTGTGCTTTGGCCAATCAGTGAGTCTGTCTCAGGTGCTCCAGAGGCCAAGCTAAGGGGTCAGGAAGTTGCCGCTGCGGGTCTGAGCACTAAACGTTGCCTGCCTCTAGGGTCCAGCATTGATTCCCTTCCTTGTAAAGCTGACCCATTTCTGATGTGGAGGGAGAAGAGCTGAAAAGCTACTCAAAGTCTGGCCAGGATTCTGGGGACCTGGCTGGTTGGACTAAGCTTGGCTTCCCCTAAAGGCACACAGAGGAGCCAGAGTTGCTAATGAGGGGCCATTCAGCATCAACATCTTTGGAGTCCCATCCAGAATAAGCTTCCTCCAAGTCCTAGGGATTTCTTTTCTGACCTGTGACAGGCTGAAGGCTGCAGAAGGCTGAAGGCTGCAGAACTAAGGGGTCAGAGCCACCTGCTGCCCTAAGTGAGAACTACATGATCTCAGAAAATCAAGGCTGCAGGACCTGAAATTTCTACTCACTCCACTTCCAGCCTTAAGGCTCAGCTCAGGAAGCAGCTGGAAAGTTCTGTGGTTGAAAGGCTGGAAGGACCACATCCTGCCTGTGCCCAAAGATCCAGAGAAAAAGTATAATTCAGGAAGCCCCAAGGCCGCCCAGAGGGACATCACTGGCTCTCTATGATCCAGGTCTGTGATGAGGCCTCCTTCTTCCCCGTTCTTTCTCACAAGGACCAGGGCCCTTGATTTCAGTGACGGGCATTTTGCAGTCTCAGGGGACACAGCTACCATTTCTCAGTCACTAACTCACACGGAATTCTGAGAAAGGTGCTGGGCCCGTCCCATGTCAGGAAGCCAGGCTATCTCTTTCCGTGGGGAAACTGCTAGTTTGGAATAATTAGCCCCCTTAGCCCTACTGAAAACCTGCATGGACCACATCCCTCTGGACTGGCATCTTCAGCCCCTCTCAGGCCCCTCACAGGCACCTCAGCCCTTTCTGCTGGCTCACCCAGATCTCCCTGCAGGTGGCATCCTTCCAGCCCTGCCCTTCTCTGAAGCTCCTCCCTGTTTCTTTTCCTGGGGACAATTTTCCTTGAGAGCTTACAGCCACAGCGGAGGAGGATCCTGGCCTCTCACAGCTGCCAGGCTGCCCAAGGCCTCTGAGGTTTTCCCGGGCCCAGGCATCAGACGTGCAGATGACTTTGGAAAGGAGATGGGAATTCCACACATCAAAGTGGTGCTGTCCCCAGACTGGGAAAGCCCTGAAAAAAAACCACATAACCACTCCAAGTTGGGAGGGGCAGGGAAAGGAGGAACAGTGAGAATGAAGCCAGGCTGGGACCACAAGTGGGGTCGGCTGTATTATTTTACTGGAGTCGAGATTATCTGAGCCTCTCTGCCAGGCTGAGCCACCTGGGGCTCTCAGGATCCTCATGAGCAAGGAGGTGGGTGCTTGCTACGCCTCATTCTAATTCTGCTCATGGCAGGCCCAGCTCTGGAGGGTCCTGAAGGGCAGGCTCAGAGACCAGCCACCTGGCTTCCCACGCATGAACTCCCGCCTTTCCCTGACTGACCTCCATTTCTTCCAAGCCTTGATGTTAGTGAGTGGAACGCATGATAGAAAGTGCCCATCTGACTGCAGGATACATTATCTTCCCTGGGAGAAGCAGCAGGGTAGAGGTGGGCAGCACAGGTCAGCACCACCCAACAGCTACCCTCAGTTCACAGCTCTAGTTACCCCTCTTCCACTAGTGAGGCAGCTCTTCTTCAGGAAACCTCTTTCTTTGCAGCACAAGTATGTCCCAAAGTACTCCCCAGACCATCAACACCCCAGCTGAAGCAAAGCAGACTTTGCCTGTGCCTCTCTTTATTCTCTAGGTCATAGGAAATAATGCCAGGAGAAGACAAAGGGTAACTTCAGCTGAGAGAGAAGTAAACAGAACCAACGCTTTTATCAATGCCAGCTGTGCCCTCCTTTTCCCAGCCATCTTGGAAGGGGAATGAAAATCATTCCTAGGGGGCTGGAACACAGTCTGTGGTGGAGCAGGTAGTCTTGGTTCTTGGGAAAAGCCATGCAGTTGGATGCTCATGCTCTGAAGGGGTCCCCGCGGTGTGTCTGTGTGGGAGACAGCCACTGTCCGCCTGAAGGAAGCCGCAGAAGCACCACGGCCCTCGGTATGCACCACTGGCTCCCCTAGTTCCGTGTGGGTCCTGTGGGAAGCAGCTTTCACAAAGGGGTCAGAAGTGAAGAGGGCTCTTCCGGGCAATTCGGAGAAACATAAAGGGCTGGGGAGGGGACAGGATGGTGACCATGATGCAGGAGAACTGGGAAGGGACTGCAGCATTTATTGCCTTCACTGGGAAGCAACAGTGTACAGGTGAGCGGTGCCATCATCACCACCCCACAGCTTTCCCCAGTTCACAGCCCCAGTAAACTGTTTCCTACTAATCCAGACCCTCCTGTCAGCAAATGACGTGCACATCAAAATCACGTTGTCACTAGACAATCTGAAGAACCATATCTACTCCAGCCTGGAGGGAGGTGGGCAAAGGAAGAGCAGTGATATTAATGAAGGACTGGTACTAGAAGTGTGTTTTGTTACAGTGCAGTTGAGATTAAACACGACCTCTTTGCAGGATGAACCACCTGGGGCATTGAAGATCCTCATGGGAAGGGAGACAGCTTCTTTCTACTCCTCATCCTAGTTCTGCTCAGGGAAGGCCCAGTTCTGGAGTGATGGTGATATAGGGCACCAACTAATCTAAATAATTTAACTAGGGAAAAATTATAATTCTCAACCTGCTAGATGTCTGAAACACCAAGTTCATGTTCTCTAAAATCGGAGAATGAATTCTAGGAACAGCAGAGTTAAGAGTAGGGAATATTGGCCTCCCCTGCACAACAAGGAGGCCCCACCGCAGACCCCGGACACCCAGAGGGAGCTGGTGGAGCTCGTGAAGTGGAAGCGGGAGCTGGCAGAAACACCGGCAAACTTGGAGAGACAGATCTATGTTTTTGAAGGAAGCTACCTAGAAGATACTCAGATGTATGGCAATATTATTTGTGGCTGGCATCGGTATCTGACCAATAAAAACTCCAATAGCAAAATGACCAAAGGAACCGGAAGTTTAAGGAAGCCAAGCAGCTCTTCAGTAAATATTTATTTTTTTTCTTTTTGTACCCAAAATTGAACTTGGGTCCTTGCGCTTTCCAGGCAGGCGGCAGAACCACTGAGCTAAATCCCCAGCCCTCTTCAGTAAATCTTCTGTTACATGGGCAGCTGCATTAAGTGCATTGGCAGGAGCTCAGGTCCAGCTCATTGCAAAGTGGAGCCAGGAAGTGGGACGAAAAGTCATACTTCTCCATACTTCCACAATCAGGGAAACGAGCCCAACCAGGAAGAACCTGAGGATCTGGATGGATCTGTTCAGGGAGTGAAACCTCAGAAGCCTGCTTCTTCCACTTCCTCAGGGAGTCATCATAGCAAACATTAAAAAATGAAAGAATAAAAACTGGCACAGGTATATATATTAGGTTAGGCTGGGAAGTTTAAAAAACCGAAAAACACGATGGAGGATTGATCCGAAGTTAAACAAAAAACCACGAGCCATTAGAAGACTCATAGTAAGGAAGCGTCCAGGTTGTAGAGCCAGCTTCCCTTCTCCCACCTCACACGGATAAACATCCCTCATCTGAGCACGTGCCCTCCTCTGCTCTCCCAGACCTAGTGCCTGTGGCTCTGAGTAGTTTGTTCTAAATGTGATGTCACTTCTGTCAGACATTGCATTGTCTTTCTTAGAAGCAGAACTTCGGGGACACCGAGGTGTGCTTGTGATCCCCACGTTGCTCTCTGTGTGTTTCTCCCTTAGAATGAATGTCTCCCCCAAACTGGCCGGCCCCAGCTCCACCTGTGAACTCCACTGAGATGCACTCTCGGATTTTGTATTATGCTGAAGGTAGACCACAAGTCACATTTCTGATGTAGGCTATAAATACCTGGCATTTCTCTTACTTTATTTTGTTTAATTATTTTCCTATTGTTTTTACCATCTTTATTTTCTTCCTGGGACTTTTTGTAATGCTGTTGTACAGATCATTCCTTCCTGCTGACATATCTGATGATCTCTTTCATGCAATTGCCAATGTTAACTGAAAATAGTTTGGTTTACTATAAGTAAATTGGGAAACTTGGCTCAGTGGTTTTTTGCAGGGGGAAGGTAAAGAGTGTTTATTTAATAATTACCTATCTTGGCCGGGGATTTAGCTCAGCAGTTCGGTGGCCTGCCTTGCAAGCGCAAGGACCCAAGTTCAATCCCCGGTAAAAAAAAAAAAAAAAAAAAATTACCTATCTTAAATATCTCTGAGTTGGAAGCAGTTTTGTGTTCAAGGAGCAGAAAAACTAAAAACCATAAGTTTAAATCAATCCTTTTAAGAGATACTTTTATTCTTTTGTATAAATAAAATTCATAGGTTTTGACTTCTCATGCTTTACTTTTAAACCTGAAAAAAAAAGTGGGAATATTGTTTGAGGGAAAGGAGCAAAGCCATGAAGTGAGGCAGGTACATAGTAGGACAAAACTATAGTCAACTGATATAATCCAGTGGAAAATCCCAAGGTGGGCATGCAGTGGGTCAAAACCATGATCAACTAGTAAGATTACAGGTACAGTGGCTTAGAATATTGATTAAATGGGGATCAAATGGGGAGAAAAGACACATAGCAAGCATGCATGGAATGAGTAATGATTTACCAGAAGGGATGGCCCAGGGAGGTTTTGGTCCCCAGCTAAGGTGATTGATGCCTATTTAGAATTTCAATCAGTTATTTACCTCTAGGGGAAGGATGTGAGTGTAGTAGTTCTTCTGAGTCTTGGCCTTGAGTAGATGGGCCTCAATGGTCTGTACTGACTACTTTGAGGGCCCAGCCCTTTCTCACTGCCTATAATGTATCTAATTAGCTTAGCTACTGTAATATTGGAAAGGTCAGGTTGCCCAGGCCAGCCCACCTGGGTCCCTGGGGATGATCTGCCTTTATCTGATGTCAGTTCCTTCCATGCCTGGTTGCTAATGAGTACAACATGTGATACAAAATACACATCTGACTTGCAGGATACATTATGTTCACTGGGAAACAGTGGCATACAGGCGAACAGTAGGAGTCAGTACTACCAACAGCTTTCACCAGCTTACAGCCCAAGTAAACTGTTTTCTGCTAATCCTAAACCTTATCAGCAAACGATCTCATTCTTTGAAGCACAAATAGCTCCAAACTCCTCCTAACCAGACCACGAACACTTCAACTGAAGCAAAGCAGACTTTGTGTAGCCCTGGGATGGGGGAAGAGGAAGCAACAGAGCCCCTACTGTGGGTCCTGGCCTCCTGTGAGCCATTATAACACAAGGCTAAAGAATAAAGACAGGAAACAAAATTTAAGAGAGAAGCTGGGTCTCGGGGCCTGATTAATGCTACTCTGGGCAATAAAGACAAAGGAGCCAAATGCATCCAGGATTTACTAAATACCATCATAGGAAGGAATAGGGAGCAGAGTATGCTTTGAAGGGAAGTAGTGAAATACTGCTGAACATGTGGTATGATGGCACCAGACAGGGCTGTTTTGGAATACGCACTGTTTATCTAGCTTGGATAGAACAAAGAAGTACCGGGATGGGGTGTAATCAGCAAGCAACAACATTAGGTCAGTGAGAAGCCATAACTCAGGGGAAAGGATTTTAATTGGGGTCACATTGACCTCAGCTGCATGTAACTCAGCAGAGCCCTGCCACTTCAGACCAGAACCTAGACTTCAGTGACAGCCATTAGCAAAGGAGGAATAGTAGCCCAATTCTGCTACCTGACATGTCCATTTGGCTCATGTAGGGCTTTGATCTGATCTCTGACGTAAAATATAGCTGAATTAAGGGAGGCAAGAAGCATGTGCCACTAATAGCCCTCTAGTACTAGGCAGGGATTTCTGCTACACTGTTTCATGTTATTCTCAATTACATTTGAAATAATACCATTATTATTGGGAAGGTGGAAAGGTAACTTCAGGGTAACCCAGAGGAAAATAAACACAACCAAAACTTTCTTTGGTTCAATTCCAGCTGTGTCCTCTTTTTCCCATCATTGCATAGTTCTCTCCTAGGGAGAGCAGCCTGAATAGTCTATGCTTGAACAATGGACTTGGTGATCAGGAAAAACCATCCACTTGGATCCTCATTCTCTGGAGGAGTCTCTGCTGTGTGTCTCTATGTGAGGAAAGCCTCTGTCCACCTGGAGGAAGCCACAAAACCACCATTACCGGAGACCCCTGTAGTCAGGTTCCAGTACCCACCTGCCCAGTGTACAACGCAGGCCTACAAAATAAATACACTAATAAGAGAAATAAGAGACAGAACTAGGAGAGAAAGTCAGGTGCCAGGACAACCAATGCTGGTGCAACCAACAAAGGTGCTGGCCAGTTCCAGGCACTGACTTTTATTGGCATTCAAATGGGGTAAAGGTGATGTGTGGTTTCTGTGGAAATTAATGTAAACAAGGTTCATAAAAGACAAGACAAAGCATTCTTAAATTAAGAACAGAATAGACAAGATGTGGTTTTTCTATAAAATGGAATATTACTCAGCCATAAAGAATGAGAAATTAGATTCATTCATAGGAAAATGGATACATATTGAGGATATCACACATGTGTAAATACCAAATAGTTTCTCTGGTGTGAATAAACTATAATAGTACATAAGATCCTAATGAGATAATTGACAATGTGAAATAGGAAGAAAGGGGCTAAAGGTGTAGGGAAAGTGAGAAGGGTAGGGGAAAGCTAATAAGGGAAAAGAAAGAAATATGAGAAAATGAAAAAATGGAAAAGAAGTGTTTGTAAAGGAGGAGGGGATGAGGGAAAGCGGGGAAGGGAGGGCAAGGACAAGGGGGAAATAATGAGAACCAAGACCTGTCATGTAAAGGTGCAAGATCCCAATAATGAATGTAACTGTACTGTATACCTAAAATGTACCAGTAAACTCAATGAGGAAAAAAAAAGAACAGAATAGACAAAATATTTGACTGTAATTAGAACATTGTCCTTCTAGCCTGAAGGTTTTAGTTGTGGGAATGGAATGTGGATGCAAGTTACTCTGACCTCAGCACACAGGCTTCAGCCAGACTCACTTCTCACAACAAGCCAATCGTGGAGTTAACTCTTCACAGCCTGCTTTGGGCATAATCAATATTACAATCCTCTGCATCCCCCCCCCTTCTCTGTTTAAAAATGGATGCTGCATCAGATCTGATCTTTGCAGGTCCGAGGGCTGTAGCAGATAAGGGGAGTTGCTCAGATGCGCCCTTTGCATGTCTTTCAGCAGGTGTGTCACACTGTGCTGCTTGCAGCAAATCTATCTTGTTGGTCCATGGTGGTACATTCTGGGATGATGGCCACAGCATCTTTTTATTTTCTGTTTAAAAATAAGCATATCCTAGCCCCTATGTTGTTAATTGTATTGAGCCATTTACCTTTTAGTTAGGGCATACTTTGACAACATTAGTGTCTAGGACTTGTCTGTAGATCTTTTTTGTATCAGTGGAGTTTCAATGGAGTATATTTACCATTCATAAGTGAATTTAAATAGTTAAAAGTAACAACAAGATCTAATTCAGCTTTTTGAGGTAGCTGTGCCCCCTTGTTTATGCAATTGTGTCTTTAGGGAAAGGTAAGTACACTCAACCATGGTTTGTCCTGTGAGTTACCCAATAGACCTATGTATGTCACAAGGACTTATAATGTGTCTGACTTAGCAGTTTATAATAATTTTCTTTATAAAAGAGCACCTCCTATTATGAAAGAGGGGAGAAAGGGTGTAGTTTCAATCCAACTGTTTTAAGCTGAGAAGGGTCAACACAGGGAAGACCACAGTTAGGGGCTCTCTTCAGGGAGCTAATTTAATAGGCCTTAAATAAAAACTGTAATTTAGCAATTATAAACTCAATCTCACAGATTTTGGTAAAAAAAAAAAAATCTAGCACATTTGTTAAACTATTTTTAGAGGACTAAAATAGTGATTATAACCTGCTGGCTCTTAGACACTTTTACTAATGGAGGTTATCTATAAGCCTGATATTTGTCATAATTTTTCTTTTAATTTTAGCTGTAAAAAGATTGAAAGTTTAGTAATTTTAAAAAACAATTTTAGCTAAAAAGTTTAAAAACTCTTGCTGAGATATACAAATTTTACCATAGCTTTTTCTAATGACCCATGCAGGGGTGAGTCCCAGTGTAGTTGGAAACTGCCAGTAGGGGTCAGCAATTGGAGGCCCATTTTATATACAGCTTTATTATTGTGGTCTTGACTTCATATATCTTTGGATTATACTTCTCTATTGGGTGTTTCAGACCAAGTTAAAGTGAGATCTATAAACTAAATAATAGATCTAATGTAAGATCTATAAATTAAAATTAACCGCTTGCTATCAAGGTCAATTAAGTTTCCACAGGCATTACTGTGAACCTTATATAGAGCTTTTCAGCTCCTGTCAGTGTCAGCCATTAGGATATGTCACTGCCTTGCTTGACCATGTCATTTGCTGTGAACACATGAGCTACTTTTCCCTACAAGTGACACTCCTTTGGCACACTCTGGATCCTTATCTTTTTGGTGTCCAACAATCTCCCTGCTCAGGAGTTTGGGTGACTTACCAAAGTTACAGGATCTTATAGCAAAGGTTCTCTCATGTCCTGGGTTGTTTATAGACCTTCAAGGGCCAGAGCCAAAATATTGGCTGTCTTCTTAGCCCAGTTACCTCACTAGTTCTGGTCTCCAAACTTTAGTTGTTGAACACTCAAAAGAGAAGATCCAGTAGTATTAGCCCTGCAATGGGATAGTGAACTTAATTATTATGATTTTACCTGGCTATCAAGCACTTTGAAATACAAAATATAGTTAGAAGACTGTTATTATTAGCAATCATGGTTGCTTTAGTAGTTGAATTCCTGTAAAATGTTAACAGAAAAAAAGCTTCATCTCAAGAGCCACATACAATATTTTAGTATGACATTCATGATGACATTATCTTTGTAACATACATAAATGTCCATCTCAACATAAAATAGCCATTGTTAAAGGTACTCATTCTCCTAAAAAAACACAAAAAAATTTTCTACTACATTGTTTTTTATAGGATGCCATCCAAAGAAAATACATCAGTATATAAATGCACCTGTTATCGTAGGTAGCTGGAATGTAAGAAAAAGGTGAATACCTGAATTAAAAGGAGGTTATCATAAACAATATATTAGAAAACCTGTGTAGTCAGAAAGCATGAATTCATTTAGTAAAACAGAAAATTAACAATAATAATTATCATAATTATATGAAACCTTACGCCCTTTAATTTGGTACCAAAAACATGTTCTCAACAAAACCTTCGTTTTCTTTTCCCCCCCACAGAAAATTTAAGCTTTTGAAGATAACCAAGGTAAAACCTATCACAATACATTTAGAACTTAACCCTTTGGTGACAACCAATGTAAACACATTTCAATAACATTTAAGTAATATTCATTGATGTAAGACTTTTTATGCCTATAAATGCAAACCTTATATTTGGGGTAACTCCTGTGAAAGACAAAGGGAAGGAGGAGGTGGAGGAGAAAGCCTCAGACCACAATGCAGGCCATTTGTGAAGGGCGAGGGAGACAAGTGGAAGATGAAGAAGAACCTCATTATACACAAGCTCCTAGAGGGAAAAGGCATTGGCTAGGACTATGCAGGGACAGCACAGATGGGCTCAAGCATGATTGGCACGGCTGAAATGTTGGCCAACTGTGGTCCTCACCCAAGCTCTGTCAGAAGGGCCTAGACAGCACATCTCCAGCCTGCCACATCCTCGGGTTGAAGCTCAGCTTTTGCTATATAAGTTAACCTAACACAGTAACTATACAAAAATAAATATAAATATATATATATATTATATTTTAAAATATTTATTTTTAAATATATTTTATATATATATAACATATATATATA
>NW_022900928.1:12811321-12822347 GCF_012274545.1 Fukomys damarensis
GGGTGTTTGACTGCTTGCTTGTTTTGAGACAGAGTCTTACTCGTAGTAGTTGAGGCTGGCCTTGAACTCAGTGATAAATCTTGCCTCAGCCCCCCAAGTGCTAGATTATAGCATGTGCCACTGATATAGGCCACCAAGTAATCCAAATAAGCAAAATAATCCAAAAGGGAAGTATTATAACTCCCAACCTGCTCAATATCTGACATGCAAGTTTGTGCTCTCTAAAATTGAAGGATTAATTCTAGGGCAGAAGAATGAATTCAGGGGCAGTGCAGTGGAGAGGGATAGAAGCGGGACTCTTAAGTCCATACAGTAGTCAAGGCAGATATATGGACATTATCAGATGACTTGGGGTTGACAAGATGCTGTACTTTGCAGTTGTTATCTCGATGTTGGGAACATCCCATCCTGTGCTCTGTGTTGTATCTTCTCTGAGAGAGCATGGCTTGTGTCGGGCAGAGATAACACCTTCATCTCAGAGATAACACCTGCATCGGCTGCCTTCTTTATTGTGGTATTTTTGTATCTTGTCAAACTGTAGCTTGGAATTAAACAGCATATTCATTAACCACTTCATGACTAGGTCAAGACTGACATATTTCTTTTGTCTTTACAGTTGGCTCTGTCAGCTCTGCTGACCACAGCTACACTTGCCTAAGGAGAGATGAATGGCTGTCACTTCACCTAGGATGGTGTGGCCCTGCTTCCTGTACTGCACATCCTCCAGCTGACCAGCCTGGATTCATCCTTCTCTCATGTCAGAGGCACCAAAGACAGCAAAGGAAGCCATGAGAGGCCTCTCATGGGCTAAACTGGGAACTGGCCTGGAGTCACTTTCTTGATGGAACAAGGCACATGTTTGAGCTCAAGGTCAATGTACCACTCAGGACTGGGGGGCACTGCAAAGCTATGGGGCAACAGATGTGGATGTAGACACACATGAAGGATTGGAGTCATATGTGTAAACTACCGAAGTATTCAGGACCGTGGTTTCTTCTGTACCTTCATCGCTGGATGTTGCATAACAGCACCTGCATATGAGAATCAGAGAAAGAAAAGATATATGAAAACAATCACAAATATCACAAGAAACATGCAAAAACCACTTTACATCTTGTTTTCTCATTGGCTTAGCTCCAACCAGGAGAGTAATTTCCATGAATCAGTTGACCAATGTGAGTTGAGCAGGTTTTTTCTTAACAAACTTAATTTTCCATTGTACAGATTTCGCCTTGCCAGGCCCATAAATAACTAGGAAGAAATGTATCATCTAGAACCATTTTAACCAACACATTCATCTGGGTCTCTTGGGTCTGTAAAGCTAATGTTGTGTCACTTGCTATTTGGGCCACAATCAAGGATTTAGTATAGAAACATAAACTAAGGTTAGAAGAATCTTGGCTAAGGCAGTGAATGCTGGTAGTGAGTTATTCCACTGAAGTATGAAGTAAACATGAGCAATGATGGGAGTGAATTCTCTTCTCTCAGCGGCGGTTTCTCTGTGTGTGAGAACAATGCAGCTACACATAGTTCAAAGCCCAGGTCTAAGTTCATATGATTAGGTTCAATCAACACAGACACTTGTATAGTGTGGAGACAGAGGAAGTCCACACTGCCTCTCCCGAGTCATAAACCAAGATATGGTGATCCCATGGCAAAGTTCTTTCCCAACACATCAGAAAGAACCAACCCCATACTCACAACACACCACTACCAACCCTCAGAACTCCCTGACCTTATCCATTGACCATGATCCTGAGGTCTTAGAGCCATGTCCAAAACAAAGGATAACACTTTCTTTCAGAGCCCCTTACCTTTTCCTAATTTTAAAAACGGGGATTAGATTTTGCTGAGTGGTTCCACCGTCTTCCTTACAAGCACATTTCCAAGTTGTCAGTACCAAAAACAAAATTTAAAAAATCAGTGCAAAATACCAAATGAATCTTTTATCAACCAAAGAGAGATGAATCCTCTCAGCTTCTGCAGAGAGACAGAAGAACAGTAAGAAGAAACCTTTAGCAAGGGCCTAAGGTGCATTACACAATTGCTGCTAGCACCTGTTCACTTTATGTCATGTTCCTGTCAAGAGATCCAACAACCAACTCGGCACCCAGATCTTGGCATCACCATTCCTAATTATACACATCTCCCACATCTGAGTACAGTAAGTCTCCAATTTATGAACATTCACGTTGTAAACTTTCACATATACAAATGGACCTTACATTATGAACATTCATAGATGTGAACAAATCATGGGTCTGAAGTAGCTCATGCGTCTGCTGGACATTACCACAGCTGTGCTGTTGTGCGCTTACTGTCCAGTGCAACACACAGCCCAGCCTTTGTTTCAAGGACAATTCACTTCTCCTTTTAGGATCACCCAAGGTCCATCTGACTTAGCCCATTCACATTCCCCAGGCCTCCCAGCTGTCTCAGAAATATTCATTTAACCAACAGAGTCCTCCCTACCCAACACCAGAGACATGGGTAACCAACATATGAGCCAAAAAAAACCCAGGAAGAGGAAGATTTTACAAGAAATCTGTTCTCTAAGAATTGGGTATATCCGCAGAGAGCTGTGAGCATCTATAGGATCACCCCTACTGTGTCCTCTGTCTTGGGACAAAGCCTATTAAGGTAATTTGGCCTCTACCAGACAGCAGTTTATGTGGGGCCTGACTAAAAGGGGTGCTAATCCTTTGCCCTGACAGATCCTTACCATCAGGGGACAAAGGCAAGACCCTGTTTCTTTCCTTAGAAGCTGACAAGCTTCCCACTCCAAGCTACAAGAACTATCCAGAAACCTGAAGCTGCCATGAACCAACAAGTAGCCCTGTTTCCACCTGATGACTACCACCCCTTTCTAGCTACCATGCCATCTGCCTGGCACAGGGACTGAACTAAGACTGCTCCTCTGGGGCTGAGCTGAGTCAGACCACAGCTTGTTTCCTTAGCTCAAGCTTAGTCTTTACCCCCATTAAACACTAGCAAAGACTCGAGACTGTCCAGGAACTGAACAGTTCAATTATATGCCTAGAGGTGAAGAGTGGAGGAAATGGGCAAGAAGAAACTTACCTATCACAGGCAGTGTGAAGTTCACCTTCTGGGAGATGCTCAAAGATGGGTACTCCACCACACACTGGTAGATGGTCCCATTGTCTTCCAGACAGGCATTGAGTTTCAAGTAGCTGGTGATGCTAAATACACCATCCTCATTCTTAACGGTGGGACCAGTAACGTTGTCCTTGGAAATCCTTTGGCTCTGGGGAGCCTTCTGGGTCCACTTCACCCATGTTATGCTTATGGATTCTGGGGAGAACCCACTTGACTGACACACAAGGTGTGTGCCATTACTTTTCACTATGGGTTTTTTCAATGTGATGGCTAGTTTAGCTGCCAAGGAAGAGAAGTCATAGAGTTTGGCTCCAAACCAACTAATTTTTTCTCCCCTTGCCTCATGGTAACTAGCTTCTGCCACACCTACACATCAGCATCACTTCTACTGTAACCAGGCAAGAAAGAAAACATAGGCATCTGCTCTTTCAAAGATAGAGATTTGGAGACAGGTGATGCTAAAACCATGCCCAGCAATAAACTGAAGATCTGCTGAGTTGCCTTAGCTGACTGGGAATTCTTAAAGAGTGGGTAGAAACTAGCTGATGCCCAGCCCGATGTTTGACTCAGGGAAAGACTTCAGGAACAGTGAATGAATTGAATGGGACTCTGCTTAAGTTAGGCAGCCTTGGGCAGGCAATTTAGCTCAGTGATGCCACTGCCTGCCTCACAAGCATAAGCCCCCCCACCCCAAAAGCTAGTCTAAGCAGGTTCCACTGCCAGTGTGACGTTGCCATGCTGTGACCTTAATTCTCATGATAATTTTGGAAAGAGTTACTTCAACTATTGTATGCCAGATACTGGTCAGAATACACAGAAAGCCTTCTGTTGTTGCAAAGACTTCTTCTCCTGAGCATTCTTAGCTGCATGTGACACATCCAAGTTAAATGCACATTAAATTCCTATTGCAGGTGGGTGTAGCGATAGGAACTTGGGTCCAGTCATTTAAATGTAATAAAAATGGTTAAAGCATCTCCTGGCAACTATGACAAACAGATCAAAAGAACAGAACAGAAAGCCAGAAATAGAACAACATAAATATATTCAATTCATCTTTGATGAAGAAAGGTAATTAGAGGAGAAGGAATAGTCTTTACATGGAATGGTACTGGAACAGCTGCACAATAATCATATGCAACAAATGCACATGGAATTTACAACGAGATCCTACACTTTTTACAAAAGTTAATTCATTCGGGTCACAGACCTCAATAAAACCAAAATTAAATGACTAAAAAAATAAATCAATGGCGGAAAACAAAAACAAAAACAAACCAGGTGTGTTGGCGAACACCTGTGATCCCAGCACTCAGGAGGATGAGGCAGGAAGATCACTGAGAGTTTGAGGCTAGCCTGAGCTACATGAGTTCAAGTTTGGCCTGAACTACACAGTGAGACCCTGTCTCAAAAAACAAAAACAAAAACAAAAACAAAACAAAAATCTCCTATGAAAAAGTACAAATGAATCATGGACATACTCCATTCCAAAGGGAAAGGAGCATAACTCCATAAGAGGGGGCCATACATAGTGACTTCCTCTTAAAGAGCACAGCAAAGAAGCAGTGAGGAAGAGTAACTTAACAGTGAAAGAGCCAGACAAAAACTACTGCACCGAGGTGATCAAAGTCAACATCAGCCATCATAGATTATGTGATTTGACATGATGCAATGCAAACATCCTTTAGCTCTGTGCTCACCCTCCAAAACCCAAAGCCCTAGTCACATTATAAGAGCAGCAATCAAATCCACAAAGAGAATGGCATCCTATAAAAACTTGACCAGTACTTCCCAAAATTGTCAAGGACATCAAAAACAAGGAAAGTCTAGAAACTGTCACAGCCAAAAAGAGGCATGCTAATTAAAAGTATGTGGTATTCTAGGGGATTTAGCTCAGTGGCACCACTCCTGTCTTGCAAGCTCAAGGTCCTGAGTTCAATCCCCAGTACTGGGAAAAATAAGTATGTGGTATTCTAGATGGAATCTTGGAACAGAAAAAGGATATTAGGTAAAAACAAAGGAAATCTGAATAAATTATGGACTTTAACAGTAACCTATCAATACTGGTTTATTAATTAAATCAAATGCATCATACTAAGGCAAGCTGTTAGTGATAGGATAAATGCTGCACAGTGCTAGGAGTAAATGAGAACCTGTTAGACTATCTTGTAAGTCTAGTCACTTTTCTTTCATTAAATTTATTGGTACTTTTTAGGTATACAGTACAGTTACATTCATCATTGGGATCTTGAATCTTTACCTGATGCATCTTGGTTCTTATTTTTTCCCCATTCCCCTGTCCTCCCTTCACCCCTACCACCCTTCCCTATTTACAAAGACTTCGTTTCCATTTTGTCCTTTTCTCATATTTTTTCTTTTCCCTTCTCTTTCCCCTATCCGCCCCACTTCCCCTATTCCTTTAGCCCTTTTATTCCTATTTCACATTATCAATTATAAATTTGAACCTTATTTACACTTTAAGTTTTCCATGCCAGAGAAAACTATTCAGTGTTCACACTATTCATTTTTTTTAAGACACTGTTATTTCAGGCTTTCTGTAATCTGCAGAATCAATGAATTTTTCTAACTGCTATACCTCCACACTCCTATATTAACATGTACAAAATGATCAAAGTTCTACATATAATTAAGAAGGTTTCAAAATGCTGCTCTTTTGATATGAACTCTGTCTCCCTAAAATTCATATGTCCTCCCCAGAGTTCCTGGTATCACTGAATGTGAACAGTTGAAGATAAATTCTTAAAGAGCTAATAAAATTAAAAGGAGATTATCAAGGTGGGTCCTAATCTATTGTAACTGGTGTGTCTTTTCAAGAAAAGAGACTCAGGAAGGACAGACAGAAAAGATCATGAGGAAAAACCAACAGAAGGTCAAGAAGAGAGGAAACAAGAAATCAACCCTGCTGACACTTTGATCTCAGACTTCTAGTCTCCAGAATTGTAAGGAAATAAACAGCTGTGGTTAACCACCCTGTCAGTGCTGCTTTGCTATGGTAGCCATAGCACACTAATAAACCACGAAGCTCACTCACATACCAAATTCTTTTATAACAGAGGAAAGAGAAGCTCAAAGAGCTTTTTGTTTGAAGCCTAGATGAGAACCTACCTACACTGCAATAGGCAAACAGCTGGATATTTTCACCTTTATCAGTGAGCTAATACTCAGCAACTTGTTTGGTTTATCTTGTACATCTGTGCTTATTGTTTATACTTTTGCTTTATTTTGAAAGAGAATCTCTCTAAGTTGCCCAGGTTGCCCTCAAATTTGATTCTCCAGCCTCAATCTCCCAGGTAACTGGGATTAAAAGGCATGCACCACCATAACTTCTTTTACTCATATCTTATTATGAAGCAGGTAGGAGTTATGAGCCCATTTTGTACATGGGAAAATTCAGTTTTAAAGATATTAAACAACAGGCCACTTACAGGTTAGAAGAAGCAAAGCTAAAACAGGATTCAGGTGAGCCCAGTCAGAACCCAGCACCTCTCTCCTTTACCAGTAACCTGTTACTTCCTCAGTAACATCGACTGCTCATACAAAAGGTGAATTGTATAACTGCTAACACTATCATTTACTGGGCATTTACAGGAACTGACCATTATGCTCAGCATTTCATCTGCATTTGTCTAAAATCTTACCTATGATACTCTTTAGTAGAGCACCCAAGTTCAGAGTGACTCATAACTGGCTCAAGGTTTTCATCAAAGTGTTTATCGAAGCCCAGGAAGGGAGCCCACATCTGGGTTAGACCCACACACCAACCCAAATGCATCCCCACCCAAGAACCAGCACCATGGCAACTGCAGGGCACTGCCCTCAGGTATTTACCGAGAACTTCCAACAAGACCCATCCTTTTGCCTTCTGAGGGGTGACCGTCAGCTCACACCGGTATTCGCCTGCATCCCCCAGCCCGACCCCAGGCAGCTGGAGGGAGGCGTCACCCCTCTTCAGCTTCTGTGCAGACACCATGGCCCCACGTCGGAATGCCTTTTGCTGATCTCCATAAAGCTCAAACACCTTGATTTCTGCTTCAGACACCAGATCCTTCCGATACCAGGTAACACCCATAATCCTGGTGTCCAGGCTGGGGCAGCCAGGGATTTGGCAGGAGAGTGTCACATTGCCATTCACGTATGCTATCTGAGACCTTCCTGGCATCTCCACTGACAGAGAACCTGTGAAAACAACACAATTCCATTACGGGGATCCTTGGTACTTTCTCCCACAATTACGTAATAAATCCCTCTTGGGCTAAGTGGGAGAGGACTCAGTACACAGGCTCTTAGTTCACAGCCTTCGTGCATCCCCATAAGATCCCTCTTTGTTCTTTGTCAAGATTACTTTGGCTGTTGGGGTCCCTTGTAATTCCATACGAACCTCAGAATCAGCTTATCAATTTCTACCAAGTGACCAGCTGAGACTGACAGGAACTGCACTGAATCTGTTGGTTAATCTGGGAGTACCGCCATCTTGATGAGGTTAACAATTCCATCTATGAACACTTTTGTGGCATGTGCTATGGACTCAATGTTCTTGTCCTCCCAAAACTTATCTATTGAGGCCTAATTCCCAAAGGGATGGTGTTTGGAGGCAGGGCCTCTGGGAAGGGAGTAGGTCCTAAGGTTAGAGCCCCCTGCACCGGATTAGTGCCCAGGAACAGGAGATGCAGAAAGATCTCCCACTCTGACATGAGACACAGCAAGAGGTGTCCTGCAAACCAGGAAGGGGCCCTCACCACAGACTCAATCAGCAGGCACCTTCACCTCAGGCTTCTCAGCCTTCAGAGCAGTGAGAAACGAATCTGTTTAAGACATCCAATCTGTGGAGTTTGCTATGGCAGCCTGACAGGAGAGATAGGACATTTTTTGTTCATTCATTTAGATCTTAAATTTCTTTTGACAATGTTTTATATGTTTCATATATTTCAATGTTTTCTAGGTACCCATCATGGGTCACTAACTGACATGGGCATGAGAACTGTCATTAGCCAGTTTCATCATTGTGTGAACATCGATGTGAGAACTTCAAACCTAAATGGATGGGTCAGCCACTGCAGCTGTGGCATCTCTGTGGCTTCTTGGTACTGGAAATCCAACTCGGGTCCTTGTGCTTTCGAGGCAGGTGGCAAAACCACTGAGCTAAATCCCCAGCTCACTGTGGCTTCTGGATGACATTGAGAGACATGGAGACACAAGCTCACAAAGCTACTGCCTGCATCACATTTTATGGGACACTTTTTATACTGTACAAAAAGTACACTCTAAAATGATTCAAAAGGTAGTACAGAAAATAAGTGTCATTTATTCTCATTATTACATGGTATACAAAACTATATGTGGTGTACTTTCATACAACTAGAAGCACAATAGTTTTGTTTATATCCATAGAAGTATTTTTCACAATCAGAATGTTATCATTTTCAGTAGAACCTAATCCTAATCATTATAAATGAATTTTAAAAATGAGCTCCTTTCACCTAAACCAGAGGTTTAAATCACGGTTCCAATCATTAAATCTCTGAAAAGCTACCACCTGACTAGACATGCAATGTGATGTGATGTGTCTGAAGGCAACAGTAAGTTAGAGAAATAGATTTGGACCCATTATAAGCATGGCATTTCTACAAATGGAATGGGACATTTCAGGTTACCCCACAACAAACATTTCTGCAGCCCTGGTCAAGCTATAAGGGATTCAGAAGAGAGTAAAGCACGGTCCTGAGCCTCCAGCATCTCATTCTAGACCAGTGTTGCTATGTTTCAGGGCCCCCGTTCTTAAAAGTTCAATTCACTAAAAACTGATAGTTTAGAAAATATAAGTAAATTATTAGAAAAATGAAATCAGAAGATAGCGTATGCTCCAAAGTTTCATCATCAATGTCAGCAGGCATAAAAACTTTTCAATATTGATACAGATCTTCACTGTCACAAGTAAGATCTATTTCTGGGGTAGCCTCCTCACCACTGGTAACAACCCTGCGTGGATCAGCACCAATCACAGTCCATACCTTGAGAAACACTGGTGTGTACTGTGGGCTGTGCCCTCTGTGAATTACTCCATATATATGGAACAACTTTCAGGCTATGCCTGGCCTACTTTATAAAGCAACAATTGGCTTCATTTTGAGTGTAAATGCTTAGACAGAAGGACCCAGTTGTCTGTGCAAACAGAAAACCACCAGGTGTTAGACATGCAAACTCATGAAAAAGAACACCCCAGCTGCACAGCACACTCATAAGGCAAAAACTGATGAAGGCATTTAATCATGCTTATAAAAATGATCACCTGTAAACTTAATCTGCTTCAGTCAAGGGCAAATCCACACTTGATCTATCAAAGCCAGTTCTGGAAGTTCTCTTTCGCCAGTCTTTAGTTGCACCTTTGTAGCTCCCTCGATGTCCTGAATTGATTCCAAATATTTACCCTTCAAGGTCATTTTCAATTTGGGGAAGAGCCAGCAGTTGCATGGTGCTAGGCCAGGTAAAGAAGGAGAATGAGAACACACGATGTGTTTGACTAGCCTCCTTCTCTGTTGGATGGCACTTGGCAGCAGCATTCACTGTATTTTTCATTCCACCTCTAAAGACACTCATAAAAGAAGACTTCCAGAACTGCTTCAGAAAGTGGCAAAAAGGATGGGGTAAGTGTATTTGAAGCAAGGTGGTGTATTTTATCAGAATAATGGCAATGTCTTTACTGCAGTTGTAAAATATTCATCTTATAATCTGATCACACCTCATAGTATTATGTAATGTGTGACTTGAGTGTTAGATGTTAGTAAGATGGTAATAAAAGAACCTGGCTTATGGCTATCAAGTAAAATCTAGGCTAATTCAGAAGATAAACCTGTTGAACTAGATTTAGGTAGCTAATTTGTTATCTAATAAAATCTGGTATCGTGGAAAAATAATGTATCTAGAATATTTTCTTGGCAGAGCTCACTCACAGCAACTAGTTTAGACAAATGAACTGAGAGCCATTCTATAAAACAAATGGCCTAGACTTTTTCCTTTCAGTACTGAGGACTGAACGCAGGTATCTGTGGATGCTGGGCAAATGCTCTACCATCTAGATATATTACTTTGACGCAGGGTCTCACTGAGGTGTCCAGACTATCCCTCAACTTCCTATCCTTCTGCCTCGGCCTCCTAACTAGCTAGGATTATAGGTGTTTTCCACCATTCCTACTTATGTAGTCTGTATTCTTAAAAAATGTCAATATAAGAAAAGGCAGACTGAGGAGCTATTCCAGATTAAAGGAAATTAAAAGACATGACAACTAAATGAAAAGCACCATCTTTGATTAAATCCTGGGTGATAAAAAAAGCAGCATTTTAGACAGCAAAATTTATATATGGGTCATACGTTAAATCAATAGTATCATAACAGTCATAACAATCATGACAGTATCATAACAATCATAATTTTCTGAATTTGATACATCGATACCTTGGTTCACAAACTTAACTCTTTCCATAATTCTGGTCCCAGAATTCATTCCAGAACTCTGGTTGCAATCGACTTCAATGCTGTGACCCAAATCGTGAAAAGAATTAAATTTGTGAACCAACACACCACTGTATAAGAAATGTTCACTCACATACTCCTGATAAAGGATAAACCCTTTAACATAACACTGAAATGTTTCCATGCCAAAAGAATTGCACAAAGAACCAGGCATGGTTATGCACATCTGTAAAAATAGTACCCTGGGAAGCTGAGGAAGGTTTCCAAGTTCAGGCCTAGCCTGGGCAACTTAGTGAGTACGAATCTGTCTCACAATAAAAAATTAAAAAGAAGCCAGGGATTTAGCTAAGCGGTTCGGTGGCCTGCCTTGCAAGCACAAGGACCAGAGTTCAATCCCCGGTACAAAAAAAAAAAAAAAAAAAA
>NW_022900928.1:12822567-12827181 GCF_012274545.1 Fukomys damarensis
AAAAAAAAAAAAAAAAAAAAAAAAAACTTTAAAAAGAGCTGGAGAATTCACCTTAGAGCAAAGGCCCTGGGCTCAATTCCTAACAGAAGGAAAAAACAAAACAAAAACTTGTACAGAGAGAATGAGCTCAGGACACAGGAGAATTCATAGTACTGCTGAAACTATTTTAAATGAGTGCCATCCTCCACCCCACCCCGCCGCCTCTGCTGCCGCCAAAAACTGCAGAGCTGTGAGTGCCAGTGGTACACAACACAGGAGAAAGTTGAAGATAGAAAAGAAGAAAATAGGTTCCACAGGTTGCTAAAGAAATTACACACATCGAAGACCACGTGACTAGGCGGATCCGCTGCGTGCCTGCCGCAATGAGGAACTGCTCACTGAGAAACAGAGACTGGACCTGGAACCGGAGAGCCTGATACGCGGGAGGCAGCTTTGAAAGAGTGACACAATATTCCCTGAACGCCCACTCAGGGAGAAAATAGGCTCGCGCCAGCAGAGAAGCGCCCCGCGCGAACGCTGACAGAACAGCGTCGCTTTCTTGCAGGGTCGCTTTGCTGCCCAGAGAAAAAAGGCAATAGCCGCCCAGTCACGGTGGACTGCCAGCAGTTGGTCTACATGTTGAAGGCATTTCTGTTGAGAATTACAAATTGGGGCCAGCCCGGGGCCGCCGTTTCGTGCAGAGAGGCACACGCTGGCCCTGAGAGCAGAACGCCATCGATTCCCTCCAGGCTTGATTTGCTGCCCTGAGAAAGGGAAGAGCCATCCAGTCAAGGGGACTGACGGCAGGTGGTCAGCGGATTGAGGGAATTTACGTTGAGGTGGGCCCGGTCCTGCCAAACTCCACTGCCAGGACCACCCAGGCCCACTGAAATTAGCCCTCGCTACAAAGGACTTGAAGTATCTCCTGTGCTCTGCGACCAGAGAGGCAGGCGGGCAAAGGGCCTAGGCCGGTGGAAGCAAAAGGACACTCCCTCCCTGCACTGCGGCCATGGACACAAACGAGCCAACGACCCTAGCCAGTGGTGGGACAAAGGAGGGACACACACACACACACACAGAGCCAGATGTGAATATAATCAATGGTGTGGAACAGAGGAGCCCCATTCAAAATCTGGGAAGAGCCAACAGAGCACAAACCTGAGAACAGCCGCAGCCTGGGCCCACCAGAGGGCGCCGCACGGCTAACATAGCGGTGAGGACAGGCTCGGGAGACAGCAGGAAGTCAGCTGACTCAGGAAGCCCCCAACGCCCTTCCCACCCCCGGAAGTTAGAAACAGCGCGTTTCCATCTCTGTCTGGGACCCTGTCAGAGGAATTTTAGTATTTTTATTATCTTTATTTTTCTATGTTTGCTTAATTAGTTTCCCTTTTTTTGGTCTGGATGGGTTTTGGGATTTTTGTTTCTGTTGTTTAGGCTTTATCATTTATTCTTGTTCTGTTCTATTCGTCTTCTCTCTTTAACTACCTCTCTTGGTTTTATGAAACTTCCATTTGAGTGAACAGGGTCTCTTGCTTTTCTGGTTCTCTTCAATATTCCCTTGCTTCTTCTTTCATGCTTTCTCTCCTTTCCTTTCTCCAGTATCCCAAAGCTTGGGTGATCATCCTTTGCCGCTGCCCCCCAGACCTTGCTTCTACTATATTTCTCTTCATTTATCTCTCCGTTTTATCCCCTAGACCCTTAAATTTTCCTCCCATGGGATAGAATCACTTTACTAAAGGGAAACTCACTGCATACAAGCTCCTGGCTTATGCTGTATTTTGTTATACAACGGTAGGGCTTGCTCATATGGTTAAAGGTACCAAACTAATAGGGACCACAGTTTGTTAGTTGCTACACTGTGTTAGATGGTATTGATACTGCTGATTGCACTACCTTCTCCAGGCTATCATACCTTACTGGCATGGACCCCCCAGCCCCAGCCCTCTTGGACCCCGTCTTCCACTCCAGCAGCAAGCTCCATGGCTGTTGACCTCCTCTACTGGAGAGACATTAAGAAGACTGGAGTGGTGTTTGGTACCAGCTTATTATTTTTTGTTTGATATTTTCAAGAGGGTCTTGCTATTTAGTTCAGGCTGACCTTGTAGTCCAAGCTAGCCTCTAACTCATGGCGAGCCTCTTGACTCCAAGTGTAAGACCTAAAGTGACTCCATCCTAATAGGCCAGAGACTGTGCTTCATATGCTAATTGCTAAATTGGTTAACAGCCTGCCCAGGGGCAAATGGTATGACAGAGGTGACCATAGAACATTTCCTGCATAAGATAAGCAATGTGTTTGGAATCTTGTCCTCTGGTAGTTCTGTGAATGCCCTGACTTTTTGTTTAGAAAAACCCTATAAAAAGGACCTCAGCCTCTGAGCAGTTGCCTCTCTGAGCTACCTGGCTTCAGGAGTGCCATCTGGCCAGACTAATAAAGGTCTGTTTACCATCTAGCCTGGTGTATTCCTTCCTGGGTGACTCTCATTCCTCCACTGAGCTCCCAGAGCCTCACTGAGCTATAGGTCCCAGCATCGTGGAGGCCCTTTCGGCTGTTCACGGCTTTCAGAAGTAAGCCCTGGGTCTTGCTTCCAGAGCCATCGTTAGACTATAGGACTCAGCATCATGGAGGCCTTTCGGCTGTTCACACTCCGTGTAGTGGAAGTGAGACTTTAGGTCTTACAAAAGCCCTTGGAAAACTAATGTGCAGGTGTGGTTGCACAGGCCTGTAATCCCAACACATAGGAGGCTGAGGTAGGAGGTTGCTGCGAGTTTGAGGCCAACCTAGGCTTCATACTGCATTCAAGTCCAGCCTTAACTACATAGCAAGACCTTATTTTTTTCTATTTAAAAAAAAAGGAAAATTATAATGTTTTCCATTTCTTTTTTTATTATGGGGCATTGATGAGGGTGGTGTAGTGAATGGCTTATGGCCTTTGCTGAATGAGACCTCAAAACGCTGGATCAAGCACTTTTTTTAAATTATAAACAGAAATGAGAGCTCATGGAGAAGAAGGTGGAGATTCAGGAGAGCTGCAAACCCACCTCTCCCAGCTAGTTACAGGCATACTTCTTCCTAACCCTTTTTACTCCCTGTGAGAGTCCATCAAAGTCATATCCGTGTAAGAGTCTGACTGAACTAGAGCGACTCCATGTTGACCAGCAAACGACCTAGAGACTGTCACTCCCCCCATCCCTTTTACGATAACTAATGATTAATTGTGAATTGTTAGGTAACTGCTTTGAAGGAAACCAAATGGAAACTGTAGTGAACACAGAGACCCAACATCAATCACGCCACTCCTTGCTTGCCTGTAGTTGAATGTTCTGAACATTATAATCTAAGTTGTAAATGGAACAATGGGTAATCGATCTGCGGATCATTAGTATGTAACGGTCGAGTATATGCTTGATGACCACTAGCTCAGATCAATTGATTCTTTGCCTTTGTCCCCTTCCTGTAGGTTTTGAGTATAAACCTCCCCCACTTAGTCCTACATAAAATGGCCTGTTTCTGAGCTAGCTGCCTCTCTGAGCTACTTGGCTTCAGGAGTGCCGTCTGGCCAGACTAATAAAGGTCTATTTGCCAACTTGCCTGGTATGTTCCTTCCTGGGTGACTCTCACTGTCCAACAAGCTCCTGGAGCCTCGCTGAGCTTCTGAGTCCAGCATCATGGACGCCTCTTGGCTATTCACGATCCAGGAGTAAAAGTGAGAGTTAAGTCTTACATCAGCAAATACCAAGCTATCAGAATGACTCAGTCCCCTACCATGGTCAGGTTTCCACCCCAGTGGTTCCTTGTTACAGTGATGCCCTTTTCCAGCGATGTGCTTTTTCCAGTGTGGCCTGTAGGTACCACTAGCAGATGTGTCAAAGCCCAGGAATCTGAGGACCTAAAGTCTGTCCTTTAGCACAGGCGCAGGGTGGGGATTATAAAAATAATAAATCAGCAGGGACGACTACGCACGTGCCACACAGCCATGCAAGGTGACGGCTGTTTTGTCTCTGTCTCAGAAAAAGTGATAAAAAAGACACGCACAGCAGCTGCAGCTCTAACTCTCACGCTCCCATGCTGCCCTGATGCTGAGAATTAAGTTTGGCTCCTGCTTTCTGGCGATGTCTGCTCCACGCGCGTTCTTTTCTTTGGGAACCTCGCCTGACCGGACCCCCTTTCTGCCCAGCGGCCCCGACACAGCCCTTCCCAGACCTGCCTCCCCTGGAGTCTCCTGCAGATCTGTTAGCAACTCCCAGGCCCAGGCCACTTTCCCAATCAGGCTCTGGACAGGAGACTGGGGCATCAGTGTTCTTCGACCCCGGGTAACGCCAATCTCCAGGCATCCTGGAGACCCCGCTTCCACACGCACCAGTGCCTGGAAGCCTGGAGACTGGGGCCGGGCTCCAGACTGTGCGGCAGGAACCCTGGAGAAGAGGATCTGTATTTGGCATTGACCTCTATCGGGCCCTGTGACTACAGTGTAAGCGGCTTGCAAATAATACATGCTTCCAGCACTGTCAAATCTGTATACTGTTACAGTACAAAAAAATTTTTTTTTTTGGCTACCAATGCCACCCCAGAAATGTGGGTCTAGGAGCAGACTTCCCTCCCTCCGCCCGACAGCGCGCCCCGCTCCGCCCCGCGCG
>NW_022900928.1:12827288-12863220 GCF_012274545.1 Fukomys damarensis
GCGCACCGAGCGAGAAGCAGCAGCACCACCACGAGGCGGGCTGCGGACTCCTCGGCCATACGTCTGACTTAGCGGGGCCGCCGGTTTCCCCGCGTCTTCCCAACCCAGAAGCTCCTGAGAGTCCGGCGTGGCTACGTGAGGGCAGAAAAACTCGAGGGCGCTGTTCGAAGGGTTCCTCATGACCACATCTGCGTTTTCTAAATCTGCAGATCCCTCAGTGAAGGCGTGAAGTGGTTCGTGTCCCCTTTTCAGACAGAAGCAGGTTTCAAAGGTCCGCTCCGGACACCAGGCCGACTGCTCTGCTCGCAGCAAAGGGATCTGGTTGGGCATCTGTGCCCGGTCTCGTCCTCAGCGGGTCGCGGGGAATGTGAGTCACATTCCCAACTGGGCGGGGCGTCTCCCGGTCTCCCGGTCTCCGCCTTCTGTGGGGGAGAAGCTGTGGAAGGATTGGGAAGGGGCCAAGCAAGGAGGAGCTGGTCCCATCAAGGCCGGCAGCCCTGAGAAACTGTGGCTTCATCCAGCCCCACGGCCAGGGAAGTCTGTAGGCGCTGGAGTTAAATTTCTCGGCGGGGGCGGGGCACTGAAGATTGAACCCAGCGCTTTTCAAGGAGTTACATCCTCAACATTTTTTTTTAAGCCTGAGTTTCACTAAGTTGAGGCTCCAATTTAATTTAGTATATGTGCTGCCGAAGCGAGCACAGAGGCTCCAATTTAATTTAAACTAAATGAATCCTAGTTAAGGCTGGGCCCTAACAGGATCTTCCTGCTTCACTTCCCATTAAGAGACTAAGGAGGAGGTGAAGGGAGGGCAGGAGTACGGGGGAAAAAAATGAGAACCAAGATCTGTCCTGTAAAGGTACAAGATCCCAATAATGAATGTAACTGTACTGTATACCTGAAATGTACCAATAAACTCAATGAAAAAGAGAGAGAGGGAGAGAGAGAGACTAAGGCATGTGCCACTTCGTGGAACTTGTCTTGGCTGTAGATGAGAAAGGGCGGCTTTCTGTCTGTCTGGGGTCATGAGTCAAGGTTTTAACATCCATTCAGGAATACACATTGCTGTAATTATTCTTTATTAATTTGGCCCACAGCTTCGAATTGCGAACTTTCACAGGTACGAATGCACCTCACATTAGGAACATTCATACGTGCACACAAATCGCAGAAGTAGCTCACATGTCTGCCAGACGTTGTTACGGTTGTGATGTTCTGTGCTTACGTACAGTATGATAGTGTAGAGTAGTACAGGGCTCAGGCTCACAACAGGTGTGGTTGCACATGCACTCAGGAGGCTGAGGCAGAAGGATCACCGCAGGTTCAAGGCTAGCCTGAAATACAAAGAGAAAGCCTGTCTCAAAAAATCATCAACACCGAGCACCATGAGGACCCGGTCCAGCCCGTGGCCCCGGCCCACCGCGCTGAGGGGCCCAGAGCTAGGGGCAACGGCGCTGCAGGCTGGGTGGCCAGAACTGGCATGTCCAGCCTAGGAGGCCCAGCCTGGAGGTAGGGCCCGGCAGAACCGAGACTGGGCCCTCTCCGGGCCTGCCCACCCGCCGGGAGAGCAGCCAGCAGGGTCAGAGGAGGCAGCGTGGCAGATGGCGGCCCCAGAGTTGCGCCCACCGTCGCGCGCGCTGCGAGGGTATGAACGTGATTGGGATAAACTGGATTGGGATAATTTTCACGATCTTCGTATATTTATATATATGTGTATTTTTAAATTTTGCATTTGGCTTAAAGTGCCATGAGAAAATGTGCATATTGCAAGGTAGTCCTGGCCACCTCCTTGATATGTTCCTGCTGCTTTTACTTCAGTGAATGCAACAAATGTGATGAGAGAACGGAGAGAGGACTTCCGGCTGGGGATGTTCTAGAGCCGGTACAAAAGCCGCATGAAGGCCCTGGAGAAATGGGGGAAACAGTCGTCACTCCTAAAGAGGACCAAGAAAAAATGAAAGAGATGTTTAAAATCAATCAGTTCAATTTAATGGCAAGTGAGATGATTGCACTCAACAGAAGTTTAGCAGATGTCAAGTTAGAAGGGTGTAAAACAAAGGTGTAGCCAAGTACTCTTCCAACAAGTGTCGTGAATTGTTTTCCACAATGAGGCTCGGGGCACGCTTCTCTGTTCACAGTGTCATCAATCGCTCACCAAGACACATGGGTAGAAGAAATTGTTCTAGTAGATGATGCCAGTGAAAGAGACTTTTTGAAAAGACCTCTAGAGAGTTATGTGAAAAAACTAAAAGTGCCAGTTCTTACGATTCGAATGGAACAGCCATCTGGATTGACCAGTGCTAGATTAAAAGGAGCTGCTGTCTCCAAAGGTCAAGTGATCACCTTCTTAGAGGCTCATCTTGAGTGTACATTGGGATGCTGGAGACTCCCTTAGCCAGCATCAAACAGGACAGTGGTATATCCTCTCATTAATGTGATCAGCGATGATACTTTTGAGTATATGGCAGGCTCTGATGGGATGTTTGGTGGATTCAACTGGAAACTCAATTTTCACTGGTATCCTGTTCCCCAAAGAGAAATGGACAGAAGGAAAGGTGATCAAACTCTTCCTGTCAGAACACCTACAATGGCAGGAGGCCTTTTTTTTTCAATAGACAGAGATTACTTTCAGGAAATTGGAACATATGATGCTGGAATGGATATTTGGGGGGAGAAAATCTAGAAATTTCCTTTAGGATCTGCCAGTGTGGAGGAATTTTGGGAATTGTTACATACTCACACATTGGACATGTGTTTTGGAAAGCAACACCTTACATATTTCCAGGAGGCATGGGGCAGATCATCAACAAAAATAACAGATGACTTGCAGAAGTGTGGATGGATGAATTCAAGAATTTCTTCTATATAATTTCACCTGGTTACAAAGGTAGATTACGAAGATGTATCATCAAAACTTGGTCTGAGACACAAACTACAATGCAAATCTTTCTCTTGACACCTAGAGAATATCTACCCTGATTCTCAAATTCCACATCATTATTTCTCATTGAGAGAGATACGAAATGTGGAAACAAATCAGTGTCTGGACAACATGGCTAGAGAAGAGAATGAAAAAGTTGGAATTTTTAATTGTCATGGTTTGGGAGATAATCAGGTTTTCTCTTATACTGCCAACAAAAGAATTAGAACAGATGGCCTTTGCTTGGATGTTTCCCAACTTAATGGCCCTGTTACCATGCTCCAATGCCACTGTCTAAAAGGCAACCAACTCTGGGAGTATGACCCAGTGAAATTAATCCTGCAACACGTGACCAGTAATCAGTGCCTGGATGCCTGGATAAAGCCACAGAGGAGGACAGCCAGGTGCCCAGCATTAGAGACTGCAATGGAAGCCAGTCCCAGCAGTAGCTTCTTCAAAACATCACCCTTCCAGAAATATTCTGAGACCAAATTTACAAAAATAGAAATGACTGGGCTACCTCAGCATACATTTCTGCCACATTCTTAAGTAGCAAAAAAGGAAAAGTGCTTTCCTCCTCTGCAGGATATAAGGTTTATCGGCCATGAAAACTCAGGCTCCTCTAGTTTTTCACTAGAGGTGAAGCAGCCTTCCCGTCCAAGGATGTGAAACTGCATAGTAGTGAGACTATGCACACTGATGTTTACAAAATGGTGTCTTTCATCAAGAGTCATGGGAAAGAATATTCAGACAACAAAACTTAATCAGCAAAGTGTGCTTTTTGAAGAACTGTACCTTTTATGGTTCGCTTGCACATCAGTAATTCTGAATGTGCTGTCCTAATGAAGATGTTTCTAAGATTTCTTTCCTGATTAGACCTGGTAGCCAGTGTATTAACTACTGATATACAAATAGATGAAAAAGAACTGGAACCAGATTCACAATCTGGAAAACAACATTTTACAGCAATTTTTAAAAATTAACAGGGTTTTTTAAAAATTGCAATAGGACTATGAGAAGTACAATTTGTTATATATTGTATCAAATTTCTATATAGATTTTATGCCTGAGTGGGGAAAAATAACTGATTCCAATGACATTCATTTTGTGTTCATCTGTGACAGTCATGGATGCTTTTATTTTTCTTGGGGTGCTGAAAATGAGCTAGGGAAAAGGCTCTTTGAACATAGTTTTAATTGCTACAACATTTTTTATTTGGTTTGTGGGCTATTGGAAGTGCAATTTTTAATTGCCTTCTAAAAATGAAAAACTAACACGATGGTGTCTGGTCTCAACTGAACAAGTTAAATATTTCAGTTGCTCTTGGGTCAACTGGCTCATAGTCTGTTTCTCCCTTTGACTCACACATGCACACACACACACACACACACACACACACACAAAACACGCCTTACTTGCCACATCAACTTCTTAACTTGATTCAACAGATTATGCTTAATACCCAAGATTCATACTACTGTATTTCAGACTTGTTTTCCTAGCAATAAATTTTCAGTTCTTCATGATTCCACTTTAAAAAAATCATCATCATCATCATCATCATCTTCAGAGCCCAGGATAATGGGAAGCAAGAGGAAAAGCAGTGGTGATGCTGAAGGAACTGCTAGGAAGCAGCAATGTCAATATCCAAAATTTGGCAATATTTTTGTCAAAGGTGTAGAAGACTCACTTTGTCATACTTATGAATGAATCTGACTTACATATGTTCTCCTGGATTTGAGCTCGTTCATAAGTCGGGACTTATTCTACTCCTTTTGTTTAGTAGTGAGAATTGAACCCAGGGCCCTGTGCATGCTAGGAAAATGCTGTATCACTGAGATACATCCTAGCCCTTTAAAAATTTGACTCTGGCAGGGCCTCACTAACTTTTCCAGGCTATCCTCAAATTTGCCATTCTTCTACCTCAGCCTCATAACTAGCTGGGATTACAGGAGTTAGACACTGTGCCTACTTCTATAGTCTTCTCCTAAAAACTGTCAATGCCAAGAAAGACAGACTGGGAATCTGTTCTAGCTTCAAGAGACAGGGCAACTAAATAAAAAAGCATTATCTTTGGTTAATCCTGGATGAGAAAAAAAAATCAGTGTACATGACAGTATCAAGACAATAAAAGTTATATACAGATCATATGTTATTTAATCATATGATTCATATCATACCAATGTTAAATTTCCAGAATGTGATAATTTATGATGATTATTATAAAACAATGTCCTTGTTCTTAAAAATGTTCACTCACATATTTAGGTTAAAGGATGATGTAGTTAACCAAATTCTAAAATGTTTCAGTACAAGAAGAATTGTATAGGAGTCAAGTACAGTGGTGCGCAACTGTAATTCCAGCACCTTGGGAAGCCAAGGCAGGAGGATTCCAAGTTCAAGCCTAGCCTGGGCAATTTAGAAAACTCCTGTCTCACAGTAAAAAAGGCCCAGGGATGTAGCCCATGTGAAGGCCCTGGGTTCAATCCCCCATACTGAAAAAAATCACACTTCTATAGGGAGAGCACAGGACTTCTGAGGGTTACCATAGTATTCCTGCAACTATTTTTGAGAATTGGTTTTTTTTCTACAACTAACAAACACATATACAGTTAAACACAATATGTGACTGGAGCTCAGTCCAGAAAGTACATTAGTCAGATAATTGGCAAAATTTGCAGATTAGCTCATAGAATTATACAACCATTAAATTTTTTATCTTAATAATTTTAGTATAGTTATATCACATGTCAATATTTGGGAAAGTTAGGTGAAGGACATATAGGAATTCTTTATACTTTCAGCGTCTGATGACATATACTATTGAAAAGTGAAAAATAAATGTTCAGTAGGACTTCTAGATATCTTTCTCCAGACTAGGGGTTGAAAATCAGAGTGACAAGCCAGAGTCCTAACACTGAGTCCAGTACTTTCCACTCTAACCCATCATCACAGACACTGTTTTAGTATGAGAGCTTCTCAGGAAATGGTTCTGAAATAGAAGCTGAAATGTTTCCTCTTTGTTACACAAACACTGGTTGTGAATGTGTGCACATTCATGCACATGTGTGTAGCTGTAACTCCTCTCAAGTGACATCAAAGGGCTATAGAATCTTCCTGTGCTTCCCTACTGTTGAACAGTGATGGGCTTTTCCACACAGCCTTTCCCAGACCTGCCTCCCCCTGGAGTCGCCTACAGATCTGTTAGCAACTTCCAGGCCCAGGCCACATCTCAGAAGAATTCACTCACAGGCTCCGGACATGGAACCCGGTTATCAATGTTCTTTGACCCCTGGGTCACTCCAATCTCCAGACAGTCTGGAGACTCCGCTTCCACACACGCTGGAGACTAGATACTGGAGACTGAGGCCGGGCTCCATACTGTGCGACAGGAACCCTGGAGGAAGGGATCTGTCTTTGGCAGTGACCTCTAAGGGTCTTGGGCTCAGTGACTACAGTGTGAGCGGTTTACAAACAATACATGCTTCTAGCACTGTTAAATTGGTCTTTTTCCCAGAAAGTCACAAATGTTAGACATTTTGCTGGTTTTCCACTTAATATAATTGAAAATAAATCCATACAAATGATGACTAGGATGATTTCTAACAGCGAAATGGAAGTGTTTTTTTTTTTTTACAGAAAATGTTACACTCTATTTGTTTTCATGCTTATTTTCCTCTCCAACTTTTGATCATCCTGCCTCAGCCTTCAGAGTGCTGTGACTATAGGAGTTCACCACCATACCTGTTTAAGTCTCTGTGATTCTGTGTCACGTTAAAACCCAATTTTCATTTGCAGTTTAAAAAATGATCCAAATATATAAATAATGCAGGAAGAGTACAATCTGATCTCCAGGCTAGAATTTTTTCTTTTATTGATGGAGCATTAAACCCACAGGCTTTGTCGTGAACTACATCCCCAAACTACATTCTCAAATAATTTCTATTTTGAGAAAGGTCTTCACTGAGTCATCGATTGGCCTACATTGCCCTGAAACTTGCAATCCTCTTGCCTCTGCTTTCCAGAGTGCTGGGGTTATAGGTGTGTGTAGTAACCTGCCCAGCTCAGCATAGAATTTTTTCCAAATTTTAAAATGAACAGGTCATTCTCAGCTGCGTGTTATAAAAGAACATATTTTTGTTGCGACATTAAAATTGAAAATTTTCAAAATTTCTCCTAAAATAAGTAACAGCAAATAAAAGTTCATTCAAATACCAATTTTAAAATAGGATGTGCAAACTGTCCTTATTTTAAATGCTTTTAAAAACATAATAAATTTCACACTACTTTCTTTCAATAAAGGGAAAAGCAATAAACTAGGTTTGGTGGCACACGCCTCTAATCCCAGCCCTTGGGTGGATGAGGCAGAAGAAATGCTGTGAGTTTGAGGCCAGCCTGCACTACATTGTGAGCTCAAGGTCAGCCTGGACTACATAAGGGGACCATGTTTCCCACTCCAACCGGAATGGGGGGTACTGAGCCTGGGTGCGGGATGGGGGCTGACGGCCTGCGGCAGAAGCATGGGCAGAGGGGGAGGCTGTGAGCTTCTGGGGGCGGTGAGTGGGCTCTGGGCTGGCAGGCCAGAGTTCCGGTCCGGCCCGGGTCTGTCCCGTGCTGCCTCCCCTTCCCCAACTCACAGCACAGCTGTCTGTCCTGGATGGGAGGCCTCAGCAGGCTCCAGGGTCGGGCAAGGTGTGCATTCAGCGCCATCACAGCAGTGGCACATGCTGCCAGTTCCTGAACAAGTTCCCAGCAGAGCTGGAGAACCAGATTGATAGGCAGCAGTTTGACGAAACTGCAAACTCTAAATAACCTTTATGCAGAAGTAGAGAAGCTCAGGGGCCAATCCTCTCTAGGAGGCTGTTTGGCTTGTTTAATAGCGCACGCCATCTTCTTATGCAATTATGAAGAAGCTTCTGAAGTCTCCGAATATATCCAAGAACAGAAGGAGAAGGCCTCCTCCTCATTGCGTGACCTTGAATGTTGGGAGGATGTGGTCTGTGTTGCTTGTCCATCACTCAAATAAGGAAGCACGATACAGTGCATGCTAAACCCAAACACATAAATGTCTTTGCTGTGTCCCTGAGTGTGAAATAAGTAAGGGCAATACATATTGTAACTATACTTTTGTTATAAGTTAGGAGGGAAAATTGTGACAGGAATAATATTGTATATTGCCAATTTTTAACCTGCTGGCAAACGTGATTCATAGATTCTTCACACACAGTATTCAGGGCACTGAGATCTTGGGTGGGTTAAAGTTAAGAGGGGCACTAAGGCTCTGATACCCTTCTCTGTGAAAGCATCCTGAAACAAAAAAATTTCTTTTCCTTATGAATCTTCTAGCAACTGATAGTGGCCATGCTAGGGGTAAAGATCAGATTGAAAGGGTAGCCATCCTATCCAATAGTCAGAAAGTAGATCCCATTCTTCAAAATACAAGTATGTAAAAAGAGCATGGAGATTGGCAAGTAAATCACGACATTTTTTTCTTGAAAACTGTGTCTTTGACTGTGGTTGCTCATGGAAACAACTGAAGAAAAAGCCCAGGAACTTATTTCTTAGGGAACTATTTTGCAAAAAGAAAAACCCAAAACGACAACAACAAATAACCTAAATCTAGCATGCAAAAAGCCTATAGCTTTTAACTACCTATAATAATTCTCAAGCCCCCAGGCTACAATAACGCAGTGAATTGCTTGGACAGGACTGCTTCTATTCTGGGAAGATCCACAGACAAGCAAAATGGTCTACAGCGCAAAGCCATAGACCCCTGAGATCATGAGATAAAGGAGTTATTCAGAAAGGTGAATCAGAGGTTGTCTGACGGGCAATCCAAGGAATATATTCACACACTACAGTAGACAGTCTTTGCTATTTTTGCCAAGAAGTACCTTTTAATTGCTATGGATCTGCCACTACTATGCTTATGATTCCTCCCTTTTCAAAATGGTCAATATTTTGCAGTTTTTCTGCACATATAATATACATTATGCAAGTGGCACTTTTGGGAAAGAAACCATGCCTTTTAGTTTGTAGGCAACCAGAATACAAGGTGCTATACCCTAACCTGACAGAGGTGATGATACCTAGATATCATGGTCTTGGAGTTAATATGCAAGAATAGATTGGGTTTCTGTAGTTTGGCAGGGGGAGTGGGAGGAGTGGGCATTTTCTCTCTCAGAACAGGAATGCACTCAGAGATTTAGGCAGCCACCAAAGCTGTTTTTATCTCAAACTAAAAGATGTTAACCAAACATTCCCCTTTTTCCTCTTCCTTTGTAAAAGAACCTTGACCTCATGGATTTTTCAGGCTGTTTTTGCACAGCTTCCTGCAGTCTGCTGGCTGATGCCAACTTGCTAAAGTTCTCCTTGTTTTCAAGTTCTCCTTGTATGTGCCACTGAGAGAGTGAAAAAACTGGAAAATATCAAGTGCTGAGACTTGCAGAATAGTAAGATAGAAATTAGATGCCCCCCTAGTTCTAGATTTTTTTTGTGGAACAGTGGAAAACTCCTGGTTTGTTTAAACCACTGTGATCCTTGCTTTTCTGTCAGGTATCTATACAAAGAAAATATGAATGAAAAATGGCCTGTGGTAGGGCAAAAGCTATTCAGTTGAAGAATTTCTAGAGCAGTGGTGGTGACCCTATGGCACATGTATTATTTGTTTTTCTTTTAAGACAAAAGATGTTAATGTATGAGTTTTTTTTTCCAAACTAAAACCTCAGTTTTCAGGTTTAGTTGCAGTGTCGGCACTTGGCGATAAGTAAGTGGGGTTGGGGTTGCAGATTGGGCACTCATCTTTAAAAGGTTCTCCATCACTGTTGTAGATGATACAGTGACTAAAACCAGCTAAAATTTGGCAGAAAATCTTGAGGGATACAAGAGGCTTTTCATAATAACTGTTAATATCAAAAAACATTTATTCAAAGGGGATGATGTAGACCCATAAAAGAATACATATTTTGGGCCGGGGATTTAGCTCAGTGGTTCCAGCTCCTACCTTGCAAGTGCAAGGACCCGAGTTCGATCCCCGGTACCAAAAAAACATATTTATGAGTACGCGGGAGCAATGATGTATTGTAAAAGCCATAGGCAGAGCTTTCTCTCTTTGTTGATAGATTCCTTCAGTTAAAGCATAAACCACTCACATCACTGACGGAGAAAAGAGAATAAAGAGGGGAGGTGTGAACGGGACTTTGTTTTCTTCCTGGTTCTGCTCCATTTCAATCCATTTCAATTTCTTTGCATACAGATTCGAGTTTTGGGAAATGTACAAATGTCTCACACACTCCAAAAGAGGGAAGGAGAGAGAAAGAAACAAAGAAAGAAAACATTAGCCAAATCCCAAAACGTGAGTGCAAAAAGAGGGGCAAACCAATATTTCCTTCCAAAATTAACAAGATAAAGCAGTGAGTGGAAAAGAGGAGAAAAAAACTCAGAAATCTTTGATCACAGTATTTGAACTCTTAATGTCGTTGGGTTAAAACCAAAAACCAAAATCTAAAGAAATATTGAACTCTCAAACATTGCAGAGATTGGATCAGCAATCTTGAAACTCTGTATATTCTAGGAATTGAAGAAATAAGTGAAACATTTTTGTGTTCCTACCACATGGGAGTTCTATTTCACATGAATTACAGACGAGCCTAAGACACAGGCTATGCTGAAATCGGAGGTGTTGGGTTGAATTTGGAGATATCAATGTTGATTTCAAGGGGAGGACACAAAAAGGACAAAGTGAGCTTTGAATATTTTTTTAGCAAAAATAAGGAGGTACTTAAAGAATGATAGGAATGTTCAAAAGGACATAAAAGCGAGTTTGAAAAAACTCTCACTATCCAAATCGGTGACAATTTGAGTAAGGAAATAAATAATGATAGTAAAGATTAAAACTTATAAATAAAACCAGCAGCCATGAGTTTGCAGTCGTGTACACAGAGTGGTTAGTGGAGAGGGATAGCTTTTTGCTCTAGTAGAAATCCAATTTATGAATGTAGTAGGTATAACGACAAGAGAAAATCACTTGCTGCCCACTACACTAACAGGCAATTCTGATTCTGCAGCTAGTAGATAGATACTGAGACATTTGTAGAGCCTCAAAGGAAAGCCCCACGAGACAGTTCTGTTTTGGCAAGAGTTTTTTGGTGGAAATGTAAATCAGTTCAGTTCTTTTCAAAAGTACATCAACAACCTGGCTACTGTGAGTAGACCTGGCCTGGTGTTGTGTTTCAGCACCCAGGGGGCAGGCAGACCAAGGAGGAGAGGCACTCAGAGAACTCACAGGAAAGGCAGGTTTATTTGCTAGCCTGCCTGGAGTAGCCTGGTCATTTAGCTTCTTCTTTTCTTTTCTTTTTTTGGTATCGGGGATCAAACTCAGGTCCTTCTGCTTGTGAGGCAGGTGGCGGAACCACTGAGCTAAATCCCCGGCCCCTCATTTAGCTGCTTGATAACTAAGGAAATGAGCTCAGGCATTTGCCTTTCAGCAGCACAGCACTTTATACGATAACCAACTGTGTACAAGTGAGTGCAAACAAAATTTTCAAAGAACAATTCAGGGGTACCATCCAAAATTCCTTAAAGAGAGAACACTGATTTCTTCCTACAGACAAAATGCAAACGATTGCCCTTAAAATTAGATTTTTAATTATCTAGAATAGTTTGGTATGTTTTGAAGGTTGCTGATATATTTTTGAAAAGAACTGAACCACCAGCATATCCTTTGCAGAAGAGAACAAATGGTAAATTCAGAGGGGAAGAATTTAGAGTCAAGTTGACTTTGGCTGGCAGTGAACTCGGCTGAGCTTGCTACTTTACAGACTAAGACTTAAGTCTCTAGCAGCCATTAGCAAAGGGAACAAAATAATCCCATAGTGAATGTTTGCTGTTCTGTTCATGTGGCTGCAAAAAAAAAAAAAAAAAATCTACTTGATGTGTCACATGCAGATCCTCTTTGTCCTTAACCACCTGATAGACTGAGGGCCTGGCCTGCCAGGAAGGCTGGGATGAAGGATTCCAGCTGCTATGCAGACAGGGACTCACTTAGGCTCACAGGAATTCCACATAAGGGCCAGTGAGGGGTACATAGGTGATGCAACAGGAAGAGGACACATGAGTAAGCTTCCCTGATCACTGCCAAGGCGCTGAAATCAATAAATGGACTCAGCTTCCAGACCTTCTCTTGGGAAGCCAAATGTGACAGAGAGGGTCCCATTGGCTGGGGCTGCTGGTCCCATTTTGTTGCCACCCTGGGGCCGGGGGTGCACTGGGAACACCCTGACTTGTCCAGTAGACAGGGTCTAATGTGCTAGGACACTTGCCAATTCCACAGGATGAGTCACAGAGTGAACTTCGCCTCTGGCTCCTCTTGCAACTCTGACTCATTTTTCCCAAACGGTGGCTGAGTGTATGGTCGGGGGAAGGACATGGCTTTGGTTTCTATAAAACAAGGTACTGGATAGTTGAGCATGTTTTGGATGGGTGAAGCCCCCAGAGAGAAGAGGCCCATGGGCTTGACTGAGCCTAGACTCTCCTCACTCAGAATTCTGCCTCCCACATTGTCAATAAAGCCTGCCCCTTCACAGCCTCAACTCTGGGCTGTTCTTCCTGGGGAGGCCTTGAGCGTGTTGGTGGAAAGGGAAGGCAGAGGCTAGCAGCTGTCATTCCGTGTTCAAGACATGCCGTGGCCCTAGCAGGGAGGTGAAGAAAGGCATGTCTTCCCCCACTGAAGGGGACTTTGCCCCTCAGACCCAGCCTGTTGCCTGATCATCTCTGCTCTGGGCATCCACAAGGCTCAGCAACCTGGGCCCTGCCTCCCTCCCAGGGCCTCGCTGGAAGGCTGAGGTACCCGGGGAGAGAGGGGCGGGATATCATAGACCTTAGGGTCAAGAGTGGAAGGCGAGCTCTCCGGCCACCTGCCTGGGTTCCAATCCCACCTCTAGCTGTATGCCTTGGTCAAACACCCTCTCTGTGTCAGCTGCCTCATCATGCTAATGGTGCCCGCCTCAGAGAATAGGGGTGGGAGTGAGAAGCACATGTGAAACGCTGCAGTGCCTGGTCTAGAAGTGCTGCGTACAAACGAGCCATGGCGACTGCTGAGGACTCGGCCACACGGGGAGCAAAATGACCAAGCAAACATTAGGAGAGAAAGTGCTTTCGTCTACTAGGTTCCCCTCACCCATGCTTTTCTCTGCCTGCTCTAACTTTCCACACTGTGTCCCTCCCGGCTCAGTCCAGGATCACAGGGGCTGTGGCAGTGCCTGTTACCTGGGTCCTTGTCTCCACCTGGCCCCCTACGGCCCATCTGCCGTGCAGCCAGCACAGCGGTCTTACAAGGGCTGTGAGCCTTTCCTCCCGTGTGCACCCTTCAGGAGTCCCCATCACCTTCTGAGTTCAAGGCAGACTTCTCAGGCAGCCACCTCAGGCCCTCACTGCCTTCCTACCCTGGAACTCCCATTCTCTTGCCAGCACCGTGTGCACCCACCACCTACTTCCTGACTGCCTTCCTCATTGGAGCGTGATACTGAGCCTCCTGCCTTGGAGACTTTGCTTGTGTCACTCCTTTCCCTGGACAGTCCAGGCCTCGTATCTGTTGAAATCTATAGAAGTCTAGGCTAATTCATGCCTCCTGGAAGCCCTCCCTGATATCTCTGGGGAGAGATGGTCCCTTCCCTCCTCTGTGCTATTGGTGTTCTTTACCTGTGTTGAAGGCTCTGTCTTGCTGTCCTCAAGTTCACAGCTCCTGGAGGCTTCAAGACAGTGTCTGACCAAGCAGTGAACCTGCCACTGAGTAGGTGCAGAGCAAATGAGTGAGGGGAGGATGGCTGGATAGATGGATGGTGTTCAAGACCACAATGGCAGTGAAGCCTTCAGTGTGCTTTGGCCAATCAGTGAGTCTGCCTCAGGTGCTCCAGAGGCCAAGCTAAGGGGTCAGGAAGTTGCCGCTGCGGGTCTGAGCACTAAACTTTGCCTGCCTCTAGGGTCCAGCATTGATTCCCCTCCTTGTAAAGCTGACCCATTTCTGATGTGGAGGGAGAAGAGCTGAAAAGCCACTCAAAGTCTGGCCAGGGTTCTGGGGACCTGGCTGGTTGGACTAAGCTTGGCTTCCCCTAAAGGCACACAGAGGAGCCAGAGTTGCTAATGAGGGGCCATTCAGCATCAACATCTTTGGAGTCCCATCCAGAATAAGCTTCCTCCAAGTCCTAGGGATTTCTTTTCTGACCTGTGACAGGCTGAAGGCTGCAGAAGGCTGAAGGCTGCAGAACTAAGGGGTCAGAGCCACCTGCTGCCCTAAGTGAGAACTACATGATCTCAGAAAATCAAGGCTGCAGGACCTGAAATTTCTACTCACTCCACTTCCAGCCTTAAGGCTCAGCTCAGGAAGCAGCTGGAAAGTTCTGTGGTTGAAAGGCTGGAAGGACCACATCCTGCCTGTGCCCAAAGATCCAGAGAAAAAGTATAATTCAGGAAGCCCCAAGGCCGCCCAGAGGGACATCACTGGCTCTCTATGATCCAGGTCTGTGATGAGGCCTCCTTCTTCCCCGTTCTTTCTCACAAGGACCAGGGCCCTTGCCTTTCAGTGACTGGCATTTTGCAGTCTCAGGGGACACAGCTACCATTTCTCAGTCACTAACTCACACGGAATTCTGAGAAAGGTGCTGGGCCCGTCCCATGTCAGGAAGCCAGGCTATCTCTTTCCGTGGGGAAACTGCTAGTTTGGAATAATTAGCCCCCTTAGCCCTACTGAAAACCTGCATGGACCACATCCCTCTGGACTGGCATCTTCAGCCCCTCTCAGGCCCCTCACAGGCACCTCAGCCCTTTCTGCTGGCTCACCCAGATCTCCCTGCAGGTGGCATCCTTCCAGCCCTGCCCTTCTCTGAAGCTCCTCCCTGTTTCTTTTCCTGGGGACAATTTTCCTTGAGAGCTTACAGCCACAGCGGAGGAGGATCCTGGCCTCTCACAGCTGCCAGGCTGCCCAAGGCCTCTGAGGTTTTCCCGGGCCCAGGCATCAGACGTGCAGATGACTTTGGAAAGGAGATGGGAATTCCACACATCAAAGTCGTGCTGTCCCCAGACTGGGAAAGCCCTGAAAAAAACCACATAACCACTCCAAGTTGGGAGGGGCAGGGAAAGGAGGAACAGTGAGAATGAAGCCAGGCTGGGACCACAAGTGGGGTCGGCTGTATTATTTTACTGGAGTCGAGATTATCTGAGCCTCTCTGCCAGGCTGAGCCACCTGGGGCTCTCAGGATCCTCATGAGCAAGGAGGTGGGTGCTTGCTACGCCTCATTCTAATTCTGCTCATGGCAGGCCCAGCTCTGGAGGGTCCTGAAGGGCAGGCTCAGAGACCAGCCACCTGGCTTCCCACGCATGAACTCCCGCCTTTCCCTGACTGACCTCCATTTCTTCCAAGCCTTGATGTTAGTGAGTGGAACGCATGATAGAAAGTGCCCATCTGACTGCAGGATACATTATCTTCCCTGGGAGAAGCAGCAGGGTAGAGGTGGGCAGCACAGGTCAGCACCACCCAACAGCTACCCTCAGTTCACAGCTCTAGTTACCCCTCTTCCACTAGTGAGGCAGCTCTTCTTCAGGAAACCTCTTTCTTTGCAGCACAAGTATGTCCCAAAGTACTCCCCAGACCATCAACACCCCAGCTGAAGCAAAGCAGACTTTGCCTGTGCCTCTCTTTATTCTCTAGGTCATAGGAAATAATGCCAGGAGAAGACAAAGGGTAACTTCAGCTGAGAGAGAAGTAAACAGAACCAACGCTTTTATCAATGCCAGCTGTGCCCTCCTTTTCCCAGCCATCTTGGAAGGGGAATGAAAATCATTCCTAGGGGGCTGGAACACAGTCTGTGGTGGAGCAGGTAGTCTTGGTTCTTGGGAAAAGCCATGCAGTTGGATGCTCATGCTCTGAAGGGGTCCCCGCGGTGTGTCTGTGTGGGAGACAGCCACTGTCCGCCTGAAGGAAGCCGCAGAAGCACCACGGCCCTCGGTATGCACCACTGGCTCCCCTAGTTCCGTGTGGGTCCTGTGGGAAGCAGCTTTCACAAAGGGGTCAGAAGTGAAGAGGGCTCTTCCGGGCAATTCGGAGAAACATAAAGGGCTGGGGAGGGGACAGGATGGTGACCATGATGCAGGAGAACTGGGAAGGGACTGCAGCATTTATTGCCTTCACTGGGAAGCAACAGTGTACAGGTGAGCGGTGCCATCATCACCACCCCACAGCTTTCCCCAGTTCACAGCCCCAGTAAACTGTTTCCTACTAATCCAGACCCTCCTGTCAGCAAATGAGCTTATTTTCCTGCTAGCCAGACTGTGAACACTGAAGCAAAGCAGACTTTGTGTAGCTCTGTTTCATATTATTCTCAATTACATTTGAAGTAATACCGTTCTTACTAGGTAACGTGGAAGGTTAACATCAGGGTAACCCGGAGGGAAATAAACACAACTGAAACTTTCTTTGGTTCAATTTCAACTATGTCCTCTTTTTCCCACACATCTTGGAAGGGGAATGAAAATCATGGTGAAAAATCCCTCTTACAGGGAGCCTGGGTGAGGACCAGTTGGCCAACATTTCAGCCATGCCCGTCATGCTTGAGCCCATCTGTGTTGTCCCTGCATGGTCCCAGACAATGCCTTTTCCCTCTAGGAGCTCGTGTACAATGAGGTTCTTCTTCATCCTCCACCTGTTCCCCTCTCCCTTCACAAATGGCCTGCATTGTGGTCTGAGGCTTTCCCCTCCACCTCCCTCTCCCCTTTATTTTTCACTGAAATTACCCTCAAATACCAGGGATCGAACTCAGGATCTTGAGCTTGCCAGGCAGGCGCTGTGCTGCTGAGCTACATCCCCGGCCCTTGTTGTGAACTCCCGACTCCCCTTTGGAATCTGCTTCCCAGAAACTCAAAGGGACCCAAAAAGGGACTGAGCAGTGTACTGAGGGCCATGGCACTTGCGTGGCTTCCTCCAGGTGGACAGTGGCTTTTCTCTCATGGAGACACATAGCAGAGACCCCTCCAGAGAATGAGGATCCAGGTGATTTTCAACCATGACCCAACCATGGTGTTGGGGACTGTGGTTCCTTCTTGATGTGAGCAAGACGGAAGCCATCTTATGCTTTTGTCTGCTTTAAACTTACTTTCTGAGTCTAAACTAGCTTGTGATAACCATGCAACTGGTATGCCAAAAATCTTACCTTGTGAATCCTTTCAAGAATATATTTTTACCCTAAAAAAAAATTCTTTTCACCACCACAGGATTAGCACGTTTTATCTGTACACAAATAAGACCAGCACGTGTTGCTTGTTTCAAATTCTCCACCCCATGAAAGCCAAGCCACCAGCGGCTCTTCAGCTCAGTCTTCCGGGTCAGTGCTTCTGAACTCTGCCTGGATGTTGTTCTTCGCGGGGCTGCCACTCCACTCTGCAACTGTCTGTGACAGTCGTGCTGCCCGTGCAGAATGCCCCACTTGGTTCCCCAGCAGTACTGGCCTCCATATTGCTGTGAGTTCCAGCGCTGCCCTTTGGACCCCAGTATGCTCATAGCATGTTGGCTGGGTAGAAGAAAGATTCCGCATCACCAGTACTGCCTCCAGCTTTGAGCTGATGCCATGGGTGAGGTCCCTTCTGTCTTGCTATGAATGTGCCAAATGCTCAATAAACTGTTGCATTTGGACACTTCTCAATTCAGGATCTTTGCGTGACAGATACGCCGACTCCCTTTAGCTCCTCCAAGCCCCAAGTTGGCCTAACATATAGGGCCTTTTGGCCTTCAGGAGGGCCTTTTGGTGTTGAGAGTAGACTCCATGTCTACTCGAGAGACTTCTTCAATGCCGCTGTTCAATATTGACTTATATAGTCGGGCGTGGTGGCACACGCCTGTAATCCCAGCATTTGGGAGGCCGAGGCAGGAGGATCGTTGTGAGTTTGAGACCAGCCTGGGCTAGTAGCGAGTTCCAAGTCAGTCTCAACTACATGTGAGACCCTGCCTCAAAAAAACAAAAAACAAAAAAAAAATTGGTTTATATGACTACCACCTGCGCATGAGAACCAGAGAGAAGACAAGAATAAAACAAGAGTCACAAGTATCCCAAGAAATATGTGAAAACCACTCTGGATCTAGTTTTCTCACTGGCTTTACTCCAACCAGGAGAACAAGTTCCATGAATCATTTAACCAATGTGAAATGAGCACCATTTTTCTTCACTACCTCATTTCCTACTTTTCACTTACAATGGGAAGTTTTAGCTCTTGCACAAATTTCATCTTGCCAGGCCCATAAATAAAACAGAGGAGAACTGTATCATCTAGAACTATTTTAATCAATACATTCATCTGGTCTCTTGGTGCCCCGGCCAGCGGGGTTCGTTATTAGCAGGGCTCGAGGAGGGGAACACCCGGATCGGGAACGGGAAAGGCGCAGGAAGACAGGAACCAGACAGAGCTCTTTTAGTGGTCAAAATTTGACAATTTTTATTTCTCACACAGCAGCTTTTATGCAGGTAGGGATGAGCAGGGACTTTCCCGGTTGCTAGGTTATCTAACTTAGGCTGGTCTAGCTAGGTAAGGTAGGGCATGGCCAGAATGTTCCCGGTAGGGGTCAGAATGTCCCCGGGAGGGTGTAAAGTTCCTATCAGGGGCACACACACACAGGGTGGAGGGCACACACGGAGGGTGGAGACGCACAGGGGTCTTGGTCTCCAACATCTTGGGTCTCTAAAGCTGTTCTGGCTTGTGTTTAGAGGTTCCCCCAATGTGAATGAGGTGGGGCTACTTTAGAGGTGGCTGATTCTAGAGTGCCTGATTGATTCATGGTGGGGCTAGGCCTGGGGGTGCTAGGGTTAAGGGTGTGAGTGCTACCTGCCCTCCATAGTCAGAATAAGATAAAAGGGGCAGAGGGACTCTCTTAAGGTTCTCTTGTTGCTTTTTTGCTGCTTCTTCTGTCATGAACTGTTGCCCCTCTGCCACCCTGCCTTGGAGCCAGCCAATTATGAACTGAAACCTCTCTCAACTGTAAGCCAAACAAGCCTTTCCCCCTTTAATTTTGGATGTCGAGCATTTTGTCTTAGCAATGATAGAAATGTAGCTAACACAAAAGCTAATGCTTTGACACTTACTGTTTGGACCACAATCAAGGACTTAGTCTGGAAATGATGGGGGCGTGTTAGAAAGTCTTGGCCAAACTATGCAAGCTGCTGGTTGTCACGAGCCGCGACATCAGGATCCTGCCAGCAGATCCTAAACCTGAAAGGACGAGGACAGAGAGACGGGAGGCACTTTTCTTCTCATGTTCCTTGCTTTATTTATTACAGAACCTCATCCTTTTATACTCTCTCGCTGCAGGGGAGCGAGAGTACCGCCCACACATTCCAGAAGGAAACCGTTACAGTTGCTAGGCAACAGGTCAGACCACCAGCTGAACTAGCCCGTTGCTATGGGCGACGGAACGTCCACACCGCTCCGGTGAATCACAGGTTAACATGGTTGCGCTCTCCATAATTCCCCCATTTTTCTTATGTCAGTGAGTCCCCTGCAGAGGACGCCAGACATATGCCAAGGAGCTCCTGTCTTAGGTGGCAGGGATGTCCTTTCTCCTTACCCGTCATCAGCAAAGAGGGCTTATGTCCCTCTTGCCTGTCTTAGGTTGGTAGAAAGGATGCCCTGACCTTACCTGTCTCTGGATACTCCATGGAGAGGGAATTATGCATGACAGGCTTGCGCCAAATAAATGGCCACCCGGGATGCATCATTCTCTACTGAAGCTTGTACAGCCATAACAAGTTGTTCATGACGAAACACAAAAAATTGATACATTCTTGTCATCTTGCGATACATATAACAATTACAAATACAAAGAACCATCAAAACTACAATGATCACCAATGCAGGAGTACTGTTCAGCGGCAGTACCGAAATGTTGGCCTGAAGAAGAGGTGAATCTGTTTACCAAAGTCCTACAGACAAGCTTAAGTCCATGTAATATTCAAGTGACCAGTCCAAAAACCCTTGAGATGTCTTATTAAATCACCAGTCCCATTACATCCTTGTTCTGGACAATAAAGTCTCCGCTTGTGCAACAAGACACATCCTGGAGTTCTCTCCACTGATCCAGTGTTGGGGTCCCAATCCGGTCTCCAGAATGGAAACCCAGCTTCAAGCTATTCAGGGGTAGTGGCAGGTCTATAAATGTACCTGCAACCATAAGTAGGTGGAGCAGAAGAGAGGAGAATACCTGGACCAAAAGGTTACCATCACAAACAATATGCTGGAAAACCTGCATGGTCAAACAATATACATACGTTTTGTATACCAGAACATTTAAGACAGACAAACATATAAGACAATTTTAACGAGTGCACTCAGATGGTTTTGGCCAATTGAACTATAAAATCTTTTAGTTACAACTAGTCAACATTTTTGCAGGTCAAAATTAACAGAGATCTCTTGCAGAATTAGGGTTAAAGGAATGAAAGCTCTTCTTAACTGTAAATATAAACCTTTTATAAACAGACTTGAAACCAACAAGCAAACATAAATAAATGATTTCCACACACCTTCTCTATCTACTTAGGCCTTCTGATCTTGTATATCTTTCTTTACCTGTTTTTTAACAAGATACAAAAGTATAACTCGTACTTATAGCTTTCCTAATATTTTTCTGTCTCATTTACTATTAAACTTCTATTTGTAGATGTCACATAAGATGGAAAAGCAGGAAGAATTAGCTCTTAGGAGGAGCCTTCACAATCTTTATCTTTAAGGGATTAACAGAGTCTGTAACAACATCCCACGAAATAACACCGGAGGGTTGTCTTTGGTCCTTTTCACAGCTTGCGTTAATCTGTCTGATTAAATGCTCCGGGATCCACTGTGGTTGATCAGCATCCTGTGGAAAAACACAAGCAAAACCCCTTTCCCAAAGAACTGCACGGTAGACTGCAATCCAATCACTTGGTGTTAGCCAGGATCCAGTAATGGAGTCCAGGATAGCACAAGTGAAGGGAGCTGCAGTGCCATACTGATTTACAGCAGTCTTCAATTCTTTCACCAATTTAAACTCAAGAGGGCAATGTTCTCTCCTGTACTTGAACGATGGGGAATAGTCTAAAGACTTCCTCCTCTTGTGCTGCGGTGCGTTTGAGAGCCTCTTGTAAAGGAGATGCTATGCCTTGAGACCCTTCAGTTGTTATGGGGTCTTTACCATTGGGCTCATTGGTAGGCCTGGCCTCTGAGGCACGAAGAGACGCAAGTCTGCTTGAGAGGCATGAAATCTGCTGCCTCAGCTGAAGTTCCTCACTGAGCTCCTGATTAATAGTATGTAACTGAGCCAGGTTTGCCTCCCTCTGAGTGGGGGGTGGTGCAGAAGGCAGTGGAAAAGCCTCAAAACTGGGATATAGCACTGCGGGGGGTCCTCCAGAATCTGGAGGCTCGGGGGGCTCAAGTGAAAGAGGACATTCTATAGCGCCTTTTTCTGGACCAGATTCAGGAGGCTCTGAAGTCTGAGAGTGCTCCTCTCTAATTTGTTCTAACCCTTCATGCACCTCGTTTAAGGCTTCCAAAATTTCCTTTTTGGTTGGGGTCCTGAGAGCTGCATTTAACAAAGCCCAATAAAAAGGAGCACCTTCTGGAAAACGATCGGGCTCAGCCACAAGGGCTTCATTCAACTGTTTTCCAACTGTCTCCCATACTTCAGCGTTTATTTCTGCCTTACCATATAGCCATGGACAAACTGTGTCTAGAATCTTAACAAAGGCCTCTAATTGTGCCCTCTCAACTGTTACTCCTTGTGCTTTCAATAGGCTCTGAATTGAATTTGCTAGATAATTTCTGGATTCTGACTGTCCCATAATTAACAATTTTTAACTTATAAAATCTTCCCAACGGACTTGACACTCTCTACTTTCTATCATTTTTTTCTTTTTACCTTCTTTCACTTTTTTTTTTTCTTTTTACCTGCCTCCGGAGCACCGTCGCTGCCTTCGACCTGGGTCCGGGATTCATGAAGTGAACGGTAGACTTACTGCGAGGATCAGGCGCAGCGGTCAGTCCTCCGGAGCATCGTCGCTGCCTTCGATCTGGGTCCGGGATTACATATCCTCATCTACTTTCAGGTCCCTGTTCGGGTGCCACTTGTCACGACGTCAGGATCCTGCCAGCAGGTCCTAAACCTGAAAGGACGAGGACAGAGAGACGGGAGGCACTTTTCTTCTCATGTTATTTGCTTTATTTATTACAGAACCTCATCCTTTTATGCTCTCCCGGGAGCGAGAGTACCGCCCACACATTCCAGAAGAAAACCGTTACAGTTGCTAGGCAACAGATCAGACCACCAGCTGAACTAGCCCGTTGCTATGGGCGACGGCATGTCCACACCGCTCGAGTGAATCACAGGTTAACATGGCTGCGCTCTCCATAGGTGGTGAGTTATCCCACTAGGTTTGGAGTAAACATGAACAACAGTGGGAAGGAATTCCCCTCTTTCAGCTGTGGTTGCTGTGTGTCTGAGAACATGGCCCACATGTAGCGCAAAGCCCTGGTCAGAGCCCATGTGGTCACGTTCAATCCACAGCGATGCTTGTATTGTATGGAGACTGGTGCCTCGCCCCAGAGTCATAAGCCAACACGTGGTGGCCCCACAGCTAAGTTCTTCCTCAACACCACATCAGGAAGAACCAACCCCACACTTACAACACCCCAGCACCGACCCTCTCAACTCCCTGACCCCACTCAGACCATGCTGCTGAGCTCTTGGAGTAAAGTCTAAAACAAAGGACTTCACTTTCTTTCAGAGCCCCTTACCTTCTCCAAATACACAAAAATAAAAAAAGCATTAAAATCAGTCCAAAACAAGAAAAAAAAAGGATCCAAGTGTGACATATCTTCTCAGCTTCTGCAAAGAACAAGAGAACAGTAAGAAGAAACCTGACACCACAAACAGAACAGCTGCTGCTAGCACATGTAAGCTTCACGTCATTTTCCTGTCAAGAGATTCAACCACCAGCCGGGTGTGGTGGCACATACTTGTAGTTCCAGCACTCAGGAGGCTGAGGCAGGAGGATCGTTGTAAATTCGAGAACAGCCTGGGCTACGTAGTGAGTTCCAGGTCAGTCTCAACTACATAGTGAGACCCTGTGTCAAAAAACCAAAAAACCAAAAAAAATAGAGAGAGAGAAAGAGAGATCCAACCACCAACCCCAAGCGACAGGTCTCAGTATCACCATTCCTATCACACATCTCCCACATCAGTGCTCTGAGCATTTGTCTAAAAATCACAGTACTAAACACCACACACTACACACGCACGCCAGACATCTTCCCAGCTTCCTGACCACACCATCTCTCATCACTTACATCCACACCGCTCAAAGCCCTCCTACCAGGCACACAATGGGCTCCATGCTCGCTCTCCATGCCCCACACACGGCCCAGCCCTCGTTTCAAGAACAGTTCTTTTCTCCTTCTAGGATCATCCACAGCCCCATCTGGCTCATCCTGACCACATCTCCCAGGGCTCCTCATTGGCCATTGCCTCCCTTAGTTCTCTCGCAGTTCAAGAACACACTTTTGACTAACAGGGTCATCTCCTGCACAAGATCACAGCAGGGCAACCTGGGAATGAGCCAGCCCCAAAGCCCCAGCAAGAGAAAGCTCTGCATGCAGTTGTGCTATGATAAGGGTCTGCAATGTGTGTGGAGAATAGTGGGCTTCTGTAGGATCATGAGTAGGGCCTCCTTGTCTTGGGCCAGAGCCTATAAGTGACTCCCGATTTGGCTCTACCAGAAAAGTTTAGGGTGGACTTGGAACCTGACTAGAAGGGGTGCCGGCCTTTGGCCCACACAGCCATTTCCTCATTTCCCTGGCAGCTGACAGGACTCCCACTCCAAGCCACATGAACTATCAGGCACCCTGAGGTTGCCATGAGCCCATACGCAGCCCTGTTTCCACCTAATGATTATTTCACCCCTTTCCACCTACCACACCATTTGCCCAGAACAGGGACTGAACTCAGACTGTTGCTTCTGGGGCTGAGCTGGGCCGGACCCCAGCTTGTTCCCTTAGCCCAAGCTTACCCTTTTCCCCCATCAAAACACTAGCAAAGACCTTATACTGCCCAGGAACCAAGATGAAGAGCAAGAAGACTTACCTATCACAAGCAGTGTGAAGTTCACCTTCTGGGAGATGCTCAAGGATGGGTGCTCCACCACACACTGGTAGATGGTCCCATTGTCTTCCAGAGAGGCATTGAGTTTCAAGTAGCTGGTGATGCTAAATACACCATCCTTATTCTTGATGGTGGGACCAGTACAGATGTCCTTGGAAATCACTTGGTGCTGGGGAACCTTCTGGGTCCACTTCTCCCACGTTATGTTAATGGCTTCCGGGTAGAACCCGCTTGACTGACACACAAGATGTCTGCCTTTACCGCTCACTTTGGTTTTCTCCAGAAACACTGTGCTGTCTGGCTTAGCTGCCAGGGAAGAGAAGTCATAGAGTTGGCCTCAGCTCTAATTATCCTTTTCTTCTCCCTTCATGCTCACTGGCTTCTACTTCTTCTACATATCAGCATCTCTTTTACCATAGCCAGGCAAGACAGAAGACATGGGCCTCCTCTCTTTTCAAACATATAGACTCTGAGGCACAGATAATGCTGCAACTATGCCAAGCGATAAGCTGAAGTCCTGCTGAGTTATCAGAACAGGCTGGGACTTTCTGGAGGATGGGTAGAAACTAGCAGATCACCAATTTGATAAAAAAAACTTCCAGGAGTTTCCATAGGAGAAAATCCAGGTGGCCTTGAATTCGGTGACATGCTTTTAAACACAATGGGAAGGCTGGGTATGTAGGTCAGTGATAGTGCAAAGCGCAGCATGCATGAGGCGCTAGGTTTAACACCAGCAGTGCCAGAAACACAAAGTTATTAAATACAACTCCAGAACATGAAGCATGAAAGACAAAGTTGGTCAGTGGCAACTTATTAAAATTAAAAACTCCTAAAAGAAATGCAGTATTCTAGATGGAATCTTGGTACAGAAAAAGGATATTAAGTAAAAGCTAAAAGCCCTCAATAAACAATGGACTTTACAGAACAATAACCTATCAATATGGATACATTAATTTAATCAGCTGTGCTATGAATGACAGGGTAAATGGAGCGCAGTGGTGGGAGTAATACGAGAACCCTCTCGGCTATCTTGTAAGTCTATTGACTTTTTAAAAAAGCCACTGTTATTTCTGGATTTCTGTAAACTGAAGAATAAATGAACTCTAACTACTACACCTCTGCACTCTCGATATTAATATGTATGAAAAATCCACATTGATGGGGGGTTCAAACTGCTACTCTCCTGTTATGGGCTCTCCTTTACATTTCCCTAAAATCTACATGTCCCCCAGGGTTCCTACTACTATTTCTGAATGAGACTATTTGGACATCGAGTGTGCAAAGAGCTAATAAATTAAAATGAGATGACAGGGCAGGTCTTAATCCACTGAAACTGGTGTCCTGATAGGAAAAGGGAATTAGGACACAGACAAAGAAGAAAAATCAAGCCAGATGTGGTAGCACCCGCCTATAATCCCAGCACTCAGGAGGCTGAGGCAGAAGGATTGCTGAGAGTTTGGGACTCACCTGAGTTATGTATTGAGACCTTATCTCAAAAAAGAAAGGAGAGAAGGGAGGGAGGGAGAAAAACCCATGTGAAATAGAGAACATGGCCAAGGAGAGAGGCCTCAGAAGAAATGAGCCCCACTGACACCCTGATCTCTGATTTCTACTCTATAGAATTGTAAGAAAATAAACAGCCGCTCTTAAGCCACACAGTCCGTGATATTATCTTATGGCAGCTGTAGCAAACCACTGTAGCCAGAGTTCATCCACATATTATCAGATTCTATTACGATAGAGACAAGAGGAGCTCAAAGCAGTATTTGGGGGATGGTGTAAGTCGTGCCTGGGAGCCTATCTACCTTACGACCAGAGATCACCTAGACGTTTGCACACTGTGCTCCTCCCGGCACTCGCTGTGGAATGAACCCATAGGCACAAGCATGCTAAGCAAGGACTCTACCACTGAGAGTCTAATATCGCCAGCGTTTTAAAATTTTGCTTTATTTTGAAAGAGGGCCTAATTAATTTGCCCAGTGTGCCCTCAAACTTGGAATCCTCCTGGCTCAGACTCCTGAGTAGCTGGAATTAAAGGCATGTGCCACCACATGTGGATTTATACATCTTTTCATGAGGCAGGTAGGAGTTATCAGCCCACTGTGCACATGAGAGGATTCAGATTCCAACGTATTAAATGACTGGCTCCCATTTGGAAGCAAAAAGCTGGGATAGGATTCAGATCTGTCCAGCCAGAGTCCAGCTCTTCTCTCCTCTCCCAGTCCCCAACATGGGTTCGGGTTCTTATTCAGCGAGGCTCACACAGAGGTGAATTATACAGCTACCACAGCAGTCATTTAATGGACTGTGCTGAGTATTTTGCCTGCACTCTTCACACAGTCCTCCCTATGATCCTCTGAGGTAGACACTGTTACCTCTGCTGAGAGAAAAGGGCATTGCACTTTACAGTGACCCATAACTGGCTCAAGGTTTTCATCAAAGTGTTTGTCGAAGCCCAGGAAGGGAGCCCACATCTGGGTTAGACCCACACACCAACCCAAATGCATCCCCACCCAAGAACCAGCACCATGGCGACTGCAGGGCACTGCCCTCAGGTATTTACCGAGAACTTCCAACAAGACCCATCCTTTTGCCTTCTGAGGGGTGACCGTCAGCTCACACCGGTATTCGCCTGCATCCCCCAGCCCGACCCCAGGCAGCTGGAGGGAGGCGTCACCCCTCTTCAGCCTCTGTGCAGACACCATGGCCCCACATCGGAATGCATTTTGCTGATCTCCATAAAGCTCAAACACCTTGACTTCTGCTTCAGACACCAGATCCTTCCGATACCAGGTAACACCCATAATCCTGGTGTCCAGGCTGGGGCAGCCAGGGACTTGGCAGGAGAGTGTCACATTGCCATTCACGTATGCTATCTGAGACCTTCCTGGCATCTCCACTGACAGAGAACCTGTGAAAACAACACAACTCCGTTACGGGGATCCTTGGTACTTTCTCCCACAATTACGTAATAAATTCCTCTTGGGCTAAGTGGGAGAGGACTCAGTACACAGGCTCTTAGTTCACAGCCTTCCTGCATCCCCATAAGATCCCCCTTTGTTCTTTGTCAAGATTACTTTGGCTGTTGGGGTCCCTTGTAATTCCATACGAACCTCAGAATCAGCTTATCAATTTCTACCAAGTGACCAGCTGAGACTGACAGGAACTGCACTGAATCTGTTGGTTAATCTGGGAGTACCGCCATCTTGATGAGGTTAACAATTCCATCTATGAACACTTTTGTGGCATGTGCTATGGACTCAATGTTCTTGTCCTCCCAAAACTTATCTATTGAGGCCTAATTCCCAAAGGGATGGTGTTTGGAGGCAGGGCCTCTGGGAAGGGAGTAGGTCCTAAGGGTAGAGCCCCCTGCACCGGATTAGTGCCCAGGAACAGGAGATGCAGAAAGATCTCCCACTCTGACGTGAGACACAGCAAGAGGTGTCCTGCAAACCAGGAAGGGGCCCTCACCACAGACTCAATCAGCAGGCACCTTCACCTCAGGCTTCTCAGCCTTCAGAGCAGTGAGAAACGAATCTGTTTAAGACATCCAATCTGTGGAGTTTGCTATGGCAGCCTGACAGGAGATAGGACATTTTCTGTGCATTTATTCAGATCTTCTTAAATTTCTGTTAACAATGCTTTACACGTTTCAGAGTACTGGGCTTGTGTCATTCCTGGCTGTCTAGTGGTGTCCTCCCTGGCTAGCACACTGTCTGTCTGGAGACTCCTGACATTTCAAGGGTATCGTTGTCATTTTGAAGAGGAAGGGGTACATCCTGAAGTGGCTAAGATCAGGAAGGGAGGGATCTGGGCCCCTTATTTGCCCACCCAGCATGCAGAGCAAGCTTTCAGCCTGACCCTCACAGAAATAGGTCTACAATTTGCTATATAAACCCTGTTCCTCTATTGTTTCTTATGTTTTAAGTCTGGAGGGTTTTCAGCTTCCCAGAGTGCTGGGGTAACATTGCTCACACTTGTGTGTGCTGTCCGAACTCTGTCTTTGGTTCCTTTCCCTTTAGGCCCAGGAGCCCTCAATGTCAGGGGAGAGCTGACCTTATCCCTCTCCTTGGTTTCTGTACTGTGGCTCAATCCTGACCATCTGCTCTATAGCCCAGGCTCTGGTCAACATCCCGCAGCTCGAAGAGGGACAAGGGATGACAGAAGGACATAACCAAGAAAACTAAGAAGCCTCTGGCTGGACAGACTGGGCATCTAGTCCAAGGTTCTCAGGCAGAGGATGACTATAAATTTATCCTTCAGGCGGGGGGTGTCACTTCAGTAGTAGAGTGACTTCCTAGCATTTAGGAACCCTGTATTTAATTCCCAGTGCCCCTCCAAGAAAAAGAGGAGCTAGGTGTGGTTTCACATGTCTGTAATCTTAGCACTCTGGGAGGCTGAGGCAGGAGGATCACAAGTTTGAGCACAGCCTGGGCAACTTACCTTAGGGAGACACTTGTTGCAAAATAACAAAAAGAACCTCACAAGCACAAGAACCCGAGTTTAACCAGGAGTGGTGGCACACACCTGTAATCCCAGCACTTGGGAGGCTGAGGCAGGAGGATCGCTGTGAGTTCAAGACCATCCTGGGCTACATAGTGAGTTCCAGGTCAGTCTCAACTACATAGTGAGACGCTGTCTCAAAAAACAAAACAAAACAGAGTATTGCCATGGGTCACTAAATGACAGGGGCATGAGAGCGGTCATTATCCAGTTTCATCATTGTGTGAATATGAACAAGTGAACTTCACACAAACCTAAATGGATGGGTCAAACACTTACCGTGGCTTCTTGATGAGAGCAAGAGACATGGAGACTGTCTACAGAGCTACTATCTACAGCGCATTTTACAGGACACCTTTTTAAAAATGCTGTACAAAAAGAACACTCTAAAATGATTAAAAATCACATCATAGAAAATACATAAATCACTAAGTGTCATTTATTCTCAATGATCACACAATTGCATGTGCTGGGCTTTTACACAGTTTGCAGCACAGTAGTTTTGTTTATATCCACATGCATACTGTACTGCATTACAAGTTTACAAATGGCTTTGTTACCAGGTGTAGGGCTGGCCATGAACTCACTATGTAGTTCTCCCAACTTGCAGCGATCCTCCTGCCTCAGCCTCCTGAGAGCTGGGATGACAGTGAGTGCCACCACACCCAGCAATCTCTATTATAATCTTACAGGACCGCAATCCCATGCAATTCACCATTGACCAAAACATCATTATGAGTTGCACAACTATGTGTGCTCTGTGTTTCTTTCGTTAAATTTGTTCGTAAACATTTTATTCTTTTTGATGCTACTATAAAGGGAGTTTTTCCTCCACTTTATTTTCATGTTGTTTACTATAAATGTATTGAAATAGCATCTGTTCTTTTTATTTCTATCTCCTCCTCTCCTCAGGCAACCATTCTAAGGTCTTTAATGTGTCCAATTCTTTTCCTCTGTAGAACTTGTTTCCCAAGCTTATGGGAGTGGTAGGTGTATGCACACAGTACATATGTTGCTTTGGGTACATGCTATAGGGGTTGCTTTATTTCCCTTTTTACCACCATGCCTTCAAGCTCCTACCACATATCTGCGTGCGCAGCTGGTCCGCTGGCGGTAGCTGCTGCCCAGTTCTCCAAGGCGAGCATCCCTACCTGTTTCCCAGGCACCCACCCACAGGCACACACGTGGCTTCCTGGACTCTCACCCCCTCCCACACCAACCCCATCACAAGCCCGCTTGGGCCCGTCTAAGGAATTTCTCATTGTTGATTTGATCCCCTTTTAAAAATTGTATTCCATTTCTCCCTCCCCCTCAAGCCCCCTCCCCTCCCTATGTACAGAAGCTTTGTTTCCATTTTTCCCTTCTTTTACTCACTTTTTCCTGTCCTTTCCTTCCTTTCTTTCTCCCTGTCTTTACCCCCCTTCCTCCCTTGTTCCCTTTCCCATTTGAGCGGTTTTTCCCCCCATTTCCCAATATCAATTTCCTTCCTTCTAGTTAGTAGTGAGTTTAAACATCTCTTTGCAGTACTTAGCCTCTGAGCTTCCTGTTTTGGTACCAGGGATCTAACTCAGGACCTTGCGCTTTTGAGGAAGGCTGAGCCAAGTCCCCAGCCCTTGAGTTTCCTGTTTGAAAATGTGGCACCACTGAGGTGCCATGCTCAGGCCTGCTCCCTGCTAACCAAACCTAGGGGGCCATTTGTTTTGGGGGGAAAAAGGGGTCTATCCAAAGCTTGCATAGAGGACACAGAGGGGGCCCTTCTGCCCCACATCGCCATCTCACTGTGTCCTGATTTAAGGGTTTTTTATGGTAAGGAATAGAGGGGAGAGGGGTGCAATAGGAAAAGAGGTGACTTCATCTCGCTTTTGTCTCGCTGGGCCAGTATCCGCATGTTCTCTACTTTATCAGGGCTAAGGTGGGGTGTTGTGGGGTGGGTAGGAAATGGGGTGGAGGATGATGGTGGGTGAAGGCAGGAGCTGCAATGGTGGGCGTAGAGAGCGGAGACTGATTGGGTGGGCACAGGAGCAGAGGTTGGGTCAGGGCTGGGAGGTGGGTGCTGGCTCAGCCTGAGCAGGAGGGGTACAAGAGAGGGGAGTGGGGGCGGAGTGGGAGTGCAGAACAGAGGGGTGATGGCGGGCGTGGTGCTGGATGGGAGTGGGGAGTTGGGGGCTAGGAGATCCGACTTGATTTTCCTTCCCGAGGGGAGAAAGCAGGGCTGGATTTCTCCCCTCATCCCCACCCCTTACTGGGGGTGAACTCAGGGCCTCACGCACGCTAGGCAAAGTGCCCGGAGCCTGAGCCACAACCCCAACCCGCAATCCGTGAAGTCGGAATCCGCGAGGCGGCCGCTTCCTAGCGGGGCTGCGGGTGGACGCGCCGTTGGCTGACGTTAAGGAAGCCGCCCCGTCCCTGTCCCCTTCCGGCCCCTCACGCTCCTACCTGCGGTCGCCAGCACCACGCACAAGAGCAGCAGCCGCGCACAGCAGCAGCAGCAGCACCACCGTCCCCGGGGGGCTGCGGACCCCTCGGCCATGCTCCCACAGATGCCGGTTCCCCCAGATCCGCCCAGCCCAAAGCTGAGAGACCGGCGTGGCCGCAGAGGGACAGAGTGGGCTGAAAACCCAAGCGCGCAGGCAGAAGTTTCCTAGGGGCCATCTGCGCTTTCTAACTCTTCGGATCCCTCAGCGGTGCCATGACAGAGGAAACTTTCAACTGGTCCCCAATTAAGACACAAGAAAACTGCCGGCCAACCCCAGGGATGGGCTGGAAGCATCCAATGAAAGGACGAGTCACCACACGCTGGGCTCTGAGTGGGCAGCTGCGGCCTCGTGACATCCGGAAGTGATCCCCGGGGACTTCAAATCTGGGTCGTCAGCTGGATGGGGTAGGGGGCACTACAGTACCGAGGACGGTCCTGGTAAATGAGTTCCAGAGCTGCCTCTCACTGGCAATTGGCCTGATAAACTCACATCACTTAAGAAAATTCAAATTATTCTCCACCCGCGACTAGGGATTAAACTCAGAATCTTCCTATTGAGCTACATCTGCCCACAAACCCCCCTTGTTTTGGTTTGGTTTGGTTCTTGAGATAAGTTACCACTAAGTAGCTAAATTGCCCAGGATGAACTGGAATTTGACAGTCTTCCTGCCAGAGATGCCAGAATCACACGGCTGCCTCACCACATTGGGATACAAAACTCACACGACTCGACCAAAAGCCAAATTAAATCTCCATAACTCTTTAGTTAAAATCTCTGGCTGCAGCCCTTAAATATCCATCCCCTTAGTAATTAAGAAAGTGGTTGTGACTTGCTGAGCCAAATGCTCAAGTGCTCATTCAGTGATTAAATCTGACCACTTCCACGACAGTTTAAAAGCAAAATTCACATCACAAATGGCAGCGTAATTGTGTGTTCATACATTTTACCTCCCCAGCCCCCACATTTCTTAGCCTACCTGGAGCTAAATATATTTTTGTTGTTTCACTGATCCAACCTCGTTTTTCCCCTTACATGGTTAAAAAAGGTGTCATGTACAGAAGAACACAGGCTGACCCGTCCTCAACTGTCACCTCTGCCATCTGCTGATCCTGGGACAAGGGGCAAGTTACCCTACATCCCCTGCCTCAATTGCCACTCCTCTGGGACTGGGATAAAACCTTTCTTGTAGGGTGACTGTAAAGGTGACAGGACTGGGGGAGTGGGAACCAAATCCCAACACAGAGCAGCCTTCTTGGTACAGTGAATTTAGAATTCGAAGTAACGTCACCAAGTAGCATATATTTACATGCTCACTTATCTGCAGAACATGCAGAGCTTTGGAAATGCATGGACTAGGAAATGAGCAGAAGGCCTACACTGACACCAGCCAGGGCCTTCAGAAGTCCCAGTTTTTTGGACTGCCCGTGTAGACGGTGGCGATCTTCAACTTCATGTTCAGCTCTGGCATCCTGAAATCCGACATGACAGCTCTGCTCAATCTCTGGCCCCTCTAGGAGTCTTGTCTGAGGCCACAACCTTCTGTGGTATTATTAAAGATAGCTAAATTAGATAGATATATTCTAGGCAGTCAGACAGGACTAGGTGCTTAAGATAGTGCAAAAGATTGAAAAGAAAGAAAGACAAAAAACATTTCAGCTGTAGCTGGAGGCGCATATGTTGGAGGCCAGGCCTCCAGACAAAGACAAAATAACCAGGCCTACATACCTCCCCAGGGAAAAAGATAATTGGAATCACCTGGTCCAGTAAAGTCTAGATAGACATCAAGTCACCCTAGTAAGTAAAGAAGACCTCCAGATCTATCTAGGTTTCTGGTTGCAATCAAACTGCAATGTTATGACCAGAAATGTGGAAAGAATTAAGTTTGTGAACTGAGTCACCACTGTAACTATATGATAGTTTTATATAAGAATGTCCTTGTTCTTTTTTTTGGTTTTTTGAGACAGGGTCTCACTATGTAGTTGAGACTGACCTGGAACTCACTGTGTACCTCAGGCTGGCCTCCAACTCACAGCGATCCTCCTGCCTCCGCCTCCTGAGTGCTGGGATTACAGGCGTGCACCACCATGCCAGGCTAAGAATGGCCTTGTTCTTAAGAAATGTTCGCTCGCATACTTATCATAAAGGATAAAGTCTTTAACACAATACTGAAATGTTTCAGTATAAAAATAATTACACAAAGAACCAGGCATAGTTATGCCGATCTGTAATGATAGTACCCCGGGAAGCTGAGGAAGGTTTGCAAGTTCAAACCTAGCCTGGGGAATTTAGTGAGTCCATCTCTCAATAAAAAATTAAAAAGAGCTGGAGAATTTAACTTAGTGCAAAGGCCCTGGGCTCAATTCCTAAGGGATTAGGGCATGTGAGAATCCACCACGTACTGCTGTTACTATTTTGTTTGTTTGTTTTTTGTAACAGGGATCAAACTCAGGAACTTCTGCTTTCAAGGCAAGCTGCCGGGCTGTTACTATTTTGGATAGGTGTGATTTTTTTTCTTTCTAAACTGAAAATCATATATACTATTAAATGAAATATGTGACTGGATCTCAGCCCAGGAAATATATTAGTCAGATAATTGGCAAAACTTGCAGATTAGTTTATAGAACTATAGAAATGTTAATTTTTTTATCATAAAATTTTTTATATACTTATGAGATAGCAGTATTTGAGGAAGTTAGGTAAAGGACATATGGTAGTTAGACTGTGCTGGTCAGAAATTATATAAAGTTAAACAGTTAAAGACAAACCGTCACAGTATAGAGCTTCTAGACATTTTCCTCTGGAACAGAGGGGGAAAAATCAGACAGACCCAGAGTCCTAATACCCAGTCCCTTACTTTCCAAGATAACCATCATTATGGGCTGTTCCAGTGTGAGAGCTTCTCATCAAATGGCTCCTGAAATTAATCGGAAATGTTTCCTCTGTGTTCATGAACACCGAGTGTGTGTGTGTGTGTGTGTGTACACATACACGTGTGTCTAGCTATAAAACTCTCAAGTCCCAGAAGAATTCAATCACAGGCTCTGGACAGGAGACCCAGGCATCAGTGTTCTTTGACCCCTGGGTAACTCCACTCTCCAGACAGCCTCGAGACCCGGCTTCTACACACCCTGAAGACTACAGACTGGGGAGTGGTGGCCAGGATCCGTACTGTGTGGCAGGAACCCTGGAGGAGACATCTGTCTTTGACAGTGACCTCTGAGGGCCTTGGGCTCTATGACTACAGTGTGAGAGGTTTGCAAACAATACATGCTTTCAGCATTGTCAACTTTGTCTTTTCCCCAGAAAGTTACAAATATCAGACATTTTCCCGGTTTTATATTTATGGTGATTTAAAATGAACGTAGGGGCCAGGAAGGTAGGTCAGTGGTCTTGCTGCCTGCCTCACAAGTGCAAGGACCCAAGTTAGAGCCTCGGTACCAAATAAATAAATCATAAAATAAAATGAACCTATACAAATGATGATGAGAATACTTTCTAAAAAATAGAACAATGTAAGTATTTTTATGACAAAAATTGTTAAAGTCTCTTTTTAAAAAAATTCATACTTTTATTATTTATTTTTTATTCAAAACAGTAAAGGGAATATTATAAACTATTTCATTTAAAAAGAACTTTGGAAAATAAGACCTTGGGCTCTTATACGTTGAGAATCATTATCTTTTATATAAGATCCCTCATGTAAAAAACATAACCATTTTAATACATATTTATATTTCTTTACAATCATCTTTGGTTATAAAAATGAATAAGACTAAATATTCTTCCAGTTAGAGGATTCAAAGCAAAATTTTGTATATAGCAACGCAAAATGATGATCATGATGATGATAAAAAAATCCTCTGCCCTTCTTTTGGCTCAGGTTTAAAAAGTATCAAATTTCCATTCTAAACCAAGTAGACATTGAAGTGCTTTTTAAAAATTAACTACTTTATTTCTCACATTGTGCATTTTCAGCTTAATACGCAGCCTACAGCATGGCCTCTCAACTTTAGCCTCACTGATGTTTTGGGCCAGGTAGCACTGCTGTGGGATTTGTCGTGTCCGTGTAATATATTTTGCATCATCTGACCCCTCTACCCACCAAATGTCAGCAGTATCCCTCCAGCTGTAACACTGGAAGGTGTTTCTAAACATTGATAAATGTATGCTGGAGGGCAACAATCTCAGGGCAGTAAAATTAAAGTATGCGTGTGAGGTAATTGTAGGGGTAGCATATTAGTGATATTTCCCCTCCTCTTTTCCTGAGGCATGTTTCAGAAGGGCACGTGGGAAACAAAAGGAATGACTTTATGATTAGGGCAAATTTGTGGTTTCGCGGTCTTCAGGTAGTAGGAGCCCGCAGGGAAGTGCGCAAACTTCCTGGGGAATGTTCCTAGAAAGATAGAGCCTTAAATTTCAATGTCCAGCTTCAGTCAAGGTCCCCATGCATTTGATGGGCAGAGGAGTCGCTTTGCGAGGCTCCGCTGACTTCGACACCGATGAGGAACAGAACAGTACCCTGGAGTACCCTGCTTTTAGGTATGACTCCAGGTTCATCAGGCAACCAGCTGATTGCAGTGACAACACTGCTTCCTCATCAGCAAAAATAGGGCTACTTTCCACTTTGAAGAATGAGATATTTCAGCACTCAGATCAATACATTTTGAGGTGTTTGTTCCTTTTCTTCTCATTTGTAATCCACCGGGACCTAATGGGAGGAGGCTGGTGATGGGCCGGTGGGAAGGGGTCTGAGTCTCCTGCGGCAAGGCAGGGTCCCCGGGCTAGAAGCCGGCTGGGGATCCCGGGAGGAGCGCGCAGCGCCACCCCAGGCGCAGTGGGGAGACTCGGGAGCGGCTGCGGTGCTGCCCA
>NW_022900928.1:12863312-12872750 GCF_012274545.1 Fukomys damarensis
GTCCGACTCCGCGCGGCGCCTCCCGCAGGGCATCCCCTCAGCGTCTGGGGGGCCTGGGACCTGGGGAGCCCTCAGGTCAAGGCGGGAGACTTCTTTTTCTTAAGATCTTCAAATTCATTATGTAGCCCCTCTAACGTCAAACTTTCGATCCTCCTGCCTCAACCTTCGAATGACTTAACAGCAGTTCACCTCCACATCTGGTTCTAGTGTCTGTCTTTCTTATTGTGTATCACATTAAAACCCAAGTTTTTAATTATAATTTTAAAAATAGTCCAAATATATAAATAAACCAAGAAGAATTAAATCTACTCTCCAGGCTAGCTTTTTTTTGGGGGGGTACTCATCATTGAACCAATAGCATACATACCCAGCCCTTTGTTATTTTTTGAGAAAATCACTAATTTTCCTAGGCTGCACTCAAAGTTATGGTCCTCTGGCCTCATCTTTCCAGAGTGCTGGGTACAAGGGAGTGCCACCATGTCTAGATCAGGTTGGATTTTTTTTCCCCCAAGATTTAAAATTAATGGAACATTTTCAGCCACAAGTTTACAAAAGAATGTGTTTTTATTTCAACATTTAAATTGAAAAATTTCAAAATTTCTCCTTAGTAATAACAAGTAAAAATTCTTTAAAATGTCAGTTTTAAACTGGGCATGGTGGTGCAGGCCTATAATCCCAGCACTTGGGAGGCTGAGGCAGGAGCATCATTTAGAGTTTGAGGCCAACCTGGGCCACTGAATTCAAAGCCAGCCAGAAGTACATGATGAGACCCTGTCTCCCCCCACCCCCAAAAAGTCAATTTTAAAATAGGATGTGTAAACTGTTATTTTTAAATGCTTTTTAAAACAAAATACATATTGATAAAATACGGGTTATGTAGCATTAGTTTCCTTCATTAGAAGGAAAAGCAATAAGTCAGACTTGGTGATGCATGCCTACAATTCCATCACTTGGGAGACTAAAGGGAAGAGAATAAAAAAATAAAGAGAGTCATCAGTTAGAGACTGGATAAGGAAGATGTGGCTTTTCCATAAAATGGAATATTACTCAGCCATAAAGAATGAGAAATTAGACTCATTCATAGGAAAATGGATACATATTGAGGATATACTCCTAAGTGAAATAAATAAGTCACACATGTGTAAATACCAAATAGTTTCTCTGGTGTGAATAAACTTTAATAGTACATAAGATCCTAATGAGATAACTGACATTGTGAAATGGGAAGAAAAGGGCTTAAGGTGTAGGGAAGGTGGGATGGGTAGGGGAAAGGTAATAAGGGAAAAAATACGAGAAAATGACAAAATGGAAATAAAGTGTTTGTAAATCAGGAGGGGAGAAGTGGGTGAAGGGAGGCCAGGGACAAGAGGAAAAAATGAGAACCAAGACCTGTCATGTAAAGGTACAAGATCCCAATAATGAATGCAACTGTACTGTATACCTAAAATGTACCAATAAACTCAATAAAAGGAAAAAAAAATAGAGAGAGAGAGAGAGGAGAAAGCTATAATGAAAGAAATTTCTTCATGATTTAATTTTACAAGACCCTGAATGGTCTTCTCTCCAGACCTATTTTAGGTACAAGTTTACACATAAACACATACATACTACACCCAAAATTATTATCTTTCAGTCACAGGATGGTAGAAATGTAAATTAATACACAGACAGCATTTACTACACAGATACTACTTTTAGAGTTGAAAGTCTTCTATCTTTCATGTGTGCTAATAGGCTAAATGGACAGTTTCAGGAAAAGAACCGCCTTTACTACACAGGGGCTCTTCTTCCACTTTCATCCTCCAGAGCTCTTCTATCCTTAGGCCCTGACCTGAGCAGAGAAGCACAAGTAGGACTATCAGGAAGTCGCCAGAGCGTCCATGGAAGAAAGAAGCAGTCTCTCTGGGCGTGCTGTGGCTTCAAATCGTTGCCCTTAGAATACCATGTTTAGCCTCGGTTTTCTTTCTCTTTTTTTTTTTTTTTTGGTACCGGGGATTGAACTCAGGTCCTTGTGCTTGCAAGGCAGGTCACTGAACCACTGAGCTAAATCCCCGGCCCCCTCAGTTTTCTCTTTTATATAAATCTTTTAGAAAATAATCCTATTTCAATAAAGCCAGCTCATTTTAATTAGTACTATAACAGATCTCCTTAGAGAAAAGATAAATATTTGAGGGAAGACAAGAATTTATCTAAAGAGCCTAATAATAAGGCCCTTGAGGCTGAGTTGGCAGCTACAGAGCTTTAAAGCTGAAAATGGTGCGAAAATACTCTATATCCATCAAAACTGATTAAGGAAGTGAAAAGTAACTACAAAAGCAAGAAAATGATCCATGCATGATGCTGCATGTATCTGTCCCAGCAACTAGGGAGGCTGAAGTAGAAAACTCATGCATGCCTGAGTAACATAACATCTGGTTTCAGAAAATAAAACCATACAAAAACATGGGGAAAATGAGAGATTGCAAGACTGAAAAAAAACCTGCTTAAACTTTAGAACATCTAGCAAAAGTAATGAAACAATATAGCCTGCTACCTCTTTTCTAACCAGAGATTGCCAAATTCACGACCTGGTCTTTCTGTAACAAACAGTATTTTTACCTTTATCAACTGTAAGATGGGAAATGTCTGTCGGGGCATATAAACAATAGGTGGCTCCTTCTTATATGGAAAACTATTTTTAAAGAAAGTATCAAAAAAGCCAAGGAATTGAACAAGGGACATTCATTAGAGTTAGACTGCTATGCATTTGCCCATAATCTGGTTCACTGTGTCACAGGAAAAGTGTGTGTGGTCAGGAAGTCACATCCTGAGCCAGAAATCCTTCTTCAGGAGAGAAGCACTCATCTCAGTGCACGGAACCCACTCTAAGAAGGACTCCAAGTTTCCTAGTGAGCTCCAAAACACCGGTCTCTCTGCAAAGATGTTCTTCTTTACCCCCGAATCAGCCGTGAATCACAACAAAACTTCCTGTGAATAAATACAGAAGAGAAATAAGAAATGCACATAGGATTAGGAATGAGATTCAGTCAGAGAAAAGTACACACAGTGTAAGATATAGTACTCAGTGCTACAGATTAGAACAAGAAAGGATCCACATGCAAAGATGATAGAGGTAAGTGGTTGTGTTTGTCCAAAATGCTTCAAAACTATCATTACAAACTTTAAAATGTTAAAAGATTTAGTAAATATATATATTTTTAAATCTATACATCATCATTCTAATAAGGAAATATTTGGAAAAGATAACCCCAAGAACAGAGTGATAAAAAGTAAAGCAAATCCAAATTGCTTTAGCAACTGCGAGATCATAGGTACAGCAGCGTGGTACAAAGCAAACAGAAGATGGTCCACACCGTCTGTGTGTCAAACCCCATTATAGGATCTACAGTTAATGACATACTGTGACTCTGCTAAAACCGACCATTTGGAATGGACCGAAACTGAACAAAAGTAAATCAACTCCAATGATTCATGGAAGATGGGTAAGAGAACTACATCAAGATTTTTTGTTTTCCTAAATGGAAGCAAAGTCTTTGTAAATATGGGAGGGTGGAGGGGGTAAGGGAGGGCAGGGTTGTGGGGAAAAAATGAGAACCAAGATCTGTCATGTAAAGGCACAAGATCCCAATGATGAATGTAACTGTACTGTATACCTAAAAAGTACCAAAAAACTCAAAGAGAAAAACAAAAGATTTTTTTCTTTCATTTTTTTAAATGATTTGGACAAGTCATAACCTTGAAATCATGAAGAAAACCTCCAGTCATTTTAAAATTCCATGGAATAGCAAAACTGTAAGAATTGGAAAATAAATGCATCAACACTTTAATTTTCAGCTATATACGTATTCATAAGTCTGAAAAGGCTTGGGAAATAAACACATTACTGAAAAACACATAAGCAAATTTTCCTGGCAACAGCCAAATCTTTTGCTTTCCACAGATTAGAAACAAAATCAATGTTGACACAGGTTGCAGAGCCGGGAGAATGGCCCACAGGGTGAGGATGCAGGAAAGTTCACGGGCCCGGGGTGCTGACGGTCAAGCCTGCATCCTCTAGCATGGCTGGAAGAGGTTAAGATGTTTCATAAACAAAAATGATAAATATCTATACACATGGAATGTAGTGTTTTCCCACATAATCCTAGAAGCAATATTTGGAAAAACTAAATTTCTAAAACTAAATCCAAAGTTTCATCAGTGTCATTTTGTTGTCTTGATAAACAGTTTGTCTTGCTGAACACAGCAAATCTGGATTTTTCAATCTGGCGGTTCCATCATTTGCTTCTGCTTGTTATGGCTCAGTTCTTGGATTCGCTAAGAAATGGTTATAAACTTACAGGTAACTGCTGATTAAAGAACTAAGTTTAAAAGTGGGTAGGAAAGACTCAAATCCTGCTAATCATAACTGTGCTTAAGAAGAGAAAAAGAGCCTAGTGTGGTGGTGCATGCCTGTAACCCCAGCACTCAGGAGGCTGAGGCAGGAGGATAGCTGAGAGTTCGAGGTCAGCCTGAATTACATAGACATCCTCCAAAAAAAAAAAGGTAGACCTGATTTCCTACAAATACCACCCCTCAAAAGCAGACTGTCATTACAAACTTCCCATCAAATCACCCACCAGATACAAAAAAAGCAAGTTTCCCATTGTACTTAATGTACGTTAGTCTCCAATTTCAACCAAACTACTGAATTTAAGAAGTCCTCCATCGAGGCATCAGAGGTTAAGGGGAAGGTGAACTTCTCCAGCAGATTCCTCGAGGGATACAAAATCTGCATGAACACGTGGAATTCATCCTCTAACTCTGCGGCTTCTTCAGGTCCTTCTTAATTGCACCACACAGCTAGAAAACAAAGGTTAACATTTATGTGCTAACTAGAACACAGACAGATTGTCAAAGTTTTGCCATAAGGAAAACAAATTTCTTATACACTGTTTTATTAGCAAGGCTATCTAAAAAATCATATTATCACATTTTCTTTATATATGAGATGAACATTTTCTTTATGAAAAACATGAGCATTTTCTTATATATGAAAAATAGACTTGCATTTAAGACTTGTCTTAAACTTGACCGTTTTCTTTATGTATGAAAACAGACCTGCATTTAAGAGATACTGTGATACCAATCTGTTCAAGTAGCATAAAAAAAGAATGTTGCTGTAAGCAAATCTGGTTAAAAAGTGCATAGCCACATCTCAGTATTTTTGTAACACTTCTTTCCTTGTTTGTTTCCTATTGTTGGGGATTGAACACAAGGCCTTACACTGAGCTACATCCCCAATAGTTCATATTTTGAGACAGGGTCTTGTAGCATTGCCTCAGTTGGCCCCAAACTTGCACTCCTCCTGCCTCAACCTCCTACGTAGGCAGCATTGCAGGTATGCACCAAAATATATAGCTTCACCACTATTTACTTAATTAGTGTTTTCTTTAATGAGACTTCAGTATTCCAGGCAACAATCATCTTTTAAATCTAAAATTTTCTTTCCTTTTTTTTTCTTTTGTTGTTCTGCAGATTGAACCCAAGGCCTCCCCACTGAGCTATACTCCTAGCCCTTTTTTTGTAATTTTAATTTTTTATATAGGGCCCAAATCACTAAATTTCCCAGGCTGGCCTTTAAACTACCTCAGCATCCCAGAGTGCTGGTTTTACAGGCTTGTGCTATCACACCTGGCTTATGTTTTTTTCTTTCCTTTAAGAGATGGAGTCTGGCTATGTTACTCATGCTGACATTCCAGCTCCTCAGTGATCCTCATGCCTCATCCTCCTCAACAGGTGGGATGACAAGCCTATCCTACCATACCCTGCTCTAATACCTCATTTTAATTATATACTGAAGTATACACAAGATTTACGTTTCATGAAAATTCATGGGTGACACAAAATACAAATTACTAATACAAACCCCTAAGCTTACTAAACCCAAGACTACAATCCAAAGAAATTGATATACAAATTGAAATGGTATACATTAAACACAGTACCAATGCTTTAAACAGCACTGGAAAATATTTACTAGTTATATTTTCTCAGTAATAATATTCACTTGTGAATGCCCCCTACTCACAAGAATTACAATTCCTGAAGTCCATGAACAAGTTTACATTTCACAATCGGTTTTTTAATATAAAGCATAATAATGTACTAGAAACTGAATATCTACATTCATATCTATCCATTATTTATTCTTGTCAAAAAATTCCAAAAATTGCTCTAAGTTCTCTTTCAGTTACTTTCTACTTTAACCCCACTTCACCATCTAAAACAATATACCCAAGAAGAGGCTGTCCTATCAATTTTCAGTTATGGATAGAAGTCATCAACAAAGGACATTTAAACCACTGTGTTACACTGCCCAAAGTTCAGAAACAGAGACAGGAATTCTATTCCATCTCTAAGGAAACAGCACTATTACTGTTACAGAGGAAGTGGTAAGTGACATGCACAGAGAGGCACAGAATGGAAGTAAAATAACAAAAAGTTTATTTCTTTCATCAACCAGGGTCAATTGCACCTAAAAGTAATGCCAGGATCGACCAACACATTGTGTTACAACTTTCTTTTATAGGGTTTTATAGTCTTGATCTCTTTCAGGTGGTTACATTTCCTTTTCACAGTTTACATTGCTGATATACAAATCATGGTCACAAGATAAATTTCAACCCAGATGTAGCACTTCTTTGTTGTTAGGGGAGTTTACTTTTAAGATTCGTCTAGCTATCTATTCTAGAAGGGGGTGTTCCTGGTCTGGAAAGCAAAGTTAACAATGGTTCTTTTCATCTTGACCTTTACAATGTGGTTTACAAAAAATATTACAGCTGGTAGTGGGTCTTGATGTGCCCTGTTATCTCAGGATGAGACCAGATGTCTCACCCAGTGGTTAATGCCTCTGGTGTCTGTTAATGCTGAACTAAAGCAAATTACTGTTAGTGACAGTAGATGTCATTCTACATTGTGACATTTGTAAGTTTTTGCTATTAAAGTTTTCTCTATCATTACTAGGTTAATTGGCATATAGATATAGATATATATAAGTCTTTTTTTGAGACAGAGTCTTGCTATGTAGTTCAGGCTAGTCTTGACCTCACTATGTAGCCCAGGCTGGCCTTAAACTCTCAGACACCTTCCTGCCTCGGCCTCCTAAGTGCTGGGATTACAGGCATGCACCACCATACCCAGCTTTGTGTATATGTGCTTTAAAGTTGTCTATGGGGAGGGCTCTTCTACATTGCTGTATTTAATATTTAGATCATGACTGAGTGGAAAAGATCTAATGTATGCTTTGAAGAATATGAAACAATTATAAAACAACTGAGGTATTTAATAATGGTTTTAAAAGCACTGTAAAATTACAAGGCACTAAAATGGATCAGTCGGCTCAGGAGCTTCCAACATGCATTCCTGTAACGCAGAGGTAGGAAAGTCAAACACTGTAATCCTTAAACTTCCATAGAGGGAGGGTTCTAATACAATTATGTTAATCAGCGAGGTACACTCACCTGAGACTTTAATCAGCAGTCACATGAGAAGAGGTGCAGGACCTGAGGCTTCCATTTTTGTAGAACCAAGGATGGCACAGCTCCCAATTGATCAGACTTCCTAATCCACCAAGCAGCTTCCTGATCCTGCAGGCAACTTCCTGATTGTTCCAAAAGCAGCAGTTCCTTAGGCAGCCCATTCTTGGGATATAGTTGCTAACACTTGGCTTAAGTGTGCTTCTTCAGAAGAAATTATAAAACCCCATAAAGATTTTGTGAGCTATATATACTTCTTACTCAATCCCTTTCTGATGAAAGAAAAAGAAGGGCCTTCTTAAAGAAGGTCCCTTTACTGCTGGGCATGGTGGTGCATGCCTGTAATCCCAGCACTCGGGAGGCTGAGGCAGGAGGATCGCTGTGAGTTCGAGACCAGCCTGGGATACATAGTGAGTTTCAGGTCAGTCTCAATTACATAGTGAGACCCTGTCTCAAAACAAAAAAGGTCCCTTTACTTAAAGCCAAGAGTCAATGATCAATATAGGATTTGGTAGCTAAAAGTAATATGCAGCAAGTAAAAAGATCTTAAATGTGGGGTTGGTGGTGGGAGTGTAGCTCAGTGCTATGGCATATGCTTAGCATGCATTAGGCTCTGGATTTGATCCAGTGCACCCCCAAACAAAAGGGAACTGACTTAGTTGAGGAGATAGGGCTTTATAATAAGAACTCCACCAATCACAGTAAAAGACTGACCTGGCAAAGAAATCATTTCACCATACTGGAAATATTCTTTCAGAAAGCTAGTACCTGTTGGCTACTTGTTACCTGTTTTAGCAAAGTGATACAAGATAGATGTGTCTCAGGCTAAGGTCCACAAGCCTATAGAGAGGTAGAGGGAATAGTCCTTTGCTAAGGGAACTCGTCTCTGTCTGCAATATGAATCGAGAAAGCCCTAAATTTGTTTTTTTGTTTTGTTTTGTTTTTGGTACTGGGGATCAAACTCGGGTCCTTGTGCTTGCGAGGCAGGTGGTAGAACCACTGAGCTAAATCCCTGGCCCGAGAAAGCCCTAAATTTGGAGCCCTGCAGAATCAACATGTCAACTACTAGGGTACTCCAAACTAAAATGGTTATAAGGATCTGACAACCTTCTCTGCTAATGCTTCCTCAACCCTTTCAAATAATTTTCCTTAAGATTTTCCTATCAGGTAACAGGAACCATTCTAGGGGGAAAGAATGTGTCCATTTGATCCTGTAGTTAGAAGCATCTTGAGTATATACCACTCCTTTGAAACTCAGCGGCCTTAAAAGAGCACAGAGATCAGCAAGTAAATCATGAAGTTCTTGAAAACTATCTTTCACCTAAGTTAAAGTGAAGTCTTTGACTGTGGTTGCTCATGGAAAACAACTAAAGAAAAAACCCAGAAACTTATTTTTTAGAGAAATGTTTGGAAAAAAACAAACCAGAAAACATTAATCTAACTCTAGCATGCAACACCCTATCACTGTTAAGTTCCTAAAAAAAGCCTCAACCCCCAAGTCCACAATAGCATAAGATCACGTGCTCAGACTGGTCAGCTCCCCAGAAGGGTATCCCTGCCAAGGCCCATTCATGGGCAACAAAATTCCTTACAGAGCAAAACCACATGCCCCTGAGGCCATTAGACATAGAAGTTGCACTCTGAAAGGTGAATCAGGATGTCTAATGGGCAAACCAAGTAATACATTCATAAACTATAGCAAAGCAAAGAGTTTTTACTGTTTTTTGGCAAGAAGTACTTTTTAATTACTACGGAGTAGCCACTACTATGTTCCTGATTTTTCCCTTTTCTTTCTTCTTCTTTTTTTGGGGGGTGGGGTACCAAGGATCGAACTCAGGATCTTGCGCTTGCGAGGCAGGCAGTGGCACCACTGAGCTAAATCCCGTTTCCCATTTTTTTTTTTTTTTTTTTTTTTTTTTTTTTT
>NW_022900928.1:12872979-12878601 GCF_012274545.1 Fukomys damarensis
TTTTTTGGTTTTTTGAGACAGGGTCTCCTATGTAGTTGAGACTGACCTGGAACTCACTATGTAGCCCAGGCTGGTCTCAAGCTCACAGCGATCCTCCTGCCTCAGCCTCCCAAGTGCTGGGATTACAGTACAGGTGTGCGCCACCACGCCTGGCAAAATGGTATTTGAACTTTTTTTTTTTTTTTGGTACTGGGGATCGAACTCAGGTCCTTATGCTTGCAAGGCAGGCATTGGAACCACTGAGCTAAATCCCCGGCCCTCCCAGTTTCCCTTTTTTAACAGATCAATTTTATTGCAGTTTTCCTGCACCTGTGCATTATGCATGCTGTGCCTTTGGGAAAGAAAAGTTGTCTTTTAGTCTGTAGGTGGACCTATACCCCAACCTGAGGGAGGGAATGATGCTTAGATATCATGATCTTGAAGCGAATATGCTAAAATGGATTGCATTTATGGTAGGTTTTTTTCTTGTTGTAGGAGGAGTGAGTGCTTTCTGTCTCTGAAGAAAAATGAACACAGAGATTTAGGTAGCCAACAAAACTGATTTCGTCTAAAACTGAAAGGTGTTGGGTTGGGGATTTAGCTCAGTCGTTTGGTGGCCTGCCTTGCAAGTCCAAACACCCAAGTTCTAATCCCCGGCACCCCCCAAAAAATAAAAATAAAAATAAAACTGAAAGGTGTTAGCCAAACCAAACATGTCCTTTTTTTCTTCTTCCTAAGTAAAAAGCAAAACAAACTTAGCAGGTCACATTGCCCTGTGGATTTCCGGCTTCCTTAGCAACTAGTGTGGTCATGTTGTATAGTTCTGGCCAATGAGCTGCAAATCCAAGTGCTATAGGTTTTTGAAAACTGATTGAAGGCAGCTGATGCAACTGGAGAAAGTTTCTGGCAGTTTCTCCTTTCAGAAGTTTTGTTTGACAGCTAGAGCGAAGTGACTTGAAGATAAAAATCAAGGACTGAAGATAGCAGAACAGCAAAATAGAAATTTGATACCACCTATTTCTAGGTTTCTTTTGTGTAAGGGGAAAATTCTGTTATCTTGGTTTGCTGTTACATGTAGCAGAACCTAACTTTAAATGATAAAGTATAGAGAAAAATATGAATGAAAAATGATCTGAAGTAGTACAAAAGCTATCCAGGTGAAGAATTCTCCCCTCTCTGCCCCCGTACAGGGTATCAAACTCAGGACCTCACACTTGCAAAGCAGGCACAGTGCCACTGAGCTAAATCCCCAGCTCCCAGTTGAAGAATTTCTAAAGGATATAGGTGGCTAAAGAAAGCTAAAAACTACCAGGAAACCCTGGGGAATACTATGGCCTTTGTAGAGTAACTGTTTATAGCAAAGAGACTTTGATGCAAAGGCCGTAATGAGCATCCATAAAGGAATACCTATTATTATAAGTGGGAGTAGTTTCTTTAAAAAGCCATAGGCAGGGGGCTGGGGACTTAGCTCAGTGGTGCTGCCACCTGCCTTGTAAGTGCAAGGTACAGAGTTCGATCCCTGGTACCAGGAAAAAAAAAAAAAAGCCAAAGGCAGAGATTTATCACTTAGTTGATAGTTTCACTCATTATAGCATAAACTACTCCACCTCACAAGGAGAACAAAGAATAAAGAAGGGAGCTAGAAATGGAAGTTTGTTTCCTTCCTGGCTCTGGTAGATTTCAATCCTCATGTATATGTGTCCCCAAAATAGTGTTCTCTCTTTAAAGGTATCTGCCTTTATTCCAAATATGCTTTAAAATATTTATTGAGTAGAAAGAAAGAAAAGGAGTTAAAAGATGAAACAGATGTCGAATGAACAGTTTCCTTCCAAGTTCTGGTGGGCTTCGGAACTTTAAATGTCTGTTCAAAAGAAATATGCTCTGATCAGAAGATACTCATTTTAAACATATCTTTCTTTATTCTGAATGCTTGTTTACTCGCAGATATATCAAATTATTTTTAAAAAAATATTGTAGCTAATCATAGATTATAATATTAAAACAAGTTATCTGGTAAGTTCAATATAATTGATATGAAAGACTTCTGAATCATGTTGAAATAAATCATTTCATCATAAATAATGCTTATTGAATTATAAAAGCATTTTTAAAAGGTTGGTACATAAATTTTTGAGGATTTATCATTGTCCTATAATAGAAATTTATTCCTAAAGCCATATAGAAAAATATCTAATAACCTAAAATTATAATGTATTTGAAATAAATGTGCATATCATATTTACATTGATTTTTTTCTCTAAACAAAGAAACAAAAGTAAAATTACATACGTGGCTCAAGCTTCTGCTCTCCAGTTGAACCAGATGGAGCGATTCCTTGTTGTAACTTTCTTTGTTCCATCTGTTGTACGGCCTGGTGAATGGAAAAAGAAAATCCTATAAATAAGTATTATTTGACTTTCTACTATATGTGTGGCCTTTTAACAAAACACAATAAACTGACTAAAATTGTTTTTAGAAGTGAAGATTTTAAACTCTAAAATTTAAGTTAATATTCTAAACAGTGGTTTAAACATACTAAAATTTAAAATATGTAATAGTATGTTGAAATATATAGCAAAAAAACAGAGGTTTTCAAGAAAGCAGCTAATACCTGGGCTTTTTAAATTTTTTTCTATTTTTCAGCAATGGGGATGGAACTCAGGGTTTTGCACATTCTGAGCACACATTCTACCACTGAGCAACACTGCTAGTCTCTAACATTCTTTTCCTTTTCTTTATTTAGGAGACAGTGCCATGCTATGCAGCACAGACTGGTCTCAAATTCCTTGACTTGAGGAATTCCCCTTACTCATCTTCCCAAGTATCTAAAAATACAGTGTCTGTCCATCCTTTAACATTCATTTGAATATCATAGTCCTTTTACAAATCACCACCTGATGATATTCCTGTTTCTGAGCCTCCAGCTGGTCATGCTGACGCTGTAGCTCTTCTTTTTGTTTCTGAAGCTCATCTGCCTTCTTCTTAAGCTCATTTTCTTGTAAAGCAATAATGTTTTCATATTCTTTTAGTTCTTCCTCCGTGAAGAGTTGTTGCTGATCCAATGTCTAAAAGAAAATGAAACTGAGGAAATAATAACTATAGAAATACAGTAATAAGGTATTATTTAGCTTTAAAATTCTATTATTAGAAAAATATGAGCTTATCTATGTTTTTGTGTAAAAAAGGAGGAAAGAGAAATACATATTTATGTATTCAAGCAAAAGGAAAAAGAAGAAGAAAACTCAGAGACTAAAGGGACTGCATAATAAAGGTCAATGGTAAGAATTGGGTAGGAAGGACAAAAATAGAGCTGGAAGGGACATAAAACTTCCTTTAATACAGATTCAATTTTTGAAAAACAGGTAAACCTTTAACATGCTTAAAAAAAAAAAAAGAAAGGAAAGATAACTGACAAGGACAGAAAAAACCCAGCTTGAATATAAAAACAGAAGCAAAAAAAATAGTATTTTTATTTTAATTTATAAGATAGTCCACAGTTGGGAAGGGCAAAAAATAACCCGAAAACTCTTGATCACAGTATTTGAATAATATGTCCTCCAGTAAAAAACGAAAACAAAAACAAAAGTCTAAAGAAACACTGAACTCAAACATTTTAGAAGAGTGGCTCAGGAATTCTGAAACCTTTGTACATCCCAGGATTGATGATTTCAGTAAAATATTTTTGTGTCTTCCACAACATGGGAGTCACGTGAAATATGGAAAAAGCAAAAGATAAATGCTATGTTGACATCAGAGTTGTTTGAATGAATTTGGAGATATCAATGTTGATTTTGAGGGTAGGGCACAGAAATAACAGATAAGCCTTCAAATTTTTCTTTATAGTAAAGCAAGGAAGACCTCAAAGAATGATTGGGATATGTCAAAAGGATATAACAGGCAGTTTGAAGATATTCCAACTGGTCAAATCTGGGGTAATTTGAGCATGGAAATAAATAATAACAGTAAGTATTAAAGCTGACATAATAAAATAAAAATCCATGAGTCTATATTGATATAGAGATGTTGCAGAAAGTGATAGCTTTTTCCTTATAGGAGAAAGCCAATTTTCAAATGTAGAAGGAATGGCAACATTAGCAAATCACCATTTGGAAACCATCACAGTAAGAGGTGATTCTGATTCTGAAAGTAATAGATAATGAGACATTTACACATAGTCTTAAAGGATAACCCCACAAGATAGTTCTTTTTTGGTAAGAGTTTTTTTGGTGGAAATATAAATTAGTTCAATTATTTTAAAAAATATATCAACAGTCTTCAAAGCACCCCCATTTTCTAGACAATTGAAAATCTAAATTTAAGAGCAACCTTTTTAATTTTTTATGCGGAAAACATCAATGTTCTCTCTTTAATCTATTTTGGATGGTACCTCCTACTAATTCTTTTAAAGCTATATATGTATTCATTTATACACAGTTGACTGTGGTATTTATTATCTGGTATACTTATCTGGAGCAATTTGACAAGCTATATTGAGAAACAAAAAAATATTCATAAACCTTAAGAATACTTGTATTCCTGGGGAAAAAAAATCAAGAAAATCATCAAAGATTGTCCACAGATGCATGAATAATATACAATAGTAAATATAATGAATAGTGTCATATAGTAATTTACCCTAAATTTCTAAAACTGGAAGAATGGTTATGTAAATGATGCTATAACCATACAGATGGTATTAGTTGTATTTTAAATCATGTTTATGAAGAATGCTACTGGATAATGTTCATGAAATATTATTGTTAAACATATTGTACAGCATAAAGTCATTTAATGTATGAATACATGTGTATCTATAAATTTAAAATAAGTAGCATATATTTAATACTGTATGGTATACATATGCATATGTATACACTGATAATATTCCCAGTACAATGCATATTTTAAGTGTCTACATCTAGGTGGTAGAAAAACAAATGACTCCTAATATTTTTTCTTTTCCCTTCTTTCCTTTCCCCTACCCTTCCCACTTCCCCTACTCCTTTAGACCTTTTCTTCCTATTTCACATTATCAATTATACAATTTCAATCTTATTTACACTTTTAGTTTTTCACACCAGAGAAACTCTTTGGTAGCTACACATGTGTGTCTCATTTATTTCACTTAAGAGTATGGCCTCAATGTGCATCCATTTAGCTATAAATGTCTCTAGTTTCTCATTCCTTAATTTATTCTTTTAATGTATCCATATTTAAGTTTGTCAGTAATACATTATTTTATACTCAGAAAAAAGTATAATTAAGATTTCTGATTATATAGTATGACTACAAATGAATAAATCAAGTGCTGCAAGCTTTCCAAGAACTAAGAACAGTAAGATGATACATACACGCAAAATGGGAAATAAAAGTGAATAGTAGAATAAACCGGTATAAAAGTTCCTGATTATATATAGCCATTTGAAATAGGTTCTATTACCTCCCAGCTATCTGGCTCCAAGAATTCCTTTTTTTCTGTAGCTTTCAAAAATTCTTCCAGAGTCACCAATCGGTCTTTATTTGTATCAACCTGATTAAAGGAAAATGTACACATAATATAATACCTTTCTTAGATTACCCAGCTATTAACATGTCTTCTTTTTTTCTTTTTCTTTCTTTTTTTTTTTTTTTTTTTTTTTTTTT
>NW_022900928.1:12878654-12880772 GCF_012274545.1 Fukomys damarensis
CACCGCTGAGCTAAATCCCTGGCCCTTTAACATGTCTTCTAACAGATTCTACTACATAAATACATAGCAAACTAGGACAAGGCTAGCAGCTACAGAAATCAGAGGAAAACAATTGAAGCAAAACTCTCCATATTATACTAAATCAGAAAAAAATTATACATTATATAATTCCAATTCAAAAAATACAAGATACCTAAGTATTTGGCAGCCCAGAGATCAATACATTTAAACTGGCTAATCTGACTGGTTAGGCTGGTATTGTCTTGCTGTCTCACCAGAATATCTACAGTATGTAGATTCTTATTTTTTGGAGGCAGGAGGAGGGCTTTGAAACAGGGTCTCACTAGGTAATTCAAGCTGGGCTTGAACTCACTATATAGCCCAAGCTGGCCTCAAACTCACAGTGATCCTCCTGCCTCAGCCTCCCAAGTACTGGGATTACAGGCGAGCATCACCACATCCAGCCTCTGTAATCCTCCTTGCAAGTGAGCAAAAATATCACTAATCTACAATGTTTTAGCCAAGTATAAAGGAGTTTAAATTTAAATGCTCTTTGCATTTTTTTCTTGAAAAGATAACTAAATCAAAACTAAAGTCAACACCTCTCCAAATCCTCTTCAATACTTGATACAGTCTGGGTTAAACTCACTTACAAAGGTGAACTCTATAAAAGCCAAAGAAATTCATTTGAGGTTTGAGGTATCACCACTCAACAGAGATTCCAACTCAGCATTAACAGCTCAGATGTTCAGGTGAAAATCACAGAAGTGAAATTGTGCTTCAGTTAACTGCATATGATGTCCATATCAGTTTTTTCTTGGAGAGAGGAGGGCAGGTCAAGTATTGCAAAGAAAGGGAAAATATTTTAATTAGGGGGATCATGGGGCCTTTCAGAAGAATGAAAATTTGAGCTCAGACCTGGTAGAAGTGAGACCATGCAAAGATCTAGAGGGAGTGTCCCACAAGGAAGAAAATTCAAGTTCACAGTCCCTGAAGTGGGAGCAAGTTAATGAGAGAAATACACCAAGAAGGCCCGTGTGGCTAGAGCAGAGTGAGACACCATCATAGGACACAGGTTGCTGAGAGAGCAAGGCCAGGGAGAGTGACATCATGTTGTGATGTTCTGGACACAGGGAGACTGGGAATCAGACTCTGAGTAAAACGCAAGCCACTGAGGCACTCAGAGCATGAGAGGACCATGACCTGAGCACGCTATGCTGTTAAAGAGATTACTCTGCCCTGCTGTGTGGAGAAGAGACTGCAGCGGGCTAAGGAGTGGAAGCAGAGAGACCGTGGACTTGGAAGTAGCAGAAGTGGGAAGATTCTGGACCTGTTGGAAATGAACCCAGAGAGTTAGGACACTGTGTGAGGAAAGGAGAGGAAAAGGGTGACGTGGCTCGACCAACAACATGGGTCATGATTCTCTTGCTGAAATGAAGGCCAAGAGTCTGATGAAGATTCGTATTAAACCTGCCAGGGAAATGTGGAACAGACACAGTGTAGAGCTCACAGAAGAAGAAATATGGTGGCAACAATTCTGCAATCACCACCAAATAGAGCAGAGAGAGACACAGGACTTCTTCATATGTCACCCAAGGAAAGAACGAACATAGAAAGGAGACAGGCTCGAGGCATGGCAACACTTAGAACTTGGGAAGAAGAGAGACACGTGGCAGGGAACACTAGCAAGAAAGATAATATGAAGAAACTAAGAAGGTTTGGTTTTCCAGAGTCCAAGTGAGAGATCATTTCAAGAAATAACAGGCAACCAATGCACCAAATTCTGAGTCAGGTAAGATATAACACCGAATTGCAGTCCTGACGATTTTGAGTTCTTATCCCTAACACTGCTCCTTGCTGGAACAGAAATGTACACCACTTGCTAACACATCTGCTAAATAAAAAATGCAAAATTCAGTTAAGTACTTACTCTGTATATTTATTTTTCCATCTTATGGTAAGATTTATTGCAAGAATCGGAAGACTTCATAGAAATAAAAAATACCAAGGGCCGGGGATTTAGCTCAGCAGTTCGGTGGCCTGCCTTGCAAGCGCAGCAAGGACCTGAGTTCAATCTCCAGTACCAAAAAAAAAAAAAAAAAAAAAAAAAAAAAAAAA